>NC_047520.1:3193945-3536445 GCF_902827115.2 Pseudochaenichthys georgianus
GTCTTTCCACGCTCAACGTGCGTCTCCTCACCTGCGATATGGACATGTTCAGGTAGAGGAAGAGCCCGGTGGTGGAGGCTATCTGCAGCACCACGACCACGATCACCACCATCGCCACCCAGGTTTTGGACGGTGCTTCCCGGCGCCGAGGCGCACTGGGCCCGGCGGCCGGCACCATCATGTAGGTGGTGGACTCGCTGCTCACAGACCTGAAGTAATCCTGGTGCTGCTGCTGTGCGCTCGGAGTGGCCATGGCATTCCCGACGCGTGAGCGGACATCAAACCAAGGGAGTGTAGAAAACAAAACAGCCAACTCCACAAGTGACCAAAACAAAAGTTAGATCTCCATGCGTCCGTGGGAGCTGTTCGTGGAGCTAGACACGCATATGGTGGAGGAAGGAGGTGCAGACAAGAGAGGAGAGACCGAGGAACTGTTTGGGTCTGAGTGTGGAGCTGCTGCTGCTGCGTAAAGAGGAGCTGCTGGAGGAGGCAGCGACACATCGAGGGGCTGCAACCGAGAGAGAGCGGCAGAGAGGGGGCAGGCTTAACCTTTTCATCACCCTGGAGCTATGGAGGAATGCTCTCTCTCTCTTTCTCTCTCTCTCCTTTTCTTGAAAAGGGATTGGAGCAATGTGTCATCAATAATAAAAGCTTTTTGTTAAATGACTGTCTCTCCATGGGTTTGCTTTATTGCTGGAAAAATCAATACATGAGTTCAATCTGAAAAAAGGAGTAGGAAAGAACATCGCTAATTAATTGACGCTTTTGTCTTTTTTTGTAATGATTTTATTTGCTTTAACATTACAAATAACGTTAAATAAAGCTCGTTCTCAGTCTGCTTTCCGACTCTATTTCCCGCGCTGTGGGAACACAAAGAAGAGACCTCATTGCGAAGTGACTACATGTAGATTGTATTGCTATACAGCGTATTTCTGTATGCCTATAAAGCCCCTATCCCGTATTACATCTCAGTAATACAGAGCCGTGAGTCTCTAGATACAGAATCCTATTTTCTCAGACAGACTATGTCTCTAAGAACGGAAAAGATGAATGACTTCTATTAAATCTGCAAACATGTTACACGTGTTTCTTCAGAGCTGGAGCATTGGTCTCCCTCCGCTGGCAGAGGGAGTTATTACCAGAGAAAGACACAGATGAAATATAAGCTCCTCACTCAGCTGTGAAGCCAAATCAGGCCTGGGGTGCTAAATGGCGGCTTGGGGGATAATTGCTTTAGCTCTGAACCACAATATGTTCAAAGTTGTCCTCCATTTGTATCATCTTGCATGGAGACTTTCTAATTAGCTAAATCTGCCCATAAATAGTAAACGACGATATGATAACTCTTGTGGTCGGTTCGCAAGACACCCGGAATCCAGTGGTTTTAACGACAGACTTTCCTTTGTTTCCGTCGGTGTGGTCCAGACAAAGGGTCCCGACTCAAGCTCTCCTGGAGAAAAACTGCAGTGTAATCCACCCGGGGGGCTGAACCAGATGCGAACGCCACATGTTCCTCTGACAGCAGCGGCATAAGACAATAATATGTGGACTGAAATAAATAAGAAAAATCTGAATTCAGGGGAAAAAAGAGTCAAATACTTTCCATACCAAAGCGCCTGTTGTGATGGAGCTGGATGTGTTTCGGACTCCTTGAGGGCAGAATCTGTCATCAGGTCACAACCTTTACTTTGCACCTGATGCCTCGAGTCAAACACTTGCATATGTATCCCAGTGAAGGTTGCAGCCATGTAAAGGATCCTATGTGGTTCGAATTTGTTTTTTTAGTTGCAAATAAGCAAGTATTAGCTTACACACACGGACATGGTAGAAATGGTAAATGCCGTCATTGCGAGCATGCTGAATGTATTATTCTGTATACCTTTTTTTGCGTTTTTAACACAGATAGAAGTGTAAAGAGAGAACAGTGAGGTGTGCAAACGTTAATGATCCTATGTGGTAATACTGACTCGCTTTAGAATTGGATTATTCTTCCTTCTTTCCCCGAGCATATGTCAAACCACTTTTTTTTCCTGAATGAGAGGAAATAGAGGTGTCAAAGCCAGATTCAATGTGGTAGCCTACTTAGTTAGCAAATAAGCAAGTATTAGCATGCAAACACGCTTAATTAAGGTGGTAACAATTGTAAATACAGACCCCATTTACACGCAAACGCATACGAAACGCAAACGAACCGAATACGATATCCAAAAAGTCTTCCGTTCACACGAGACCGCTCGGGAGCGCTGGAGACGCTGTATTACCCCCCCCCCCCAGCATGGTTGCCATGGTTGCCCTTCTGTTTATGCCCCGCGGTGGATTTAGCAACATATAGTTCATGTAATTCTCCATGTCCACTTGTTGTTGATGGTTGTGGTAGAGGAGCTGTAGATGTTGCACTAACATCTGTAGCATGGTCAGTAGCTACTGACCATGGATACCACCGTGGATACAACCGTTTGCGTTCTCGTGTAAACAGACCCTAAAGCACAGTCTCTTGTTAGTAACTCCTGAAACACGATAGTTGAGTGTTCAGTCTCTACTTTACAGGTTTGCTAATCCCACCTCATTCAGATTTATGATTTTAGAGCCAGGAGTAAAAAACAGACCAATGCACTCAGCAGCCTGTAAATGATGTAGCCAGATACACTGAAGATAAAATAGTAAGAAACGTATGAAAAGTCAGGCAAGGAAACAAGCTTCTTTATTGGCAACGGCTCTCGTATAACATACAAAACTGGAAGCTGAAGCAGAGCATTTGTTGGTGAAACACATTGCTTACGGCAGTGGTTCTTAAAGTGGGGGGCATGACAGGGGGGGCGCGAGAGACCAGGAGGAAAAATGGTTATTTAAAAAAAAAAAAATCTTAATTAAAAAAAAAATTGATTCGAAAATAATAATATGATACAGTACAGTACTATTACGTCTGGGTCTCTGTGTTTCATTAAAGCTTCCGGTGCTAGCAAGCTACGCTAATGGATATAAGGAGTTTTTTCAACAACAGTGAGCAAAAGGACTCTCTCAGTGTTTAGATAGTTAACTTTAGTCTAAGTTATCTCAAACGTTTTGGTCACCATTAATGTAAACATTTATTTCCGAGGCACATGTTTATATGATCATCATAGTTATAAAAAAATAAGAGAATAAATGAAAAACAGGAATGAAGATCTCTTCATGTTGCTCTCAACGTGCACCAGATTGATGCTTTTAACTTCAATATTTAGAAATAAATCTTCCTGGGGGAGCATGCCCCCGGACCCCCCGATGTGAGGTCCACACACCACCTATAAAATAGCACTTTACCCCTGCTTACACCTATATATATAGGCATGTGAGCTGATTACCGTGCCTTCGTTGTAACTGTCACACTGTGCATTTGCCTGGGGACATTCACATTCCTCTGTAGCGCCGGTACATTAATGAGAAACCCTAAATGTTTGAGCACCCTCTATGAAACGTCAAGCTACCCCACAGCATCCCCAAAATAAATCTCTGGCGCCGCCACTGAGCCTGACTATTTGTGTTGGGGGGGCCAGACTTTTTTTTTTCTCCAAAGGGGGGGCCTGGCAGAAAAAGTTTGAGAACCATGGCTTTCGGGGAGGTCAATGCAAATTCAAAGAAGGGCACTACTTTCACACTGAAAGCAGCACATGTTAAATTACAGGCCAGTTTATTCAACCCTAAGGTTCAACATAACTAAATACTATTTAAAGAAGTTAAAACATACTGAAATATTGGAAGAAAAGTCGATTCCCAAACTATCTAACATCAATCATTCCTTGAACAGAAAATGCTACAACTTATTTCCAATGTTTTTAATGCAGTACTGGTGAGCGTTAAGACAACAACACAATGGAAACATTATGACACTCCCTAATATGATGATTAATATAAAAGAAGGAGAACAATATTGAAGCAGGTAAACTCATAGCCGAAAGGAATACAATTGCAGTGATGCAAGAAATAATTCAATCCTCTGATGGATTATTGTGAAAGTGAATGTTCTTCCGTCCAACTGTGAGACAATAGTTTTGCAATAAAAGTTGCTCTAATAAACATTTTTTATTGGGACAAGGGATCAATGGATTTTGTGTAATGTAAAAATGTTGCAAACCTCGAGTTTCCTCTCAGCTTTATTGAAGGGTTTAGTGTTTTTCAGCTCATTATTTTGGTTTTTTTGGCCCACAACTGTTCTGAAAACCCCTTAACCAACAGCAGAGAGACAGAACTGGTGAACATGTGGAGCCGTAATCCGCTAAAGGTCAAGACATTTCTCTCAAGAACCGGTTAAAACCAGAAAACTGATCAAAAACAATGATAGCGAATGTCTTCTAAAAAACACATTTTCAAATTTCTTTTAAGGTGAAACTTTTCTCGATGTTGTGCATCTTAAAGCCAAAAAAGACCCCACAAACCCTTCAACTATTACATATAAAACATTTATAGCATACAATATATTTCTCCAAATTGTCAACTTTACACTTTACACAAGTTATTTCATGCAATATGGGCGCAACAAAATCTTGCAAACGTGGACAAATATTGAATATATCTGTACCATAGATTAACCAGTACCGCTTTCAAAATGACTTTACTCTTGCACACAGGATAGTTGGTGTAATGTCTTCTCCCTAGCTCCATTACAATGATTATTATGGGATGTATAAACCCTCTGCTCTACATCTTGTGTGTGTCATCACGCCTCCTCCCTCAGCCTCGCTCTTTTTTTGGCAGCCGACCACCTGACAACACAACAAGCGTTTCTCCAGATGTGTGTCAGTGTGTGTGCATGTGTGTGTGTGTGTGTGTGTGTGTGTGTGTGTGTGTGTGTGTGTGTGTGTGTGTGTGTGTGTGTGTGTGTGTGTGTGTGTGTGTTTCCTCTGACCACAGCTGTCCACCCATCCCTGCAGTACATCTGTGTGCACGTGTTTGAGTGTGAGTGAGTGTGTCGGTCAATGAGCGTCCCGTGGTGAGAACACATAATGGTGATCAGCGGTGGGAGTTAGAAGTTCAGACTAAGCATTCCTCGATGTATCGTGTATCAGACCTGAGGGAATAGCACACACTGCTGCCCGGGAAACGTGTGTGTGTGTGTGTGTGTATTGTGCTCTGTTTGTGTGCATGTGCGGCTCAAATTAACAGCAACGATTTGAGGAATTTGGCTAAAACAATCTTTAAAACATGGTCTTTGTAGAGATTTGTAACATTTTTCTATAGCTAGTCCAGGGGTGTGAAACTCAATTTCATCGCGGGCCACATTCGCATAAAGGTTGCACTCAAAGGGCCGGTTATAACTATATAAATATATAATATATATATAAAATAATGTATTATGTTACATTATTGCCGGATAGGGTAATAACTTAGTAATTAACTACGTCTGAAAGCAGAAGTCCAGGGCAAATAATTGCAAGTCTCTTCAGTGCGCATGTCACAAAACTAGATGCATTGTGGGACATGTAGTTTATGGGCAACCTGCTTCTGTAAAGTGGCATGTAACCATATAATAAACGTATTATATTCTTTGCAAGCTCTTGCGGGGCCACATAAAATGAAGTCGCGGGCCGGATTTGGCCCCCGGGCCTTGAGTTTGACACCCCTAGTCAGACTTACCTGCATAGACTACACAATGTTTTCCTCATTTAATGTAATATTTACAAAGCTATGAGAGGGAACATTCCTATTGTTTAATTTCTGCTAAATGTGAAATTGCTTGGGACGTAATTATTTAAAAAGTTGGACGTTTCGTGTTTTGGGGTCTTTAAATTCAGGATCTTTAATGGACCTCCTATTTCATTGAATCACCAGTACTTGAAACAGCACTAAATAAACCCCTGCATATTTTAACCTTTCTTACCTCCTACTTAGTTTCCAACATTTTGTATTTTCTAACATCCAAATATTGATATAGTGATGGCTCTAGAAGTCTAGATCAAGAGCTAATGCATCACCGAATTGTTACAAATCACGAGGCGTCTGTGTCAAATTATCCATGGCAATCCAACCGACAGTTATTGAGACATATCACTTACAACCACAAATGTGAACCTCATGATGTTTCAAAGGGGAAACTTTCACGGATCCCTTAATACGTTCACCATCTTTGGACCATGAATGATTATAAAACATCCGTCATATGAAGATTGTTGGCGTTTCATTGCGGAGCCAAATCGTAAGCAAATTAACAGCCATCAGCTACAACAAATGAGGTTTTCGGTGATATTGTTACATCTCTATCTGTATTCTAAATGCAATACATGTGTTATAAGTTCCGTTGTTTCTCCTTTTGTTATCCCACGCAGATGAAGCTGTTCTATCTGGTTGTGCAACACTGACTTTGTTATTTCTCCAAGTGCAAGTGCTTTCGTGTTTGCTCGCTCACGCAAACATGAGAGAGCAAACATTAGGCTCTGTGTAAACCTGGATCGTAAAGCCATTATATCCCATCTTAAAAGCGTCTGCAGTGTGAGCAATACCAGATGCCATAAAAGTCTTTATTCAAAGCATTTCTGTGGTTGGGTTTGGAGTTTTACGACACACTTTAATTCAATAATAGGAAAACAGTAAGGAAAGCGTTTCATTCTGCAGGATCCAACACGGGTTCGTTTAAGCACAATGGCTCCCTCTTTTCTGATCTCATCTCAGTAATGAAGTGAGTATAACATTTATTTTAACCTATTTCTCATCCCGAATACCACCATTCAGCTTCGCCCAGGGGAGGATGAATCACTGCATCTAGAAAGTGTTTTAAGACGTTGACACGGGAAATAACCTAATACCTTCCCAGCATCGAACTCAATTATACTGCGGTAGGATTTCCTTTGTGGTGTGATGCACTTTCATTATAGTGCAATACAATGCTGCTATAGTGTATCACCATGTCCTAAATACTTGGGTATTCTACTCTTACTCTTACACTTTTCTTGCATTGTATGTATTTGTACTGCTATGTTAGTAATTTTCATCTTCTTAATGTTGTATGTGACGGAAAGTATCTCAAAGCTAAATCCGGCATATTTACACTTGGAATATTTCATGTTCTAAGTGTTCATTAATGTCGCTGCCAAATAAACGAATACATACATTACAAAAATGAACTCAAAAATAACGTTTTTATTTTCAGCATTGACTATATGAATAAAAAAACAAACCCAGACAAAAAACACAAGCTATTTAAAAGACACATTCAACAATCTGGCACACATAAAACACTGATTGATATCCAATTGTTGATAGGTAATACCTCAGTTGACCCTCACTGACCCCATTACTCCTGTGACGCCATCTATAGGACATTTATGGGTATTGCAGTTGGATCCCAGTCAAAAACAACTATTAGAGTTTTACTGCCAATGTACTTCTCTTTTTTATCCATCTTGGACTCAAACCCTTACCTCAAACTCCGACAGACAATTTAAATCATAATATAAAACAATATTATCGCAGTAAATCACATTTCAATGAGACATTGGCAGTCAGCCTGCGGTAATGTGTGGGTTGATTTCAATATTTGTGTGTATCTATGCCATAAATCACATTAAAATACTACAGAAGCGTCTTGACTTCATCAAGGGAGGAAGTGATGATGGTTTCAGCCAGTTGGCGGGCGAGCACGTGGAGATCGCTATCGTCGGCCCTGTTTTCTTCGTTGTCATCGCTCAACACCCAGTCAATGATGTCACATGAAAGACCCTCCGCAAAAGCCTCCATCTTGGCTCCACGTTGAGATCCCACCGGCGAATAATCTCTCTCCAAGTCATCCGTGGACAGCGAGAGCATCAGATGCTCCATCAACTCCACCTGGGGGTCGTTGGGGTCTCCGTCAGAGTCTTTGAATTTCGGGGTAGTGGGTGGAGGTGAAGGCAGGAAAACCTTCGCCAAGCCTCCTTTTAGCTTCCGGTCGAAACTTTGTCGGTTCTTCTCGAGCTCTGGGAGGAGAGGCGTGGTTGGAGGGGCGTCGGGGTAATCGATGGAGCCCACGATGGGCAGCCCTGACTGGGGGAAAGGTGGGCGAGAAGTCTCTCTGGAGGTCTGGAGGTCTGGATCCATCTCTGTGGATTCAATCAAGAAAGACAGATGTTTAACCTGTCCTCCACCCAGTTATTCTTATTCTTTATTAGGATCCCCATTAGCACTAGCATGAGCATTGGGTGTTCTTCCTGGGGTCCTCATACACATAAAACATACATAAAAGAAAACAAAACAGCTCATAATTTCAAATTGCTGAACGGGCTATACACTTGCGGCCAAACAAAAAAATACAAATAAGTGTACATAATAAATAATACATACCCACAGTTGATCTTGAACTCTTGGAACCATCTTGGTGGTCCTCGACGTTTTGACTTCTCCAAACTTCTCTCAAATCAACCGCCGCTGACGCGAACTCTTCAACCAACTGGTTTTGAATACATTTGGACGTCATGCAGTCCTCCTCCATTTCCATTTGGCTCACAAAAGACTGGATTATGTTCCAGGACATATTTTGGGCAAACTCTTCAAGAACCTCGATGTTTAGGCTGATTCTCTTGAGGTCCCCCGGAGTGGGTTCTGACGCCCTTAGATCTGCACTCACTGCCTGCATCGGATCCTGTGTGGATGAAAGCAATACTTTAATTACAATTTAAAGGAAATCTTTGCCTTTTCTGGAGAATATTGCGACACCAGAAGGCTCAAAAGTACAGACAAGTCATTGCCTCCTTTCTATAAATAGCTATTTTCTTTTCATTACATGAGTGCTTGCAAAAAAGGCAGCACATCAATATTTCTCCTAAATGGTGCAGGATTATTATTCCTACATTCCTCACCTGTTTTAGATTAGAGAAGAAAAACATAAGCTACAAATGGGATGAATGTTATACTGTATCGGAAAACGGCAAAAGAGAAAGTTATCAGGACTGATGTTCACGGAGGAAGGAAACACAGATCAGATGGAAAGTAAGATTGAGGCATCGACCACAGCCTCTCACCGAATGAGTCAACAGGAAGTCACAAGCAGGACGTGCTGGGGTCCAAAGCAGCTACCTGACCTTTTTCTCTAAACTCGCATTGTTTTTGTGTATTTAATACATTTAGAGCTGTGTCATTTCAAGTTGAGACGCCAGAAATGGATGCTAACGCCAACACATCTGTAGCCATTTCGACACAACGAGGAAAGAACGCTTTGTACTGACTTGTGATTTTTAGAAATGGTCTGTCTAAATTTGATTCAGCATGCAATACTTGCTAGAGCGAACTGTTTTTATTATGAAATATATTGGAAACTCATAGCTACCATCGCTACCAGGGCGCTGATTCACAAACATACAAATATGTATTCGACCATCCTAATGTATCTTCATACGGCAGTTGATAAGTCGGTTGTATTTTGTATTTTCTGACTGAGAAATTAGAGAAGCAGATGATATAACAACTTCCTTATCTACCTCCCTGGTTCTAAAAGTACGACTGCAATTGAAAGTAATGTAAAAGGACTTCATCTGGCACTTAATGGCCATCTTGTGAATCAGACATAACGGTGACATTTGATCCTGTTTAAGGATAAATTGATGCAGGTAAAAATGCGACTCAAATCAGGTTTGAAGCATTTTTATGACCTCTCGCTCGCCATGTGGTAATGGTTTCCTCTGTAAACCAAACATACGCAGACAGTTTCTCCTTCCAAGCACCCTCTCAGTTCAGCCAAAGCAAATGACCCTCCCAATGAAACTCCACCAGACCACTGCAGTCCTATTGCGTGTTTTACAAACGTTATACTATACGACGTGTCACCATAGTGTGCTGGATCGGTGGATCACAGTTCAACACGGTCAGAGCCCAGAGAGGGGGACAAGATAGAGAATGAAGCACAAATGTGGAACAAATTACAGCTCAAACAAAGAATGTCTTCTATTGGCAGTCTAACTTGGATATCCTGATGAGCAAAGCAAGGTTTATGAAATAGGACATCTTTTTTATTCCTGGCTGTACGTCCATTTAAACATGTTTGATTATAATGGTGACGCATCTTACTTTCTCTTAGATCAAGATAAGGTTTGTATACACATCTCAACACAAACAAGCCTCAGTTGACCCATTAATATACCGTGTGTACTCCACACCCATCCAAATCCAAAGAGATAGCCTTCTGGGTGGGAGTATTTAAAGTTGTATTACCCCTTGTGAGGATAAACAACCAAAAGGTCTTCACAATGTATCATCTTCAGTTTTTTCATATTGCACAAAAGGAGTTTCTTAGCCTCCAAAAAACCGGACAGATAACACGAAAGAATACAATATTTAAAGGTTTCCAGACCAAATAGAGGCTAATAAACTTGCTTAACTTCATAACACTTTAAGATTTATGAAGTACCACCAATAAAAAAGGGTAACTCCTGATTTACTGTGATACCTGGCAGGAGGAAGAAGGCACCTCCAGGGCCAAGAGGGTGAGATTACCGCCAAAGGTTACGTAAATGTACCAAAAGAATATGAAAGCAAGATACAGGAAACATCAGGAAGCGTTTAATGTCCGCAGATCCACTTACCAGTTGGTAACAGGGGCGGTAGTTCACGGTTTAGTGTCTGCGGGGCCAATGAGTTTATACGGAAATGCTTTGACGGATGAGTTCACCCACTTCCTGTGTGTGTGTGTTGCAGCTGTTTACCTTTTTGACAGCATAAGGAAATGGCAAGTGTACATTGCTCAAAACCCGCCCAATCATTCTTCTCCGTTGTCATGAGGTCAAAATAATGAAGAGATTGCCACAAGAGGAAGAAAAGGAGATGAACGGCCAAGGAGAAGTCAAAGCGTCACAAATTCAGATCGGTAACTTAGCCAAACATCTTTTGAAATGCCTTACTTTTGTGGTTTGACTCCGGTTTCGATGAGCTGATCGTGTGTGTGTGTGTGTGTGTGTGTGTGTGTGTGTAGATCTCCATGACGCCCTTAATGTAAAGTCCAAACCCAACCCAATGACCAGCGAATCCTAAGATTTATGAAACAATTCATCACAGCCCTGATGGAGGAGACGTAACAAATCTGGTTGAAGCTGCTCTCATGTGAAAGCATTTTGTGTTTTGGATGAGGTAAGCAGGGAGTGGAGGTGAAATAAAGCTGAGTTGTATGACATCTCTCTCTGAAGACTTCATTACAGCCGGACTGGACGGTATGTACTGCCGGCCTCCAACGCTGCAGTATTGAGATGTTCAAATAAAGTGAACGTGGGGGGACTTTTTAACTACGAGTGTTTTGTTGCACATGCAGAGGGGGAAGAAGTATTCAGATGCTTTAGTTGAGTTAAAGTACCAATACATTATTGTCAAAATAAGTAAAAGTCCTGCATTCAAAATCTTAAAATGAGAAAAGTGGTATCAGCTAAATGTACTTAAAGTAAGAAAGTAAAAGTAAGCAGAGAGAAGAGAAATGGCCTCTGTGTGTATATAATTATATTTATACATGTGACACTTCTAGATGATATTGTTTCATCAAGTATACCGTTGTAGAAAATCTAAGTTTTGATTGACTTGATTGAATAATTTGACTATTCTGTGAATTAGGAGTTCGTCCACTAGTTGAATTTTAGAGTTGAATTTTGTTCAAAGTAGCTAAAGCTGTTTTCATAAATGTAGTGGAGTCGAAGTATAAAATAGCATCACATGGATATACTCAAGTAAAGTAAAAGTACCTCAAAATTGTACTTAAAGGTAGGGTAGGTAAGAATGGAGAAACCAGTTCGAGTGCGCTAGAATTTGAAAATACACAACCTGAGAAAATCTGCCACTTCCTTACAGAGCCCCTCCTCCAACACACACGAACGCGCACATGACCAATGAGGGCCGAGATAAGTTTGTGCACAGATGGAAGGCTGACAGGCAGGTAGGCCATCCAGTTACTTTAGCCGGCTCAGATGATTGGTCGTGCTTTTTACAGAGATGACATTTTTGTATATATTTATTGTCAAAGCATTTAATACATTCATTGCTATGTTAAGAGCATTCCATGGAATATAACAAAAAGGGTGTTTCTGAAGTGAATTACCTACCCTACTTGAGTAAATGTACTTAGTACTTCCCACCTATATCAGTGCTTCTCAAAGTGTGGTCCGCGGATCATTGGTGGTCCGTGAGCGCCCCCTAGTGGTCCGTGGGTATATTGGTAAAATGTCACATTTGAAATAAATAAATACATTTAAGTTTTTCTCACTCTCGCGGGAATATCTCCGAAATGGAGCGAGTTTAAGTTTCACTTTCGATTGCATGATATAGCCCAGCGCAACACCGTCATCACACATGTTGCCACTTGTTTGTACCATGTTCAGGCGATTTATAAAAAACGATGTGTTTTTGGATATTTGTGGAGTTAGGTGGTCCTCGAGTGTTTTTTTTATTGGTTAAGTCCTTGGTATGAAAAAGTTTGAGAAACACTGACCTCTGTGCACATGTACGTGTAGTGGGAAAAGAACCAAGGGATGTTTGTACCTTTTTTGATGTTTAAATGGACTGCATTTAAAGGGTGTATTCAGAGATGACGCACTTCATGTCAGAACAAAAATGAAAGAAATAATCTTCTATGTATTTTTTCGCTTAACAAGACCGAGTTACACTTTATAATACTTTATTCCCGTTACTCAGACTAGTATCACAGCTGAATCTCGGCTGGCTGCTGGATGGACCCTCGCTGCCAGCTTCCCCCCGGTGTCCGTCTTGAACCTGCACTCTGGTTGCTCAAATGTGGGTTTTTCTCTATTATCCAAACTGTTGCTGCAGTAACTGTGTGTTGCTGAATCCCCAGCAGGCCCGCTGTGCTCATTCTGCTCCAGATCAGGAAATACTTTTCTCAGTGTCAGTGAGCTCATTGCTCAACATGATCATTTAAATAGATTTTAAGGGTCATTTCAGCCTCCTGTGGCTTTCTTAAGACAAGTTATTACATGCTAGACCTTTACCACCAGGGCATATACAAAATAGAACACTTAAATCCTCTACAATAAATGACTTGCTTTATTCTGCGTGTTTGTGAGGATGTTATGCCACATACACGTCATGTTTTATTAACAGTTAGAGGGAAACTATCAGTGCTGCTTAAATGGGATCCCTTGTGGACTCTTTTGCTTAAAATAATTGGGTTTTCATGTAGGCCTACTGATAGTCTGTTTTGGAAGGGAGCCTTGTAAAAAAGGCTGTAAAACAACGTATTTCCTGCCGAATACCTTATAAGAAATTACATTTAAACAATCATTTCAATTATTCTGCAGAAATTAACATCTTAAAATATTTGGGGTCTAAAAAACATGGTTCTATATTTTAAAAAACACAAATATTTTCAAGGGGGCTAAAATGCAGCATTACCTCCATGTCTGTTGTGTACAGTATACGTGTGTGTGTGTGTGTGGTCTAGCATTACTATACTTGTGGGGACCTAAATCTGTTTACATAGTCACGTGTGGGGACCTGCTTCCCTTATGGGGACAAATTGGAGGTCCCCATGAGGGGGATCATTACTTTTAGGGTGAAGACTTGGTTATGGTTAGGATTAGGGTTAGGCATGTGTTGGTTATGGTTAGGATAAATCTCCAGGAAATGCATGTAAATCAATGTAATGTCCCCTGAAGTGATGTATACATGGTATATGTGTGTGTGTGTGTGTGTGTGTGCGCGTGCGTGTGTGCAGATCATTTGTATTTATCCTACATGGTATATGTTTAGGATAACATAAACTGTTCATGCATAGTAAAGTGCAATTACCCTAAAAGAAGAGAATGCGTGACAGAGTTAGTCTGCACTTGTTTACATAACATATCTATGTCACGTGTATGTCTGTCTTGAAATAATCCCCGTCAGTTGCGTCAAAGGCTCTCTAGGGCTCTGCTTCAGTGATGAGGAAAACATCATTAAAATACTACCGTTTAAAATGCTATGGGTTGTTAGGATGTTTGAAAATCCTCCAAGGTTCGTTGGATTTGTGTTTTCAATGAAGTGAGGTGGGCGGGGTTATCTATAAACTTACTCTGACATTTTTAAATGATCCTTCTAAATGTCATATATCTTACTCTATAAATATTTAAAATATAATATGCGAATATATTCGTGTATAATGGGATATTTTGTAACGTTTAATAATCAAAACATTCAGCGGGCGGAGCCGTTATGTCAAAACCAACGCTTCTTGGAAACGGCATCCCTAGCGAGTGTGTGATTGGTCCGCCCGCTCAAATTCCAGCCAATGAGAACGGAGCGCAGGAGATTTGAATTCTCAGCTCAATCACTTTTGTTTGAGCTCTCGCGTCTGAAGGACTACAACAAACCTGGACTATTTACAAGAGCTAAAGAAGCTGTATGCGGTGTTTAATGCTCCTAAACCCAGCCACTGAATCAAACGAGACGGAATTGTTAAACACGGTAAGATTAAACTATAAGATGGACGATGTTAAGCTTAGTCACGTGTGGAAACCCCACCCAGCAACACAGAAATACGTAAACTAAGTTTTACAGCTTGTTATCTGCAGCCAGGTGAAACGGATAAATATGAAATACTACACCAAATGCCGCCTGACTTTTCTCCTTTGAAACCAACCCGCCTTTTTTTTTTATCTAGCAGAACAAAGTGCACAGTTTGTTAAAGGAGCAGCTATGCCGGTAGTAAGGGGGAAGAAACCCGCAGTCACTGCTGGGAGCAAGATGCCCAAACTGAATGCAACAACGAGGGAAAACCAGGTAAACTGTGTTTTTTTTGCATAAATAACCCCCTTTCCTGCAGGAGAGGCTGTAAACAAAGCCAGCATTGCAGCAGATGTTCCTGCATGACGCCTGCAGGGCAATGTTTAAAATGGCTTGAAATGCTAAACAATATATTTCATGTGCATGCACGGGATGATTTATCGTGTGTTTACAGTCCCATGTGTTTGTGTTGCAGATGGAGGGCCCCCAGGTGAAGAGGGCCTCATCGCCTCCCCATGGAGCCCCCAAGAAGAGGACTGCTTTTATCGACATTACAAATGTGAGTCTGGTTTGAGGTTTTTGTGGAGAGAGAAGCACTAACATTCAGGGTATACGCGATTTAAATGTAGAAGATGAAGCAATGGATTCCAGATGGGAGACCCTTTGTATTCTCTCACTTCGTACATCACAACACATAGTCATGATCTGTTATGGTGCGTGAGTGAAATGGTCCTCAGAGATAACATGGCTTCGAGTGTATCTTTTTATATATGTGTGAATAAAATTAAAGGGCGCCTTGCTATTTCTCCACAACATATGTCATATTTCAGATCCCACACACACAGGAATACAATAGCTTGTGTCTCTAAAACGGGATGAACCACAACATGAAATAGTTTTTGGGCATTTAGTCACTGCTGACCTGGAAAGTACTTCACATTTAAAAGTATCTCTTTACGACACACGTCCTCGACCTTCCAGCAGTGATTGTTTTTCTTAAAATATAAGCATGAGAACAACAGGGTCTGTTTCTTTAGCTGCTGCCTGTATGCAGAAGGATCCTGGTTCAATTCTGGCTGATCTCCCACTGTGTGCCGTCCAAAGAAAGGCTATCAGTCGGTGTCTGTCTGATTGTTGGCCCCACGTTACCCCGGTGACTTTGTTTGACAGTGAGAGAAGCACAGCGTCAAAAATAGGGCTTGATGATGAGCAAAAAGCCATATTCAAGCCTCCACTTCCAACACTGGGTCTGACGGCTGCGTGGAATTTCAAGTCTTATGCATTCGTCCTCTAACTCGACCCCCTCCAGCAACCTGACTGGAACCCTTGGGCTAATTGCACATTTAGGGAGAATAATCTCTACGGTTTACATTTTGAATTACACCTAGTATTGTATTGGTACGTTTCCTGAAAGTGTCTCTCGGCTGGCCTCCGTAAATCAAACCATTACTGCACTCATCGGGAGGTTAACTGTGTCGGCAAGTTTCAAAATAAGTCACCCATTGCTTCAGTTATCACACCTCAACAGGATGTGTACTCACCTTGCTCCCAGTCCTTCTCCACTGAGGTGCGAATGGATGCGCTCTGCACCTCGCCTCAGTGTGAAACAAGCTCCATGTTGGTTTGCCGTGTTGTGAGATTTACAGCTTGTGAAATGGACAGAATCGGCGATGATGTGTTGATGCCAAAGAATGTGATATTTCAGCTTGGGCCATGACAGTCTTTTGACTAGTTTCTCAAAGTACTACTTGACACTGATCCCTGACATATTTTAAAGATATTCGGACATCACCGTGTCATCCCTTCTATGCGGCTTTCACACCAGCGCTTTTCCCTTTCTAGCTCCGAGCGGGAGCTTTTCTGCTCCCGCTCTGTTCACACCGCCCAGAGCCCGACTGCTGCTGCGTAAATAAAATAACTTATGCTTTTCTCCAGAGTGCCGTGGTTCATTGTTTATTAATGTGTTTCTGCAGCATTTACCGACCGCTGCAGTTTGGCTGCTCTTCCACGGAGTGTATTCTCCCGTTAGCTCCCGGTTAGCTCACACTGCAGCGGCCGCTCTAAAGTATTCACTGTCCGACTCACACAAGCAGCTGATGCATATCCCCAGTTCCCCTTAGCCTAAGTGAATGTGTGTCAGTCTGAATTGACGCTGTTTGGTATCACAACGCTGTTATGAAAGTTTCTCTGGTATAAAACGGGTGATGTGACAATTTTTTGGAGCTGGAAGTTAACCGGATTCCGGAGCTAAGAGGCGGCGCCGCTGCGGTGTGAACAGGAAAAACCGGCACTTTTCAGCTTTAGCTCCGAGCTGAAAACGCGTTGGTGTGAAAGGGGCACTAGAGGCAGTGATTTTATATTCCTAATGTCTCTGACTGTTCACAGGCTCATAAGGTTACGATCAGCCTTCCAGGGAGGAAGAAGAAGAGCGCGGCGAAGAAGCTGGCGAAGAAAACAAGCGCTACTTCAGTGTCGACGGAGATCCATGCAAACCTGGAAAAGTCTTCATCTATGAGCTCAGAGGGTACGCTGACTGTGACGGAAGAACAGACTTATAAGGACGAGGGGCAGGGGGCAGCAGCGCCAGTAGAAGAGCTGGAGGCTGCTGCGCCCCCTGCTGCCCCGGAGGTGCCGGCACACCTCCTGAAACAACAGGTGAGGGAACCCGGAGAAGCTTTGGACTTGTTCTAATGTCTGCAATAGGGCAACTAACTCAAATGTTCTCTGATCTCTAGATCCCAGTGGAGTTTGACATCGACTCTGAGAACTCTGAAGACTGTTACATGTGTCCCGAGTACGCTAAGGACATCTTCGACTACCTTAAACAGAGAGAGGTGAGACAAAAACTCTTACTGTTACTTAGTATTTAAAGGGGACCTATCATGCAAAACGCACTCTTGTGTGTCTTTTATACATGAATATGTGTCCCCGGTGTGTCAGGGAACACAACCCTCTCGCTTTTCCTCTATACCCAAATCTCTAAAAAAGGGGCTGCAACGGATCTGGTACAGGCTGATCCAGATTTGAATTATTTTCTACGTCACCAAAGTGGTGCTCCGCTTAGTGGTCAATTCTCCACCTATCAGGGGAATGAGAGGTTGGGCCATTGCCGCTCGAAAGCGCTGGAGACGCTGTAGTACATATGCCAGGCCTGTAAGTGGCGCTGTAGTCTGCCACAAAAGCAGCGAAGAAGACTTCCCTTGCATGGTTGCCATGGTTGCCCTTCTGTTTATTCTCCGCCGTGGCTCTTTTTCTCCCTCCCGGGGCAAGCGTTTGCTCCCCCTGCTTTAAAACAAATGAATAATGACTCTATATAATCATATGTGAGGGATAATGTGCAGCGACGCGGTCATTATGGGGAAAAGAACACGACAGGCTGATCAGGAGACCGACGCGAGGCGGAGGGATCTCGATCGGCATGAAGGCACATTATGCAATGTGGACGTTATCCCGCTTGTTACACGACCACATTCTCAACAAAGTAACGACATGACTCCCAATATTAATTGAAATGCTTTTATGGATTTAGAAAATGATTTTATTGATTTAAAAAATAGTTTTATGCATTGATTTAAATTGACATGCATCCGCTAAGAAAAATAGTCCGTTGTTACTGTTTGAGCTAACGTAGCAACGGCAGGAACTGCTTCGATAGCGTTTTTGAGGAGCTTTTTGATTACAGATTTGAAAACATTGTTGCTTGCTTTAAAAGTAGCACAATTCATTTAGTCAAACCTTGGAAAGTATCTCGATATCCCTGCCCTGATGCCAAAGCAACTGCACACTGAATATGTGTCGCCGTTTGATGTCTATGTCTGGACCGCTGCGTAAAAAGGAGGGTTTCTGCCCGTTACTTCTCTTCTTACTTCTATAAGGATAAAACACGGAGGACGGAGATCTCTTTTGCTCCCCCTCTTCTGACAGCCCAGCAGCTGATCTCAGAGCACCCTCCCCTCTCCTGCAGGGGGGCGTGGTCAGCTGCAGCTCACAGAATCAGCCCCCTAGAAAAACAGGGCTGGAAAGAGCAAATAGAGCGAAATGAGGCATGGCTAAAATTCAGGACCTTTTGTTATTTTGAAAAAAGAACTATATTTATATACTTTATATAGGTATGGCCCTACAATATATTGTTCAAATATAGCATGATATGTCCCCTTTAAAGTATCTTTTAATGCAGAAGGTAATCTTCCCCCTCTTGTGTTTTTATGGTCTGCAGGAGAAGTTTGTCCTCTGTAACTACATGCCTAGTCAGCCCACCCTCAACCCAGAGATGAGAGCCATCCTGATCGACTGGCTGGTGGAAGTACAGGTGGGTTTTCCTGCTAGCATTTCGTGCATGTGCAAGAATAAGTGATTATATTTTAGAATGGTAAAGTGAGTGAGGGAATCCATTTGAGAAATCGAAGTAAAACCATTCTCGAGGGTTCAAATAAACAGCAATTGTAAGCGTGTAATTTTAAAAATCATTCCCTGCTCAGCTGGATGACAGAAACTAAATGACATCAAAACTGTGTGTGTGTGTATCTCACGCATGCTGCTTCTCCAGTTTCATTTATTCTGTGTGTGTGTGCATTAGTTGACCTGACTGTGTGTGTGTGTGTGTGTGTGTGTGTGTGTGTGTGTGTGTGTGTGTGTGTGTGTGTGTGTGTGTGCAGGAGAACTTTGAGCTGTACCATGAGACTCTGTACCTGGCTGTGAAGATGGCGGACCACTACCTCTCAAAGACCCCCGTCCACAGGGAGCTGCTACAGCTGGTCGGCTCCACCACCATGCTCATCGCCTCCAAGTTTGAGGTAAAAACACAGAATACAATACAGATGCAAATAATACTTTAAACACACGGATCCTACGGAAGAGGATTAGGGCCACAAGATTTATTTTTTTGTTCTGAGAAAAAAGTCAGAATTCTGAGATTTAGGGTGCGTTCACACCAGCCTTGTTTAGTCCGGTCGAATCGAGCCCTGGTGCGTTTAGCCGCTTGGTTCATTTGGGTCGGTGTGAACGCAGTCCGAGACCTCTGAAGTGAACTAAACAACCGGACTCTGATCCGCTAAAATAGTTGGTCTCGGAGCGCTTGCGTGCGAACTCTGGAGCGGTTCATCGCTGGTGTGAACGCAGTCCGCACCAAAACATAAGAAGCGCAGTATTTACGTGTCACAAGAACGCGGATGTCTTCAAAAATCTTTAGCGAAAGAGTCTTTTAAGACATCCGCGGTTGTTTAGTTAAAGAGTGAAGCAGAATGAAGTGTTGAACAGTGTCGTGTAAAGTAAAAATGCTCTGTCAGCTACATAAATGTAAGAACACCTGTCGTCGGTGAAACGTCCCTCCTCTGCAGAACGTCTCATTATGGTATAATGTTTTTTAACGGACGTTGTCTGATTATTAGGGATGCACGATATTGGTTTTTTGAAACCGAAACCGATACCGATAACTTCCTGCTTTTCAAGACCGATAACAATTTTTTTTTACCCCACTAATTATTTTAATGCGATTAACGCATGTGTATTTTTGCCCTCGGCCGCCCCGTAGTTTCAGAGCGCATCGAGTTTAAAATACCATCTACAAGCTGATGCTGACAGCCCCGCTCCTGGCAGACCACACTTCCACGCTCACCGGCAGGCACCGACTGGCCATCGGGAGGACCGGGAGGGTATGTGTGGCCCGAGCGAGAGAGAGACCTTACGTGCATTGTTGTTGTTAGCGCAGCTAGCTAGCACCAGATGCTAACGGATATGCTGTTTAAATGAACACAGAGCAGCGCTCTATCCACACAACTGCGCCGAGCACTTGACTTGATGCAGGAAGCCAGACAGTGGGACATTGTACGAAAAGTCAGCACACTCAGCACGGATAGTGCAACATGATTGCAGCGTCAAGGCAGCTCCGGTTCGAGCATATGCCTTGAGTTGCAAAACTGGCAAACGTCTTTCCTTTTTCAAAAGCCTCGTCGATAGGTAAAAGCCCCGGTGCCTTTGCAGCTGGCTTTGGATTCGCCGCTAGTTTAGCAGCGCAGGCGTCTTCGTACGCTGTTAACACACCGTCGTAGCCATGGCGATGTTTCAGGCGACTGATCAGGTTGGAAGTATTATAGCTCGTTGCCTTTTCCATCCTCGTGGAACTTCTGCATCTGTTAATACAAATGGCAAGCGAACTATCTAACTCTGAAGCTTTGAAATAGTCCCATACTACTGACGACATGTTTGTTTACTGTCCTGGCTTCACGGCCGCACGCCATTTACGTCACAGCCAGGCATGAGAAGGGAGCGCTGGATTTGTGAAAACCTCCCCTCTTCCTAAACCACTATACCACAGTACTGGCAAAACGGGAGGAGCCGAAAAACAAGCGCCCCTCATCCCAGTCCACCCACACCGCAGTACTTCTTTCTTTTTTTTTACACAAAAAATATATTGTATATTATCGGGGCTATTAATACGTTTATCGGGATGACGTCATAATTCCTAATATCGGACCCATAATTATCGTGCATCCCTACTGATTATATAATCAAATGCGCGGGCCGCTAGCGTCTGTTGATCTCCAGACTAACAGCAGCATGAGAATAACCTGCCGAAAGTGCCGATGCTCCATGGCGGAGGCTCCGGTAGACATTTCCGGGATTAGCGTTTTTACCCCCTTAATATCTGACCAATGGTTGAACAGCATTTCCGTGCACATGACTTGTGTTTAAAGTGTATAGTCCGTTTGAGTTTTGCCCTGAACTCAAACCGAACCTTCTGAAAAATTATGTTTTTTTGTTCCGAGGGAAAAGTCAGAATTCTGAGTAATCCTCTTCCGTAGGTCCAGGGCAGTTCACCAGATAACGACACACTACACCTCACTACAAAAGATGCATTACATTGTAAATATAGATCTTTGGATTCAGTCTTTCCTGAGTTTCCTTTTTTTGTGTAATCTTTAAAATATATTTTCGACTATCATTTATCACAGTGGATATCAAGTATTTACAACAAACGTAAGTAATGTATATAAAAAACACTTTATTAAGCATGGCCAGTGGGTTTGATTCGATGCTCGCGGGTAAGTAAAAGTGGAATCGAAGATGAAATGCCGAGAAAGTCGAACGGACCGTGCTTGCAGAATTTACCACGGGACTTTAAATATCCCAAATACAATGAAGGAGAGAGTTTGCACGTGTTCAATGTTTTATTCTGACCGTCCTGCAGGAGCGCAGTCCGCCGTGCGTCGACGACTTCCTCTACATTTGCGATGACGCGTACAAGAGGGAGGAGCTTATCGCCACGGAGGCCAAGATCCTGCAGGCGCTCTCCTTCGACATCAACATCCCCATCCCGTACCGCTTCCTCAGACGCTATGCCAAGGTGTGTGTACTGCGGTTTCTGTCTCTTCCATCACCTTGCAGACAGCTAACGGCACTTCCTCAAAAGCCATAGATGCATTACATTGATGCACACACTGTATGCCATATCTAGGGTTACAACCATATTCAAGATTCAAAGGCTTTATTGTCACATGCTCAAAGCTACAGTGTAGAAATGGCAATGAAATTCTTCTGACCTGAAAAAAAGTTATACATTCAATGTTAATACTGCTATTTTTTTACTATTTCTTTTAATGTTATCATAGTTTTCTTCAAATAGTTTTATATCTGTTTTATTTGATGTATGCACCACGACACCGAGTAAACGTCCTCGTATGTGTTACCTGGAAATGAACATGTTTCTGATTCTGATGGAGCACCTTTTGCTCCTCCTCGCAGTCTCTTGAGGTCTCCCTTCACTACCCGAATGTGTGTGTGTGTGTGTGTGTTCTCTCTGCAGTGTGTTGGGGTCTCCCTTCTCTACCCGAGTGTGTGTGTGTGTGTGTGTGCAGTGTGTTGAGGTAGGGGTGGGCGATATTGAAAAATATGTTATCACGATAGACGATATATATCACGATATTTTTTCATGTCGGTTATTATGGTTATTTTTCAAGTTACTTAACAGTACAAGCACCTACAAGGTAACAGAAACTAAAACAAAAAGGAGTAACAGACCAAAATAGCATTTCAAGCTTCAAGGTTCAAGGTTTTATTTCAGAAATGAAACCCTGAATGAACAAGTGAGCAGTGAACATCAATAAACATGAAAAGGATGGTAAAACATAACTAAGTAAAACATAAAACATCAATGAGGAAAAGTCAGTGCCAAATAATTAAAATGTAAACTTTAGAGTAGACTTGAAGTGTAATAAAAGACTTTAGCATAACTGAGGGGAAAAACATAAAACGCCACCGCGTCAGTTATGTCTTTCCACCGTTTGCTAGTCTTTCCATAAGGAGCCCCTTTATGAAATGCCTGCCCTATGGTTGCTCGCTGCAAAGAAAGGGGGCGGGGACTTTGGGAGCGTGTCAAACAACTCGGACTGAACGAAAGCAGAGGTGCGCTGACATTGTGAAATCGATCGGGCTTGATATATGATGAAATTAAAATCAGTAGGTGAGGCTGGGGGAGCGGGAGGGGAAGAGGCTCTCCGTCCGCTGTCATAGCCCCCTGCGCCGCGCACGGAGAGCCTCTTCCCCTCCCGCTATTTTTTTTTTTTTTATCACGATAGGACGATATCTCTGAAAAAGCATATCGTGGAGACCTAATATCGTCACGACGATATATATCGTCATATCGCCCACCCCTATGTTGAGGTGTCCCTTCTCTACCCGAGTGTGTGTGTGTTCTCTCTGCAGTGTGTTGAGGTGTCCCTTCTCTACCCGAGTGTGTGTGTGTTCTCTCTGCAGTGTGTTGAGGTGTCCCTTCACTAACTGACTGTGTGTGTGTTCTCTCTGCAGTGTGTTGAGGTGTCCCTTCTCTACCCGTGTGTGTGTGTGTGTGTTCTCTCTCTGCAGTGTGTTGAGGTGTCCCTTCACTACCCGAGTGTGTGTGTGTTCTCTCTGCAGTGTGTTGAGGTGTCCCTTCTCTACCCGTGTGTGTGTGTGTGTGTGTGTGTGTTCTCTCTCTGCAGTGTGTTGAGGTGTCCCTTCACTACCCGAGTGTGTGTGTGTGTGTGTGTGTGTGTGTGTTCTCTCTGCAGTGTGTTGAGGTGTCCCTTCACTAACTGACTGTGTTCTCTCTGCAGTGTGTTGAGGTCTCCCTTCACTACCCGAGTGTGTGTTCTCTCTCTGCAGTGTGTTGAGGTTTCCCTTCACTACGTGTGTGTGTGTGTGTGTGTGTGTGTGTGTGTGTGTGTGTGTGTGTGTGTGTGTGTGTGTGTGTGTGTGTTCTCTGCAGTGTGTTGAGGTCTCCCTTCACTACCCGAGTGTGTGTGTGTGTTCTCTCTGCAGTGTGTTGAGGTCTCCCTTCACTACCCGAGTGTGTGTTCTCTCTGCAGTGTGTTGAGGTCTCCCTTCACTACCCGAGTGTGTGTGTGTTCTCTCTGCAGTGTGTTGAGGTCTCCCTTCACTACCCGAGTGTGTGTGTTCTCTCTTTGCAGTGTGTGAGCGCGGGGATGGACACGCTGACCCTGGCGCGGTTCTTCTGTGAGATGAGTCTGATGGAGATGGATCTGGTGGAGGAGCGCGGCTCGCTGCTCGCCTCCGCCTGCCTGCTGCTGGCGCTCATCTCCAAGGACCTGGGAGGATGGGTGGGTTCATTAAACACTTTGAATTATTATATTAGGGATGTCACTATACCAAAAACTCACGGTACGATAATATCGCAATAACAAGTCCACGGTACGGTATTTATCGCGATATTGAATAATTAAAAAAAAAAAAAATTCAATATATATAGCAGTATTTTAAAGTGTCAAAAACAAAGTGACAGTAACAGACTGGAACAAGAAAACCGGTGAGTTTGTACCTATAGTACTACCAAACAAAGTAGGCATTTTCTTTGTGCCACTGCATCTCACAAATAAACATTTAATAATCAGACCCTGCAATAAAATAAATCAAGTTTCCCTTTAGTTTTTCAAGTAACTCAACTCAAACTCACTCACTCAGCATCATCAGACAGGTCTTTAGGAATATGAGAATGTCCACATTTCCAGGTATTTAGAAGCTGGGATGTTTGGGCATTTACAATATCCCCTGCTCTGGAAAGCACTCTCTCGCTTGGTGCTGATGTTGCCGGGACAACAGTGGTCGCGTTAACCGAATATTTTATTTATCAATGAGGGGAAAATCTGAAAGCAGTCTGTCATTTTGACGGATTAGAACAAACTCGGAACAGCGCCAACGTTTCCCCGCAGGGAGGCTCTGGTGTTATGCCGTGTTATGCCGTGGTATGCATGCCCTCCAAAAGGAAATGATATTGTTTCCAAACCGTACTTTGCCATGCAGATCAATACATGTCTGGGAGGTTTTGCTTTACGCTGTGCCCGCTCCCGCGAGGTGCGTGCTCTCTCGTGAACTGTTCAGACCCGACGGGTAATAAGGGATTATGACGGATATTTTACGATCCTGTCAAAATGACGGACAGCGAAAAAGTCTAACGCCACCTCAGTGGGACGGAGAGATATGCTTTGGCCATGGGTGGCAGCAGTGGGTCAAACTGTGCATCGTCTCTCCACCACTTCAAAAACAATAGTTGTTGCCAAGAAGGTGAGGCTTATTGACAGATATAAATATACTGTTGGTACTCGTCAATGTCTCTAGGTGTGTGCATGTAGCGCTGTAAATACGATGTCCTTTTGTGTTCTGTTGTTTTATGTTCATGTTGTAACCTACTTGCTGCCATGTTGGACAGGTCTCTCTTGAAAAGTAGATTGATGATCTCAATGAGACCATCTGGTTCAATAAAGGTTTTTTTAAAAAAAGTGATAAAATATATATATTATTAAAAAAAAAAAAAATCGCGGTAGATTTTGTCAGTCTCACGACGGTATTGGGACGTTTATTTACCGTGATATTCGGTATATCGTTACATCCCTAATGTATCCATCTGTTTGTCCCTCTTCAAACACGTCTTTATATCAGAATCAGAACACTTGTCGCACAGAGAGGAAAGGCCAAAGACAGATTACTGTGAACTAAGAAGCATGCATAACAAATATTAAATATACAACAAATGTTATTAAAAAAATACACATACTATGTTGGATTGATTATTGATTTAGGGTCGACTTGGTTACAGATTATTATTATAATAATAATAATAATAAGCATTAAGGAAAACTCTGAAAATGTCAGTGAACAAATAACATTAAAGTGGCTTCGTAAGTTGTTTATATTTTGCTTTGTAGTTACGTCGGTGTGGTTAGAGCACAAAAGGATATTTGACTTAATGATATAGTTCCTGTTCATTTATCGTTTAAAGGCTTTTTATATTTGCTCAAACTGAAACACTTCCTGATGTCGTTAAAAAGTTAACGTAATAAAGGAAACCTATTGAAGAACCATCACCAAGGATATGTTTGTCGCTTTAATAATCCAACATGGCTACCTACTGACGTGTCTCTCGTCTCTGCAGTGTCCCACCCTGCAGTTCCACTCCGGGTATCAGACGTCAGACTTGGCGCCCGTCGTCAGGAAACTTTACGAGATGCTGTTAGCTCCCGCGGACGATAAACTGAGAGCCATCAGGAACAAATACTCACACAAGTACGTTCAAAGAAACCACGTGTAAACAAGTGATGACATGCTTTAGATTTAAATTCTTGTTTGTGTCTTTGCCTCTGTTCTGTGTCTATGACTGATGAATGTTTTATGTGTATTCTCTCGATGCCCAAGACACATTTCTCCTAAGGGAGACAATAAAGCTTTATCTTATCTTATCTTAAATTACTGCGAGCATTAATCCATTCTTTCTTTTTCTCAGGGTGTTTTTCGAAGTTGCATCCTTACCTTTGGTCGACGCCGACATCCTGGAGAAAGCTTTATCTCAGTGAGACGTCGCCTACTACCAAAATAAAATCCTGCCAGTGAGTGAAAGTATTTTTAAAAAAAAGTTCCCTCCAACCCTGTACATATTTGTTAATATGTGGAATATTTATATGTGTCGTCTAGCCTGTCTTTTATATTATATTTTAAATAAATTCCAGTTTCTGATGCATGTAGTCCTCCTGTGGGCGTTTGTTAAGAAGGGTTGCCAGTGTACGATGTTAAGGTTGTTAATAATGGCATTTTAAGCGCTTAATTCCAGTCGTTTTGGCATTGATTTTTATAGCTTTTTATAAGAAGAGAAAACAAAAACAGCATTGTGTCGTTTTAAGATAATGGTAGGGTTGAGAGTATTCGAAACCTACCTGCGTGTTTTTACAAGTGTTCCCACGTTGTTATAGTTGGCAGGTATGTTTATTTCCATACGTTGTACAGTGTTTATCATGTTTATATCACTATGCCAATTATTATTTGTATAAAAGACGACCGGATGATGCTGTGCTATTTTTAAATGGCTGTCAATTCGCACTCTTAAAATAAAGACATTTTTTATCTGTTTCGATAAAACGGCTGAATTTTTCTTGTGTCTTTAACATGTGATGGGTGTGATACCGGTGGTGGCCACCAGAGGTCAATAATGCACCGTGTTCCTCACTGCGATTAATCTCCAAATTCACACTTGAGATATTTATACCATCGGATCATTATCTCTTCAAGTTCTCTTGTTATTCTCCTGAAGCCGTGTTGGACTTTTGTTAATACTGACCTGATCCCCCTGCTGTCCTGAAGCTTTATTCTTGACCTTTTTTAAAAACATAGAATAGTTGGAAGTAAAAGTCTTAAAGGGCCCATGTCATGCTTTTACTTACCCGTCCCCTTGTGTGTTATGAAGGTTGTTCTGCATGTAATCGGTCTGCGAGTCACAAACCCTCAAAGTGCACCCTGTAGCGAGTAAAACTCTAACACAGAGAAGACCTGTCTGCTGCCCCAGAACGCCTCGTTGGACATTTCTCTGTTTCCATTGTTTGCTTCCTGCAGGGTTCTGTGACGTGTGAACACCCAGATCAACAACAAATGGACCAATCCGCGGAGCACCTCACACATCAGGATCCAGGGACGTGCACAGGTACGGGCTAATGTTGCCCGGGCAACGGCCCGTTTCCCCTTTTTGGCTGACCTGCTCCTCTGGAGAGAACGAGAGATTTTTTTTCTTTTTCTGTTGTGGTCGAATCAACATGAGCCCACAATTAGTAGTGTAGTGTCTCGCTGCGGGAAACACACCAGCTTCATTCTTTTTCTTCTCCTCCTTCTTACATGTAATTGCCCGCATGGTAAACTCCCTCGACGGGGCCGCTCACTCTCTTCTCTTGATCGCCCTCTCTCAGGAGAACACTTCACTGCCCGCTTCATTGTAGGATTTCTGCCATGTCTCTACTTTAGTTTGACCATCTCTGTTATGTTATGGAATACTAAATAAATAAGTGATTATATACCGTACCGTTACTGTGCTCATAAAGAATGATAAGAATAATGCGTATTGAACTGGTTTCATTAATTGGTGAGTTTATTTAAGATAATTATAGAAGCCCTATTTTATCAGTATGTCTGCAAAGGTCAAACTACATTGAATTGTCCATTTTTTCTTTCGTAGTTTCTAACATTAGATATTTTAATGAGATATGGACCGCAAAACAAAAAATGTCCCTGGTTTTGATTTAAAAAAAAAAATCAAGTCGCCTTAGCTTGTTTTGTTATTAGATGATGATGTGAATTACTGTTCAAATTAGTTAATGTAATAATCGTTTTGGTCTTATATTTTTTTTCGGGGGGGGGTGGCTTTTTCCAGTTTAGAGCAATTGCCCCTCCAAATGTCTGTGCACGTCCCTGCCAGGACCCCTTGGCTATCTAACAGGGGGTCCCCATTGACTTGCATAGAGCTCCCTGAACGCTGGTAATAGACGAGTTGGGAGGGCGGAGAAACGCTCTCCTCCGCAGACCCGTTCTCACAGCGTTACAAACCTTTTTCTTACTCGATATCAAGCCACACTTATTGTTTTGACTTCGGCTGTGAGTGTTTGTGTGCTCGGGATGAGTTTCGCTTGTTCTCGCTGTATCGCCGACCCGGAAACCTGTCCGCTCCTCGCAGCAACGAGCCTTGCAACGTCCCGACCAATCAGAGCACACTGGGGGGGGGGGGCAGGAGCTCCAACAAGCCTTTTAGGACAGAGAGTGGATACACAGACGATACAGAGATGCTGTGAGAAACCAAGGTGAGTTTGGAACATTGAACAATGTAAATCTATTCTTGTCGACCTCAACAATGGAAATATGATCAGTAGAAATGGCTGTGACATGGGACCTTTAACTTAAAGACCACTATAATCTAATTTGACCTTTAGTTAAGGACTGTAGGTTAAGATTAAATGTAGAATGAATAAGATCCCTGCATTTTGTTCAGTTCTGAATGACTTGATAAAAAACGACATGCTTAATCCTCGTTGTGGATCTCAAACAGTTTGTTTCCTATCGACTTATTGATGTCACTTTTCATGCCTAAGTGTGTTTAATTGGTTAAGGTGAAACTGCAGGGATACAGAGGTTTAGGATTTACTGTTTTGCCACTTAGTGTAAGTTAGAAACAAATACTTGCCTTAGGTCAGACTCTTATTAAATGTACTTCTGAGCTAAGGTTGAATGGCAATATTGAATCGTTTGATGAGTGTTTACAGGATCCAACTATAACCATGATCCAAAGGCATCCATGAATTGTTAAAAATGAGCAGTTAAAGGTGGGGTAGGTAAGTTTCAGAAACCGGCTCAAGATACACTTTTTGTTATATTCCATGGAATGCTCTTAACATCCCGATAGCAATGAATATCTGAAGTGCTTTGACAAAAAAATCCATAAAAAAATGTCATCTGTAGAAGCCGTAATACTGTAAAAAAGTACAACCAATCTGGATTGGATGTCCTACCTGCCTGTCAGCCTTCCATCGGGGCACAAACTTATCTCGTGCCCTCATTGGTCATGTGCGCGTTCGTGTGTGTTGGGGGAGGGGCTCTGTGAGGAAGTGGCAGATTTTCTCCGGTTGTGTATTTTCAAATTCTAGCGATCTCGAGCCGGTTTCTCAAACTTACCTACCCCACCTTTAAACTAAGGTCTGTGTTAAATATGTGCCTTAACATCCTGTGGTACTTTTACAGAATTAAAAGGGACATTTTTAGGGTTTTAAAGCGCTTCACAGTACTGAGTCTGCCCTTCTAAGAGTGTTCAATGACCTCCTGGTCACGACAGACTCTGGTGACTCTGCCATCCTTATGCTCTTAGACCTCACAGCTGCTTTTGATACGATTTGACCACTCCATCCTTATCTCTCGTCTAGAGCACTGTGTGGGTATCAGGGGCGCTGCCTTAGAGTGGTTCAGGTCCTATCTGTCCAAGAGATCTTTCTCTGTTACGCTTGGTGACTTTACATCCTCTTCTGCCCCCTTATCCTGTGGAGTTCCCCAAGGTTCTATTTTGGGGCCTATTTTATTTTCCTTATACCTTCTCCCCCTTGGACTGATTTTTAGAAAATATGGCGTCTCCTACCACCTTTATGCAGATGACTCCCAATTATATCTACCCCGAAGAAAAAACACTAGCTCTCTGATGCCCCTGGTTGACTGTCTTACTGACATAAAGGCCTGGATGGCGCTAAACTTTTTAAATATAAATGAGAGCAAAACGGAGGTAATTGTGTTTGGACCAAATGGTGATGTCCCTTCCATTGACCTGGGTTCCCTGCAACAGTACGCAGAACCCATGGTCACAAATCTGGGCGTCAACATAGACAGTGCTTTTAAATTAGATAAACAGATCAACTCCGTGGTTAAATCCAGTTTTTATCACTTGAGGCTCCTGTCCAAAATCAAACCGGTTTTATCCTTTTTAAACTTTGAGCGTGTAATTCATGCCTTTGTTTCAACTCGTTTAGATTATTGTAATGCACTTTATGCCGGCCTAAATAAGACTTCGCTGGCCCGCCTGCAGCTGGTACAAAACGCTGCGGCGCGGCTGCTCACAGGAACCCGCAAGTTTGACCACATGACACCAGTTCTGGCTTCCCTCCACTGGCTTCCCTCCACTGGCTTCCTGTCCATTTCAGAGTCCATTTTAAGATGTTATTGTTTGTTTTTAAATCTCTTAATGGGCTGGCCCCAGAGTACATCTCCGACCTCTTACAGGTGTACACCCCCTCAAGGGCTTTGAGGTCGGCTGATCAGCTGCTGCTTGTAGTCCCAAAAACAAAGAAAAAGACCAGGGGAGACCGAGCGTTCTCATCGGTAGCCCCCAGGCTCTGGAACGACCTGCCCCCTCATGTTAAATTGTCGCCCACTCTTGAAGCTTTTAAGTCCCGCCTAAAAACCCACCTATTTTCCCTCGCTTACCAGTCAGTCTGAGCTGTGTCATACCTATTTGTATGCTTTCACTGTCTGTCCATGGCCTTTATGTGCCTTGTTTTTATTCTTATGTGTGCTTTTTTATCTATTCGTGTAATATTATATTTTATTATAATGTTATGTTCATTGTGAAGCACTTTGGCAAACCCTCTGTTTTTAAACTGTGCTGTACAAATAAAGTGGATTGGATTTGTTTTGAGGCAAGACAGACGAAACAAGAGTGAGAAGACATGCGTTTATATTGCTATTGTTTGTTGCTACTCGGTTTACTTTGCTTAAAGCCGAACTTTGATCTCCTACTGGAAGTCAAACTTTCTCTTGAGGCTTTCCCTCTAAAATCCTCAGACGTTGCTAACTCCGCTTCACAGATTTGTTCAGATCAATAAGTGGACCAGATGACAGCTCTGATTCCTGAATGCTCCTGCTGCCTGTCCACAGAAACAGCCTGAGAGATGGGGACATTGATTTTGTGTCATCAGATTAAACTGCGACACATTGCTTAAAGTTTCACTTTTACCAGCACAAAGTATGCCTCGGAGATAATATACATATATAATAATACACATCAATACACCATATTAGCCGACCTCCAGTGATACCGCACATATAATAATCGATATTTCCACTTATTTTTAGGAAACTATTATAAAAATGTCCGTAGATCATCCTTGCAAGACATACATGCCAGTGTCATGTGACGTTATTATTCATCACAAAGACATGTATAATACACCGTTGGAAAGGTATGTTATTCCTTTTTACTATGGTATATCATATGCTGTAATATGTGAATGTTACATTACACTAGACGTCAAAAAGTAGCCCTAACCCCTAATTCAGCGATTCACGAATATCGCGAATAATGGTACCTGCACAAAATCGTGAAAAATTCAAATTGCCCAAGGGTGAGAACTCCACACCACCCTCGATATCTTTATATAGACTCTATATATGAATAATCAGCAGAGAAAAAAACTTTATCAGAGAATTTGGGGTCAAGCTCCTCACTGCCGGACTAAGAGCAGACATTCTGTCGACTCAAATGTCCCCCCAACCTGCCACCTCCTATATTCCCCAGAACAACTTTCAACAGTGAATTCGACACTTACATGGTTTTGCATTCAGCTAAGAATTGTACGTCTATGTGGCCACGATGGATACGCTTTGTATACCTGCTGAAAAACATCCTGACATTGCATTGATGTCAACTCAACTGTTAAAGTAGCACGACTTGCCTTTAAATGAATAACTGTTTCCAACTGTTCTTCGGGAAGTGCTTGTTAATTAAGCTAAGAATTCAAATACAATAACATTTGGGCCCATCTGGTTTCTTTCATCGCCATTGTGAAGGTTTGTAGGTAATTTTTACTTTCACGAAATGTCTCCTTTAACACTGAAAGCTCTGACGAAATTCAGGTTTACTTATTTACCGGCACAGATGTTCAGCAACATCTGGACAATGTCTCTAAAATGTAGCGTATTACCCTTTTTAAAGTGAATCCCCAGAAACATGGATGAGATGTATGTAAAAAACTATATAGGTGGAAGTAGAACATATATAGTGACCCTGACTGAGAATATGAGCTGCCCACGACAGACTCACTGTTGTACACACACACACACACACACACACACACACACACACACACACACACACACACACACACACACACACACACACACACACACACACACACACACACACACACACACACACACACACACACACACACACACACACACACAGTCGCACACACACACAGGCACACAGATGGATCCATGCCAAATCAATTCACTGGCCATCATCTCGCACAAACACCCCTCTGCTGCATCTGCGCCTGGAGACTTCTGAGCCCATTCTTGCTCTGTTATTCACTCGGTCAATTAAAGTGATTGATTGGCTGCAGTGTGTGTGTGTGTGTGTGTGTGTGTGTTTCTCAGTTCATTCGGAGCTACACACCTAATAACTCAGTCTGATTAAAGTGTGCTGGTGGAGATAGTGCCCATTCAGTCCAGGCAGATACGCATCAGAACTGGAGTTGCAATGCTGCGTATGAACTATTGATCAGCGGCATGCTGGGAAACATGTTTTCATTTCACTCTGTGCGCTTCAGTTCTCGCTACTGAGGTGCAGCTGCTGCTCAACACGTCTGAACCCAGAATAAAGAGTTTGTTTGGGGGGATTTTCCATTTGTTCTAATTGATTCACAGTCACATGAAGGCTTGCAAGTCTTTCCAAGTCCCCGCAATGCACGTTTGAAGCAGTTACTTGTGCCAGTTTATTTCAAATGAGCTCATGTATACTATTATGGTTCAGACTTCATGCAGAGTCGTGAGTGTGTGGCTGGATCCACAATAACAAGAAACTTGTTCTGACTTTCAAATGATGTCTTTCGCACTTATGAGTCTTTCTGTTGAAGTGAGCAATCAGGAAAGTGGATTTACACATCAACACCGATCAACACTCACACTGAAGTTGGCTCAATCATTTAGAGTGAGAAATATTTCTTAATTACTTGCAGCAATGGAGATCAAGGATGGAAGTAAGGACTGTAACTAAATTAAATAATTGTACTTGAACTTAAAGGTGGGGTAGGTACGTTTGAGAAACCGGCTGGAGATACACTTTTTGTTATATTCCATGGAATGCTTTTAACATCCCGATCGGCGATAGCAATGAATATCTTTGACAAAAAATCCATAACAAAATTTCATCTGTGGAAGCCGTAGTACTGTAAAAAGCATGACCAATCATCTGAGCCGGCTAAAGTAACTGGATGGCCTACCTGCCTGTCAGCCTTCCATCGGGGCACAAACTTATCTCGTGCCCTCATTGGTCATGTGCGCGTTGGTGTGTGTTGGGGGAGGGGCTCTGTGAGGAAGTGGCAGATTTTCTCCGGTTGTGTATTTTCAAATTCTAGCGATCTCGAGCCGGTTTCTCAAACTTACCTACCCCACCTTTAAGTCAATGGCATTTGAAATTAGTCATTAAAAAGAAAAGCTAATAAAATAAACATTAAAAGAAAAAATACATGGATAAAAGTTACAGTGTAGTCTAAGATATGAATAGTTCATTTAAAAGCAGCGACAAAAAGAAAAGTCTTCAGCCTGGATTTAAAAGTAGTCAGAGTAGTAGTAGCATAATAACTGAACGCTGCTTCTCCATGTTTAGTTCTGACTCTGGGGACAGAAAGCTGACCAGTCCCTGAGAGATCTGGATGGTTCATAGCAGATACGACCGTTATCGTCCTCGTGTGGCCGGAGCCTAAATATACTTTTTTACCTAGGTCTATTATACAACATATTAGTATACATTTATACATCTTTATTTGAAATTAACTTTATAAGTACATTTTAACAAATTTGACTTGGGCATGAGTGAAACCTATCCTAGATAACAATTGTTTTTCCTCTCTAAAGTTGCTTTGGGATCAATCAATGTGGTTCAACAAGGACTCTATGGTGTGATTTAGGCTTACATCATTATTGTATACATGTTTACACTTTTGTTTTAACTGACCTTTTTATATAAGTACATTTTTACCAATTGTACTTAGGCTTGAGTAAACTTATTTGAGGTATCAACTTTTTCATACCAAGGACCACTTAACCAATAAAAAAACACTCGAGGACCACCTAACTCCACAAATATCCAAAAAAACGTTTTTTATAAATCGCCTGAAAATGGTACAAACAAGTGGCAACATGTGTGATGAAGGTGTTTATCTGGGCTATATCATGCAATCGAAAGTTAAACTTAAGCTCGCTCCATTGTGGAGATATTCCCGCGAGAGTGCGAACAACTTAAATGTATTTATTTATTTAAAATGTGACATTTTACCAATATACTCACGGACCACTAGGGGGCGCTCACGGACCACCAGTGGTCCGCGGACCGCACTTTGAGAAGCACTGCTCTTGAAAGTATTCTACTCTCTCCAACCTTGATGAACATTTGAAGTGAAGCCCATACTGTGCTCAGGGATGTTTTTGGCCTATAAAGGAAGTCAGGAGCTTCATCTGTCTTTGACTTCCTTTGGCTGGAAAACCATTTACGAATACAGCTCTATAATACCTTTCAACTGGTTCTGACCCCAGCGGCTCCAACTGTGATAATTGTTGTATCTTCATGTCCCTCTCCCCTCTCTGTGTGGAGTCCTCTTTCTCTCTGTAATCAACAAAGACCTCGACTGATTAGTGAGATCTGAGCGTCCTCTTTATCTGTACAGACCTCCGGGACACGTTTGTTATTTAATGGGCTGAGCTCGGCCAGTTCAAAAGAAACCTGCATAAGCTTTTGTTTCCGGAGGGAGACCTGTGAAGTCTGATGAATGACCTTTAGTGATGTCATTGTATTGGTGATGAAAACCAGAAGTTAGAAAATGAAATCCAGGGGTGTGGAGTTTGAAAGACTTGAGCAGGTGGCTCCTCATTTCTGCTTGAAGCTAGCAACCAGAGGAGACACTAGTAAAACAACACACCTGAACTTTACTGAGTTGCATTATGGGTAATGTAGGCCCCAGGTTTTGACAAGGAACAAGTAAACTTGGAATGAAAAAGCTGATATCTTTTTTTTCCAGTATTGATTTAGTTTGAACTGTCCATAAAACCACAAATGTTAATAATAATACATTATAATGCATTTTATTTTTTAAGCTCCTTATAAGGAAACCAAGGTTGCCTTACAATAAATACAATAAATACTCTTAACAGTTTAAAACAGCAAAACCTAAAATAAAAACAGGGTAGACAGAATAGATTTTCGATCACGTAATCCACGATGCACATCTCTGCGTCGATTTTTATTCATTTGTACACAGTTTTTACCGCTTCTAAGGTTGGGATTTTGGGGTTTATATGCATTAGATGGTGTTACATGATACTTGTTCCTTCCTGAGTATGAATCAAGAAGTCTGTAATCAATATTTACATTCAATATTCCAACTTAAAATACTTAAAATCTGCAGTTTGTCGGTAGAGACGTGACTTTTTTAGGTTTTGACGCCTCGCTTCCGGTTTCATTTCATGTCAAACCTGTGTCTCTTGCACCTATTTTTCTATTTTTCCGTGACCAATTCTTGGACAAAACAAAAGCGAGACCATAGCAACTGTCTCTCATTGTGCGTTTCAATGCATGTATCCATGTGTCGCGGTGTTGCACACTGATACTCCGTGTTTTGGGTCTTCTCGTGTGTGTCTGGCTCATTGTCGTGGCCTCGCTATTCTCCATTAGCGTTCCCCAGCTGCACGGAGAGGAAAGGGCATCCTCACCCCGTCAGAGGAGAGAGGGATTGAGGGGAGGAAGACGGTAAATGGATGAGACAAAAACAATGGAGCTTCTTGGATTTGGCAGTGCTCCCGGTCGTTGTGATTGTGTGTGTGTGTGTGTGTGTGTGTGTGTGTGTGTGTGTGTGTGTGTGTGTGTGTGTGTGTGTGTGTGCGCCAAATGTTTTAGAGTCGAAACAAGCGGCATGGATGCAGAGGCCGGGGCTGCAGAGCCAATGAATACATCATCGAACACACAGCAGTTATAGCAATATCTTAAACAAGGTTACTTTAGTGCTGCTTCGTGGGTCAAACTAAAACGGCAGAAAGCTTCAAAAGAATAACAAAAATGATAGATTTAAAAAAGAAATCTGACATGTTTTTAACCTAGATCTGTGATTAAAACACAAACAATATTCAGTTTGGATATGGTTTTGTAAAGGTTGTAAACAGGTTTTTAAAAAATATATTTTCTCTGATAAACATGCTTATTGTGAGCATCCTGTTTATCAAAGTGTGGCCAATGTTTACTCTTTACATCTTTTATTTTAGCCTAAAGACCTTATTAAATGTAACTGTACTATTATGTAGTAAATGTTAACAGTGTCTACTGCAACTCCCTCCTGGCTGGTCTACCTGCATGTGCCATCCGACCTCTGCAGCTCATCCAGAATGCAGCGGCTCGTCTGGTCTTCAACCTTCCTAAATGTTCCCACACCACGCCGCTCCTCCGCTCCCTCCACTGGCTTCCGGTAACTGCTAGAATCCACTTCAAGACCCTGGTACTTGCGTACCATGCTGCGAATGGATCTGGCCCTTCCTACATCCAGGACATGGTTAAACCGTACACCCCAGCACGTGCACTCCGCTCTGCATCAGCCAAACGGCTCGCTGCACCCTCGCTGCGAGGGGGACCCAAGTTCCCATCAGCAGAAACACGTGGGTTTGCTATCCTGGCTCCAAAATGGTGGAATGAGCTCCCATTGACATCAGGACAGCAGAAAGCTTACACACCTTCCAGACTGAAAACTCATCTCTTTCGACTCCACTTCGAGCGATAGAACTATTAACAAAGCACTTATATACTAATAAAGGACTGGCTTATCTAAAGCCAGTTGAGTAGCACTTGAAATGTTTTTGCTCTATGAAACCTGATGTACTTATATGATTCTGTTTTCTTCAAGTTTGTATTTTGTTGGTCGAACGCACTTATTGTAAGTCGCTTTGGATAAAAGCGTCAGCTAAATGCGATGTAATGTAATGTAGTGTAGTATTCCACTACTCTTTCCACTTCAACTGTAATAATATTTTTCGGTGCTTCAATTCCAGCTGAAACTTGGATTTTTTTAATTCACTTATTTGCTTCTGTCGCACATCAAGCAAGTTTTAAAAGCCCATTTTAATATCATACACTTCAGACACTGTTTTAAAAATGGCTTAAAAGTGGAAAAAATCCAATATACGTTTTCAGAACTATTGTGAGCTTGTTAGCTATCTCTCTTTCGTATGATTCTCCCCTATTACTTCTGACCATTTAGTTTGTTGCATTCTCCCTGCATCTATGAATGCGTGTCAGTAAAAAGAGAGGTTATTCTGTACCTTGTTTTCTTTTTCATTTCTGTAATTTAAATTGGACATTTATAATAATAATAATAATAATATATACTTCACTCTTCAACACGGGACAGTTTCATTGCCTCTGATCACACTCCACACTATTCTCTCTCTCCAAACTCTGGCACCATATTGACCTTTTTTTGTTTTTTTAGCTTTTCTTCTCAGTCTGTGCTTTTTGTAGTCTGATCAAAAGCACATCGCACATTTTCCTGTCTTCGTTCTTTCATCCCCTCAGAAATTGGCGCGCTCTATTTTCCTCCTCTTGGCAACACATTCGGTCCCACTGAGCGAATTCAAGTTATTCACAATGTTGACCTGCCAGTCAGCATAATCGAAGGCCCCGTCCACACGGAGACAATTTCAGTTGTCAATCAATCAATCAATGTTTATTTATATAGCCCAATATCACAAATGTTACATTTGTCTCAGTGGTCTTCACAGTGTGTACAGAATATCAGTATGACAATACGACACCCTCTGTCCTTAGACCCTCTGTCCTTAGACCCTCTGTCCTTAGACCCTCACATCGTACAAGGAAAAACTTCCAAAGAAAACCCAGTTTAAAGGGAAAAATGGGAGAAACCTCAGGGAGAGCAACAGAGGAGGGATCCCTCTCCCAGGACGGACAGACGTGCAATAGATGCCGTGTGTAAATTAAAAAGATAATACATTTGCAACATAGGTAGTCCAAATGTTTGGAAATGCATGTGTGTATAATAGGAAGATGAATCCACGAGGATATCCATCCAGGACCGATGATCCAGGACCACAGCCACGACTCGCGATCCAGGACACAGGACCGCAGGATCATCCATGACTCCGGATCCCAGCGTATATAGACACCAAAAAGAAAGGCATTTGGGGAAGCTGGGTTAATCGGAACATGAGAGTACACAGGTATAGACAGAGAGAAGGAAGAAGTAAGATGTCCCCCGACAAACTAAGCCTATATCAGCAAAACTAGTTGTATTCGCCAAAGTTCTCTATCGTATGGAGGGTTCGTCCACACGAAGCCGAAACGGAGCCGCGGCTTCGGAGCCCGAAACCGATAAACGTTGAAACAAATATCACAAATATCCAAAAACACATCGTTTTTTATAAATCGCCTGAAAATTGTACAAACAAGTGGCAACATGTGTGATGAAGGTGTTTATCTGGGCTATATCATGCAATTGAAAGTGAAACTTAAGCTCGCTCCATTGCGGAGATATCCCCGCGACAGTGCGAAAAACTTAAATGTATTTATTTATTTCAAATATGACATTTTACCAATATACTCACGGACCACTAGGGGGCGCTCACGGACCACCAGTGGTCCGCGGACCGCACTGCTCTTGAAAGTATTCTACTCTCTCCAACCTTGATGAACATTTGAAGTGAAGCCCATACTGTGCTCAGGGATGTTGTTGGCCTATAAAGGAAGTCAGGAGCTTCATCTGTCTTTGACTTCCTTTGGCTGGAAAACCATTTACGAATACAGCTCTATAATACCTTTCAACTGGTTCTGACCCCAGCGGCTCCAACTGTGATAATTGTTGTATCTTCATGTCCCTCTCCCCTCTCTGTGTGGAGTCCTCTTTCTCTCTGTAATCAACAAAGACCTCGACTGATTAGTGAGATCTGAGCGTCCTCTTTATCTGTACAGACCTCCGGGACACGTTTGTTATTTAATGGGATGAGCTCGGCCAGTTCAAAAGAAACCTGCATAAGCTTTTGTTTCCGGAGGGAGACCTGTGAAGTCTGATGAATGACCTTTAGTGATGTCATTGTATTGGTGATGAAAACCAGAAGTTAGAAAATGAAATCCAGGGGTGTGGAGTTTGAAAGACTTGAGCAGGTGGCTCCTCATTTCTGCTAGAAGCTATAGCAACCAGAGGAGACACTAGTAAAACAACACACCTGAACTTTACTGAGTTGCATTATGGGTAATGTAGGCCCCAGGTTTTGACAAGGAACAAGTACACTTGGAATGAAAAAGCTGATATCTTTTTTTTTCAGTATTGATTTAGTTTGAACTGTCCATCAGACCACAAATGTTAATAATAATACATTATAATGCATTTTATTTGTTAAGCTCCTTATAAGGAAACCAAGGTTGCCTTACAATAAATACAATAAATACTCTTAACAGTTTAAAACAGCAAAACCTAAAATAAAAACAGGGTAGACAGAATAGATTTTCGATCACGTGATCCACGATGCACATCTCTGCGTCGATTTTTATTCATTTGTACACAGTTTTTACCGCTTCTAAGGTTGGGATTTTGGGGTTTATATGCATTAGATGGTGTTACATGATACTTGTTCCTTCCTGAGTATGAATCAAGAAGTCTGTAATCAATATTTACATTCAATATTCCAACTTAAAATACTTAAAATCTGCAGTTTGTCGGTAGAGACGTGACTTTTTTAGGTTTTGACGCCTCGCTTCCGGTTTCATTTCATGTCAAACCTGTGTCTCTTGCACCTATTTTTCTATTTTTCCGTGACCAATTCTTGGACTGAAGTGTGACAAAACAAAAGCGAGACCATAGCAACTGTCTCTCATTGTGCGTTTCAATGCATGTATCCATGTGTCGCGGTGTTGCACACTGATACTCTGTGTTTTGGGTCTTCTCGTGTGTGTCTGGCTCATTGTCGTGGCCTCGCTATTCTCCATTAGCGTTCCCCAGCTGCACGGAGAGGAAAGGGCATCCTCACCCCGTCAGAGGAGAGAGGGATTGAGGGGAGGAAGACGGTAAATGGATGAGACAAAAACAATGGAGCTTCTTGGATTTGGCAGTGCTCCCGGTCGTTGTGATTGTGTGTGTGTGTGTGTGTGTGTGTGTGTGTGTGTGCGCCAAATGTTTTAGAGTCGAAACAAGCGGCATGGATGCAGAGGCCGGGGCTGCAGAGCCAATGAATACATCATCGAACACACAGCAGTTATAGCAATATCTTAAACAAGGTTACTTTAGTGCTGCTTCGTGGGTCAAACTAAAACGGCAGAAAGCTTCAAAAGAATAACAAAAATGATAGATTTAAAAAAGAAATCTGACATGTTTTTAACCTAGATCTGTGATTAAAACACAAACAATATTCAGTTTGGATATGGTTTTGTAAAGGTTGTAAACAGGTTTTTAAAAAATATATTTTCTCTGATAAACATGCTTATTGTGAGCATCCTGTTTATCAAAGTGTGGCCAATGTTTACTCTTTACATCTTTTTTTTTAGCCTAAAGACCTTATTAAATGTAACTGTACTATTATGTAGTAAATGTTAACAGTGTCTACTGCAACTCCCTCCTGGCTGGTCTCCCTGCATGTGCCATCCGACCTCTGCAGCTCATCCAGAATGCAGCGGCTCGTCTGGTCTTCAACCTTCCTAAATGTTCCCACACCACGCCGCTCCTCCGCTCCCTCCACTGGCTTCCGGTAACTGCTAGAATCCACTTCAAGACCCTGGTACTTGCGTACCATGCTGCGAATGGATCTGGCCCTTCCTACATCCAGGACATGGTTAAACCGTACACCCCAGCACGTGCACTCCGCTCTGCATCAGCCAAACGGCTCGCTGCACCCTCGCTGCGAGGGGGACCCAAGTTCCCATCAGCAGAAACACGTGGGTTTGCTATCCTGGCTCCAAAATGGTGGAATGAGCTCCCATTGACATCAGGACAGCAGAAAGCTTACACACCTTCCAGACTGAAAACTCATCTCTTTCGACTCCACTTCGAGCGATAGAACTATTAACAAAGCACTTATATACTAATAAAGGACTGGCTTATCTAAAGCCAGTTGAGTAGCACTTGAAATGTTTTTGCTCTATGAAACCTGATGTACTTATATGATTCTGTTTTCTTCAAGTTTGTATTTTGTTGGTCGAACGCACTTATTGTAAGTCGCTTTGGATAAAAGCGTCAGCTAAATGCGATGTAATGTAATGTAGTGTAGTATTCCACTACTCTTTCCACTTCAACTGTAATAATATTTTTCGGTGCTTCAATTCCAGCTGAAACTTGGATTTTTTTAATTCACTTATTTGCTTCTGTCGCACATCAAGCAAGTTTTAAAAGCCCATTTTAATATCATACACTTCAGACACTGTTTTAAAAATGGCTTAAAAGTGGAAAAAATCCAATATACGTTTTCAGAACTATTGTGAGCTTGTTAGCTATCTCTCTTTCGTTTGATTCTCCCCTATTACTTCTGACCATTTAGTTTGTTGCATTCTCCCTGCATCTATGAATGCGTGTCAGTAAAAAGAGAGGTTATTCTGTACCTTGTTTTCTTTTTCATTTCTGTAATTTAAATTGGACATTTATAATAATAATAATAATAATATATACTTCACTCTTCAACACGGGACAGTTTCATTGCCTCTGATCACACTCCACACTATTCTCTCTCTCCAAACTCTGGCACCATATTGACCTTTTTTTGTTTTTTTAGCTTTTCTTCTCAGTCTGTGCTTTTTGTAGTCTGATCAAAAGCACATCGCACATTTTCCTGTCTTCGTTCTTTCATCCCCTCAGAAATTGGCGCGCTCTATTTTCCTCCTCTTGGCAACACATTCGGTCCCACTGAGCGAATTCAAGTTATTCACAATGTTGACCTGCCAGTCAGCATAATCGAAGGCCCCGTCCACACGGAGACAATTTCAGTTGTCAATCAATCAATCAATGTTTATTTATATAGCCCAATATCACAAATGTTACATTTGTCTCAGTGGTCTTCACAGTGTGTACAGAATATCAGTATGACAATACGACACCCTCTGTCCTTAGACCCTCTGTCCTTAGACCCTCTGTCCTTAGACCCTCACATCGTACAAGGAAAAACTTCCAAAGAAAACCCAGTTTAAAGGGAAAAATGGGAGAAACCTCAGGGAGAGCAACAGAGGAGGGATCCCTCTCCCAGGACGGACAGACGTGCAATAGATGCCGTGTGTAAATTAAAAAGATAATACATTTGCAACATAGGTAGTCCAAATGTTTGGAAATGCATGTGTGTATAATAGGAAGATGAATCCACGAGGATATCCATCCAGGACCGATGATCCAGGACCACAGCCACGACTCGCGATCCAGGACACAGGACCGCAGGATCATCCATGACTCCGGATCCCAGCGTATATAGACACCAAAAAGAAAGGCATTTGGGGAAGCTGGGTTAATCGGAACATGAGAGTACACGGGTATAGACAGAGAGAAGGAAGAAGTAAGATGTCCCCCGACAAACTAAGCCTATATCAGCAAAACTAGTTGTATTCGCTAAAGTTCTCTATCGTATGGAGGGTTCGTCCACACGAAGCCGAAACGGAGCCGCGGCTTCGGAGCCCGAAACCGATAAACGTTGAAACAAATATCACAAATATCCAAAAACACATCGTTTTTTATAAATCGCCTGAAAATTGTACAAACAAGTGGCAACATGTGTGATGAAGGTGTTTATCTGGGCTATATCATGCAATTGAAAGTGAAACTTAAGCTCGCTCCATTGCGGAGATATTCCCGCGACAGTGCGAAAAACTTAAATGTATTTATTTATTTCAAATATGACATTTTACCAATATACTCACGGACCACTAGGGGGCGCTCACGGACCACCAGTGGTCCGCGGACCGCACTGCTCTTGAAAGTATTCTACTCTCTCCAACCTTGATGAACATTTGAAGTGAAGCCCATACTGTGCTCAGGGATGTTTTTGGCCTATAAAGGAAGTCAGGAGCTTCATCTGTCTTTGACTTCCTTTGGCTGGAAAACCATTTACGAATACAGCTCTATAATACCTTTCAACTGGTTCTGACCCCAGCGGCTCCAACTGTGATAATTGTTGTATCTTCATGTCCCTCTCCCCTCTCTGTGTGGAGTCCTCTTTCTCTCTGTAATCAACAAAGACCTCGACTGATTAGTGAGATCTGAGGGTCCTCTTTATCTGTACAGACCTCCGGGACACGTTTGTTATTTAATGGGCTGAGCTCGGCCAGTTCAAAAGAAACCTGCATAAGCTTTTGTTTCCGGAGGGAGACCTGTGAAGTCTGATGAATGACCTTTAGTGATGTCATTGTATTGGTGATGAAAACCAGAAGTTAGAAAATGAAATCCAGGGGTGTGGAGTTTGAAAGACTTGAGCAGGTGGCTCCTCATTTCTGCTAGAAGCTAGCAACCAGAGGAGACACTAGTAAAACAACACACCTGAACTTTACTGAGTTGCATTATGGGTAATGTAGGCCCCAGGTTTTGACAAGGAACAAGTAAACTTGGAATGAAAAAGCTGATATCTTTGTTTTTCAGTATTGATTTAGTTTGAACTGTCCATCAGACCACAAATGTTAATAATAATACATTATAATACATTTTATTTTTGAAGCTCCTTATAAAGAAACCAAGGTTGCCTTACAATAAATACAATAAATACTCTTAACAGTTTAAAACAGCAAAACCTAAAATAAAAAACAGGGTAGACAGAATAGATTTTCGATCACGTGATCCACGATGCACATCTCTGCGTCGATTTTTATTCATTTTTACACAGTTTTTACCGCTTCTAAGGTTGGGATTTTGGGGTTTATATGCATTAGATGGTGTTACATGATACTTGTTCCTTCCTGAGTATGAATCAAGAAATCTTTAATCAATATTTACATTCAATATTCCAACTTAAAATACTTAAAGTCTGCAGTTTGTCGGTAGAGACGTGACTTTTTTAGGTTTTGACGCCTCGCTTCCGGTTTCATTTCATGTCAAACCTGTGTCTCTTGCACCTATTTTTCTATTTTTCCGTGACCAATTCTTGGACAAAACAAAAGCGAGACCATAGCAACTGTCTCTCATTGTGCGTTTCAATGCATGTATCCATGTGTCGCGGTGTTGCACACTGATACTCTGTGTTTTGGGTCTTCTCGTGTGTGTCTGGCTCATTGTCGTGGCCTCGCTATTCTCCATTAGCGTTCCCCAGCTGCACGGAGAGGAAAGGGCATCCTCACCCCGTCAGAGGAGAGAGGGATTGAGGGGAGGAAGACGGTAAATGGATGAGACAAAAACAATGGAGCTTCTTGGATTTGGCAGTGCTCCCGGTCGTTGTGATTGTGTGTGTGTGTGTGTGTGTGTGTGTGTGTGTGTGTGTGTGCGCCAAATGTTTTAGAGTCGAAACAAGCGGCATGGATGCAGAGGCCGGGGCTGCAGAGCCAATGAATACATCATCGAACACACAGCAGTTATAGCAATATCTTAAACAAGGTTACTTTAGTGCTGCTTCGTGGGTCAAACTAAAACGGCAGAAAGCTTCAAAAGAATAACAAAAATGATAGATTTAAAAAAGAAATCTGACATGTTTTTAACCTAGATCTGTGATTAAAACACAAACAATATTCAGTTTGGATATGGTTTTGTAAAGGTTGTAAACAGGTTTTTAAAAAATATATTTTCTCTGATAAACATGCTTATTGTGAGCATCCTGTTTATCAAAGTGTGGCCAATGTTTACTCTTTACATCTTTTTTTTTAGCCTAAAGACCTTATTAAATGTAACTGTACTATTATGTAGTAAATGTTAACAGTGTCTACTGCAACTCCCTCCTGGCTGGTCTACCTGCATGTGCCATCCGACCTCTGCAGCTCATCCAGAATGCAGCGGCTCTTCTGGTCTTCAACCTTCCTAAATGTTCCCACACCACGCCGCTCCTCCGCTCCCTCCACTGGCTTCCGGTAACTGCTAGAATCCACTTCAAGACACTGGTGCTTGCGTACCATGCTGCGAATGGATCTGGCCCTTCCTACATCCAGGACATGGTTAAACCGTACACCCCAGCACGTGCACTCCGCTCTGCATCAGCCAAACAGCTCGCTGCACCCTCGCTGCGAGGGGGACCCAAGTTCCCATCAGCAGAAACACGTGGGTTTGCTATCCTGGCTCCAAAATGGTGGAATGAGCTCCCATTGACATCAGGACAGCAGAAAGCTTACACACCTTCCAGACTGAAAACTCATCTCTTTCGACTCCACTTCGAGCGATAGAACTATTAACAAAGCACTTATATACTAATAAAGGACTGGCTTATCTAAAGCCAGTTGAGTAGCACTTGAAATGTTTTTGCTCTATGAAGCCTGATGTACTTATATGATTCTGTTTTCTTCAAGTTTGTATTTTGTTGGTCGAACGCACTTATTGTAAGTCGCTTTGGATAAAAGCGTCAGCTAAATGCGATGTAATGTAATGTAGTGTAGTATTCCACTACTCTTTCCACTTCAACTGTAATAATATTTTTCGGTGCTTCAATTCCAGCTGAAACTTGGATTTTTTTAATTCACTTATTTGCTTCTGTCGCACATCAAGCAAGTTTTAAAAGCCCATTTTAATATCATACACTTCAGACACTGTTTTAAAAATGGCTTAAAAGTGGAAAAAATCCAATATACGTTTTCAGAACTATTGTGAGCTTGTTAGCTATCTCTCTTTCGTTTGATTCTCCCCTATTACTTCTGACCATTTAGTTTGTTGCATTCTCCCTGCATCTATGAATGCGTGTCAGTAAAAAGAGAGGTTATTCTGTACCTTGTTTTCTTTTTCATTTCTGTAATTTAAATTGGACATTTATAATAATAATAATAATAATATATACTTCACTCTTCAACACGGGACAGTTTCATTGCCTCTGATCACACTCCACACTATTCTCTCTCTCCAAACTCTGGCACCATATTGACCTTTTTTTGTTTTTTTAGCTTTTCTTCTCAGTCTGTGCTTTTTGTAGTCTGATCAAAAGCACATCGCACATTTTCCTGTCTTCGTTCTTTCATCCCCTCAGAAATTGGCGCGCTCTATTTTCCTCCTCTTGGCAACACATTCGGTCCCACTGAGCGAATTCAAGTTATTCACAATGTTGACCTGCCAGTCAGCATAATCGAAGGCCCCGTCCACACGGAGACAATTTCAGTTGTCAATCAATCAATCAATGTTTATTTATATAGCCCAATATCACAAATGTTACATTTGTCTCAGTGGTCTTCACAGTGTGTACAGAATATCAGTATGACAATACGACACCCTCTGTCCTTAGACCCTCTGTCCTTAGACCCTCACATCGTACAAGGAAAAACTTCCAAAGAAAACCCAGTTTAAAGGGAAAAATGGGAGAAACCTCAGGGAGAGCAACAGAGGAGGGATCCCTCTCCCAGGACGGACAGACGTGCAATAGATGCCGTGTGTAAATTAAAAAGATAATACATTTGCAACATAGGTAGTCCAAATGTTTGGAAATGCATGTGTGTATAATAGGAAGATGAATCCACAAGGATATCCATCCAGGACCGATGATCCAGGACCACAGCCACGACTCGCGATCCAGGACACAGGACCGCAGGATCATCCATGACTCCGGATCCCAGCGTATATAGACACCAAAAAGAAAGGCATTTGGGGAAGCTGGGTTAATCGGAACATGAGAGTACACGGGTATAGACAGAGAGAAGGAAGAAGTAAGATGTCCCCCGACAAACTAAGCCTATATCAGCAAAACTAGTTGTATTCGCTAAAGTTCTCTATCGTATGGAGGGTTCGTCCACACGAAGCCGAAACGGAGCCGCGGCTTCGGAGCCCGAAACCGATAAACGTTGAAACAAATATCACAAATATCCAAAAACACATCGTTTTTTATAAATCGCCTGAAAATTGTACAAACAAGTGGCAACATGTGTGATGAAGGTGTTTATCTGGGCTATATCATGCAATTGAAAGTGAAACTTAAGCTCGCTCCATTGCGGAGATATTCCCGCGACAGTGCGAAAAACTTAAATGTATTTATTTATTTCAAATATGACATTTTACCAATATACTCACGGACCACTAGGGGGCGCTCACGGACCACCAGTGGTCCGCGGACCGCACTGCTCTTGAAAGTATTCTACTCTCTCCAACCTTGATGAACATTTGAAGTGAAGCCCATACTGTGCTCAGGGATGTTTTTGGCCTATAAAGGAAGTCAGGAGCTTCATCTGTCTTTGACTTCCTTTGGCTGGAAAACCATTTACGAATACAGCTCTATAATACCTTTCAACTGGTTCTGACCCCAGCGGCTCCAACTGTGATAATTGTTGTATCTTCATGTCCCTCTCCCCTCTCTGTGTGGAGTCCTCTTTCTCTCTGTAATCAACAAAGACCTCGACTGATTAGTGAGATCTGAGGGTCCTCTTTATCTGTACAGACCTCCGGGACACGTTTGTTATTTAATGGGATGAGCTCGGCCAGTTCAAAAGAAACCTGCATAAGCTTTTGTTTCCGGAGGGAGACCTGTGAAGTCTGATGAATGACCTTTAGTGATGTCATTGTATTGGTGATGAAAACCAGAAGTTAGAAAATGAAATCCAGGGGTGTGGAGTTTGAAAGACTTGAGCAGGTGGCTCCTCATTTCTGCTAGAAGCTAGCAACCAGAGGAGACACTAGTAAAACAACACACCTGAACTTTACTGAGTTGCATTATGGGTAATGTAGGCCCCAGGTTTTGACAAGGAACAAGTAAACTTGGAATGAAAAAGCTGATATCTTTGTTTTTCAGTATTGATTTAGTTTGAACTGTCCATAAGACCACAAATGTTAATAATAATACATTATAATACATTTAATTTGTGAAGCTCCTTATAAAGAAACCAAGGTTGCCTTACAATAAATACAATAAATACTCTTAACAGTTTAAAACAGCAAAACCTAAAATAAAAAACAGGGTAGACAGAATAGATTTTCGATCACGTGATCCACGATGCACATCTCTGCGTCGATTTTTATTCATTTGTACACAGTTTTTACCGCTTCTAAGGTTGGGATTTTGGGGTTTATATGCATTAGATGGTGTTACATGATACTTGTTCCTTCCTGAGTATGAATCAAGAAGTCTGTAATCAATATTTACATTCAATATTCCAACTTAAAATACTTAAAATCTGCAGTTTGTCGGTAGAGACGTGACGTTTTTAGGTTTTGACGCCTCGCTTCCGGTTTCATTTCATGTCAAACCTGTGTCTCTTGCACCTATTTTTCTATTTTCCCGTGACCGTTTCTTGGACAAAACAAAAGCGAGACCATAGCAACTGTCTCTCATTGTGCGTTTCAATGCATGTATCCATGTGTCGCGGTGTTGCACACTGATACTCTGTGTTTTGGGTCTTCTCGTGTGTGTCTGGCTCATTGTCGTGGCCTCGCTATTCTCCATTAGCGTTCCCCAGCTGCACGGAGAGGAAAGGGCATCCTCACCCCGTCAGAGGAGAGAGGGATTGAGGGGAGGAAGACGGTAAATGGATGAGACAAAAACAATGGAGCTTCTTGGATTTGGCAGTGCTCCCGGTCGTTGTGATTGTGTGTGTGTGTGTGTGTGTGTGTGTGTGTGTGTGTGTGTGCGCCAAATGTTTTAGAGTCGAAACAAGCGGCATGGATGCAGAGGCCGAGGCTGCAGAGCCAATGAATACATCATCGAACACACAGCAGTTATAGCAATATCTTAAACAAGGTTACTTTAGTGCTGCTTCGTGGGTCAAACTAAAACGGCAGAAAGCTTCAAAAGAATAACAAAAATGATAGATTTAAAAAAAATCGGACATTTTTTTAATCTAGATCTGTGATTAAAACACAAACAATATTCAGTTTGGATATGGTTTTTAAAAAATATATTTTCTCTGATAAACATGCTTATTGTGAGCATCCTGTTTATCAAAGTGTGGCCAATGTTTACTCTTTACATCTTGTTTTTTTAGCCTAAAGACATTAGCCGCTTTCACACCGCAGGACTTGCGGTACTTTAGTGCCGGCACTAAAGTACCACTAAAGTACCACGGCACTAAATCCGCCAGGGGGCTAGTGCCAATCGCATTCACACCGCAGTACTTTCCCTGAGGCACGATTACGCTGACGTCACTTCGTCTTCTTCTTCTCTGGGTTTACTGGCAGGCCGCAAAACCACTTCACGGCGAGTACAACAAAAAAACGAGAGAAGAAGAACTACACGGGGGGGGGGGGGGGGGGTATAAAAGGGGGGTATAAAGCCCATCCGCTGTATGAGGCGTTTGTTTACTTTCCGACCTCAGACATGATGGAGTTCATAAGGGTAATTTACAAATAAAATACCCCATTATAACAATGGACTTTATCTTTATGTATTTATTATATATTACCCCCTCAGGCTGATTTTGGAAAAGGACATCAACCCTTGTTTGGTGTTTTTCCCTTATTTATCTAAAACAAATGACATGATACATTACTTGTGTTTATGTGTGTAAGACTTGTGTTTCTGATAAATTCAACCACCGACACCTGTCTGCTCTCACATTCTTCTATTCTGCAAATTTGGGGTGGGACACAATAAAAAGTTTGTTTGTTTTATTGCACAGTCAAGACATAACAATAACGGCATCATGCTGTTCCAGGTGTGTCGTATGCATGTCAATTGAAGTTAAATAACAGTGTGAAATGTCAAATAAAGTGTAAGTAGTTTCAAAACAATGTAACAGTGGCAATATATATAGCAGCAGACACGCCTTAGTGCAAGTTAGGTGTCAGTATTAAAAAACAGTGGCAATATATATATATAATAACAATAGAAAATCGTTACCACTCTTATTATTGTGGTCTTTAATTTTTTTATAGTACTGTCTGAGTTTCTTTATTTTTACCCGGCATCCGTGTGCACTGTGCACGATTCCCAGCTCAAGTAGCGAACATCGCTCAAAACATTTGGAGTCGGGAACTGCTTTCTGTAGAAGCTGCTGCATCCCGTCCTTGGAGTAAATTGCCAGAAGCGCCGACACTTCCTCATCATTCCACCGCTCCGGTGTTGTAGTATGTGTGGTCATAACTGCTTTAAAGTACAAACAACCTACTCGCTCAGGTGTGGATGTGGTTTTGTAGCGAGGAAAAAAATGGCTGCCTAACAAAACAAATTCAGAGTCTAACGGGGCGTGGTTTGCAATTCGCCCAGCCAATAGAAATAGAATAGAAATTGGCACTCTTTTGTCACCAGGTTCGTACCACCTCTCTAGCAGGGACTAAAAAGTACCAACAGAGTTCCAAAAGAGTTCCCGGCACTGAGTAGTCCCGGCGGTGTGAACGCGACATTATTGGTACTAACGGAACTAAAGAACTAAAGTACCAGGGAAAGTCCTGCGGTGTGAATGCGGCTCTTATTAAATGTAACTGTACTATTATGTATTAAATGTTAACAGTGTTTTAGTTTAGTGTAGTATTCCACTACTCTTTCCACTTCAACTGTAATATTTTTCGGTGCTTCAATTCCAGCTGAAACTTGGATTTTTTTAATTCACTTATTTGCTTCTGTCGCACATCAAGCAAGTTTTAAAAGTCCATTTTAATATCATACACTTCAGACACCGTTTTAAAAATGGCTTAAAAGTGGAAAAATCCAATATACATTTTCAGAACTATTGTGAGCTTGTTAGCTATCTCTCTTTCGTTTGATTCTCCCCTATTACTTCTGACCATTTAGTTTGTTGCATTCTCCCTGCATCTATGAATGCGTGTCAGTTATTCTGTACCTTCTTTCCTTTTTCATTTCTGTAATTTAAATTGGACATTTATCATCTGTTATGGTCGCTCCTCTTTACCAAACCGGGGTACTTCCTCTCCGCCTGCACTGTAACCACCCCTGAAAGGTTATTCCAGCTGCGCAGCTCAAAGAAATATCGCAGCCTCATCTTCACTCTTCAACACGGGACAGTTGCATTGCCTCTGATCACACTACACACTATTCTCTCTCTCCAAACTCTGGCACCATATTGACCTTTTTTTGTTTTTGTAGCTGTTCTTCTCAGTCTGTGCTTTTTGTAGTCTGATCAAAAGCACATCGCACATTTTCCTGTCTTCGTTCTTTCATCCCCTCAGAAATTGGCGCGCTCTATTTTCCTCCTCTTGGCAACACATTCGGTCCCACTGAGCGAATTCAAGTTATTCTCAATGTTGACCTCCTAGTCAGCATAATCGAAGGCCCGTCCACACGGAGACAATTTCAGTTGTATCCGCTAAAGTTCTCTATCGTATGGAGGGTTCGTCCACACGAAGCCGAAACGGAGCCGCGGCTTCGGTGCCCGAAAACGATAAACGTTGAAACCGGCCCCCAAAGTGGGAAGGTCTGAGGACGACATGCTTGCGGCTCCGTGTGTACGCCCTATACTATCTGTTCCTGAATCGATGACGCCATAGCCCCACCTCTCCCCACCTCTCCCCCTCACCCCCGCGTCATTGCTGATGCGTTTTGCCAACAACAACAACAATGGCGGATCACAGGGTTGCGTTCGTGCTCCAGACGCTACTGACCATGATACAGATTTTAGTTCAAAATCTACAACTGTTTGTTCATGCCTCATGCCAATGCTCGGGGGGTCTTATTCGCTGCTTTTGGTGTATTTAGTGGCGGAAGTAGAGCGCCACTTACAGGCCCGGCATATGTACTACAGCGTTTCCAGCGGTTTCGTTTGGACGGACACATTTTTTTTTTTTTTAAATCGACTTTGGTTCAAAATCGGTTTCGTCTAAATGCTTTGTTGTCCTCAAGCAGCTCCTAAAACGCTTCCAGCTGACTTGTTTTCAATACTGATCCGCCTGCATTACCCCTGGTTCTCTTGCTGTATGAGTAAAGCCCATAGCTGTTGATAATCTGGTCAAAATTCCCTTTTTTTGTAAATTAAAACAAGTACATTCTTATATTCAGCTTGGTATATTACAATTTCTTCAATGTAAAAGTAACTAAATCTCTGGTGCCTGATTCACTACATTTCCCAGGATGCACCCCTTCAACCCACAATGCAATTTAGACCTATTGTTTTCACTCAGGGCCGTGTTTGGTCTGGTAATGAAGCCCACTGTCTCCGGTTCATGATCATTTTATCGCCGGTGTGATTGCAGCTGTGTCCCTGTCTCGTGGCTGAATTGAATTCTGGGTTATTTTCGGCCGCTGCGGATAAATTGGTGTTTTAGCCTCGACTGTGATGGGTTTCAAACCTGGTGTGAGCGTCGCGGAATGAAACTATGATACTGAAGTCATTACCTTTTACGTTTACGTGATAGAAAAATAACCGTTAGACAAACAAATTGTATTTTAAAGACTCTTGGGGTGTTGAAAGTGGGCTGTTATTAATATTAGAAGGTGTTTTGTGTCTTCATGACAATTTGTGTTTCAGGGTGAGTTACAGAAACAGATTTTTTTTAAGGGGATGCCCTCAAAAACTGCTGCCGAACAAAACACAATCCTACATTTTGGATTCCCCATCTGAGAGAATGAACTTAGGCTGCCCGCTTTTTGTGCAAAAGAGTGGTTTGTGTTGAAAAATATGTTTGTAAAAGTCTATCCACGCATTATTAGGCGGTGGAGCCTTGTGCCAAATAGCTTCCATATCCATGCAACGTCCTTAAAGTGAGAGCCGAGCCGAGCGGCAGAACCCTCGATTTAGAGGTCAGCATCATCCTGACTCTCTCTGATGGTCAGCGGCTGAAACAATGAGACCGCAGATTTTAAAACGAGCTGAAATTAGGTTTCTCTCTCGGCTGACCTCGCATTTCGTGCCGGGGCGAAGAGATCGCCGATTGAAGAAGACCTCTGCTGGTTCTTCACATCGAGAGGAGCCGCTGGAGGTGCTTCAGGCTGTGGAGAGAGACCGCAGGGGTTCAAATCCTAGAAACTAAGAGGGGGAAATCCATATTGGACATATTGGAGCTCATGCTTTACCATAGGCTCCGAAACGTTGAAATCTCTGGCTTAAATTGTCTTTCCAAGCAGCTGACATCCATGTTTTTCTCCAGCAATACATTCAGATAAACTATTACCCAATTCCACATTTTAAGTATTGTTTATAATCGGCTGTTTCTTTCTTTATTAACGTCTTATTGTCTTTAAATCTAATTTTTGCGGGCTGCTTCTTTTATAGTCCCTGTTAATAAACAAACCTTCACAATTAACTTCTAGAATGTTTTATGGTCATGTAGCTGGTTAAGTCAGGACCGATGTACACTTCCTGTTAGAGGGTTTAATAACTTCCTGTTGAAGGGTTTGAACAATTCTTATGGGAGGGTCTAATAACTCAAACTCCCCACTAGTCGGTTGGGAACAGCTCTTAATGTGACGGACCCTTAGTTCCTAATTTAGGAAAAGCTTGTTGCAACGTTGTGTACAAGGAATTTGAAAGCAATGCAGAATGAGATGTTGGTGTTATAACCCAAAAGTTGACACCCCATAGTTTTGGAAAACAACTGGCAATCTTATAGTGTTGCACGGTGTACCGATACTTGAAAGGTACCGCGATGCCCTGCCGTTAAAAACGTTACGATTCCTCCGTTTCATTAGTATCGGTACTTTAAGAATGACGGGGGAAAGTACTCCGGTGAGAAAGCGCCGTTTTAATAAGAGCCGTGTGTGTTCAGCGCTCTGCTTCCACTCCCTGCACTGCAGCCGTGCCTGGAGTCCCTCCCCTCTCAAGCACGCTCCAAGTGCCTCCCCCCTCTCAAGCACGCTCCAAGTGCCTCCCCTCTCTCAAGCACGCTCCAAGTGCCTCCCCTCTCTCAAGCACGCTCCAAGTGCCTCCCCTCTATCAAGCATGCTCCAAGTGCCTCCCCTCTCTCAAGCACGCTCCAAGTGCCTCCCCTCTCTCAAGCACGCTCCAAGTGCCTCCCCTCTCTCAAGCACGCTTCAAGTGCCTCCCCTCTCTCAAGCACGCTCCAAGTGCCTCCCCTCTCTCAAGCACGCTCCAAATGCCTCCCCTCTCTCAAGCACGCTCCAAGTGCCTCCCCTCTCTCAAGCACGCTCCAAGTGCCTCCCCTCTCTCAAGCACGCTCCAAATGCCTCCCCTCTCTCAAGCACGCTCCAAGTGCCTCCCCTCTCTCAAGCATGCTCCAAGTGCCTCCCCTCTCTCTCTCTCTCTCTCTCTCTCTCTCTCTCTCTCTCTCTCTCTCTCTCTCTCTCTCTCTCTCTCTCTCTCTCAAGCACGCTCCAAGTGCCTCCCCTCTCTCAAGCACGCTCCAAGTGCCTCCCCTCTCTCAATCACGCTCCAAGTTCCTCCCCTCTCTCAAGCACACTCCAAGTGCCTCCCCTCTCTCAAGCACGCTCCAAGTGCCTCCCATCTCTCAAGCACGCTCCAAGTGCCTCCCCTCTCTCAAGCACGCTCCAAGTGCCTCCCCTCTCTCAAGCACGCTCCAAGTGCCTCCCCTCTCTCAAGCCCGCTCCAAGTGCCTCCCCTCTCTCAAGCACGCTCCAAGTGCCTCCCCTCTCTCAAGCACGCTCCAAGTGCCTCCCCTCTCTCAAGCACGCTCCAAGTGCCTCTCCTCTCTCAAGCACGCTCCAAGTGCCTCCCCTCTCTCAAGCACGCTCCAAGTGCCTCCCCTCTCTCTCGAGCACGCTCCAAGTGCCTCCCCTCTCTCAAGCACGCTCCAAGTGCCTCCCCTCTCTCAAGCACGCTCCAAGTGCCTCCCCTCTCTCAAGCGCGCTCCAAGTGCCTCCCCTCTCTCGGTTTGTTGACAAAAAAGACGCCAGAAGCGAAATTTGTAAGTATTTTAGCGAGATCTCTGACGGTGAGGGCAAGCCTACGGACACCACGAGGCCCGTCTGTTAGACATGTTTTAGATCCCGGCAAACCAAGGGAGCCAACACATCAGACTTGGCTAAGCACCTCGCCGACCGGCATCCAGAGCTGTTTAAAGAATGTAAAGACAGACAAGTTAGCGAATGTGATAGATAACATAATTACATCATGCTCATGCCCTCAAATCTAAGTCAAACAAGTGTAATTTATTTAACGTTTTCGTAGTTTGACGAGGCAATTAATGGAAATGATAACTGTCTAATATCTTTTTAGCTAACTTACCAATGTGGCTAACATCTGCAATGTACATTTTGTCAATAATTATTTATATTACTATTACATGTTAATAAAATATAAAACAAAAAAGTTGTTTGAGATGATGCTTAATTTTATTTAATACGAATTCTTGTCCTTTATTTTGTTTATTGTTCTCATTGTTTAAAGGTTTGTGTTCTGGTGTGAAATAAAGCACAATAATTACATTTAAGACTGTTTCCCTTTTTTTAAGAAAAGTATCGAAAAAGAATCGCAATTCTTGACTTGGTGTCGAAACCAAAATGTTGGTGTCGGGACAACTCTACAATCTTATAGTTTCTATACGGTAAATTGTTATGTAAGTCATCCTGTTAGCTGCCATTTCTCTCCCTTTCTCATTCTCTTGCGACTTCCATTTTTCGCTCTGTTTTGGGAGTTGTTGCCTTCCTGTCCCTGCTCTTCTTCCGCTCCTTTGTTCCCGCCGCCCTCCTCTGTGTTCATCACAGCCAGCTGTCAGATCGGCCTGCATTTGGACATAAAAGCCCCCAAAGCATCAAACGGTGTGATATCTGACTTCCTGACTGATGCATGTCCCCGAGGCATCGGAGAGGGAACCGCTCGACTCGAGTCTGACCCACAAACGGTTTGCTTTACATTTTGGGTTCAGACACTGCAGTCTGTGGAGTTCATGTTGAGATAAAGCCAGTTTACACACAGCCATAATCTATAAGCTTCTTCTCTCATCTGCAACATTTTAAGCTTTCAATACGTAGCCATGTATTGTTAACTTTTCCTGTAACATGAAATGATGCTGAAGAGATTAAATGAGTGTGTTCTGACCTCAATGCACCTCACAGCTTCTCCCCTCCCTTCCTCACACCTCTTTTTTAATATTTGATTCACTGCTATTGTGTTTGTTTTCCTCTGCGGGACTTCGTTTAATCCTCTTCTCACTTTTTCCTCTCGAGCTGCTCTCAAAATATCCAACCCAGTCTCACAAAGAAACGTGTAATACCGACGTAGGTCCACAGGGCAACACGTAGTATATTCACAAATAACCCTCTCAAGACGTGACATGGACACAATATTTTTGTCACTCAAACTTTCCCAGTGTCAGAAAGAAAAACATGGCGGACACAGAGGTCGCGTTAACCGAATATTTTCCGTCTAATTTTTCCAAGAATGACGGAAAAATCTGAAAGCAGTCATTTTGACAGATTAGAACACAACTCGGAACAGCGCCAACATGTTCACCAGCAGCCCACATTATATTACATCCTTAGTGGCCAGGTCGACTGAGGGCGATCTACTGTACTCTGCTGGAGTCTGTAACTATTATTTAGTCATTCACACCCCTGTCCAGTTGGTGGCGAGTGTGTGCATATTAAGTAGCTATTGTCTAGTCTTGTTTTTGACCTCGTTGATTACCTCGTTGTTTAACCGGCTTTAGCAATCGCAAAATGTCACGGCAGCTGATCGTCCGAAGCTTTTTTAATAAGCCCAGTAGTTGTGATGGTGTGGATTGTGATGGTGATCTCCCACTATGCTCCCTTTTTATGGAATACGCTGCAAGTAAAACTTTGTCTAGAGGCACTTCCTACTGTAAATGCTTTTAAAGGTATGCTACGATTAGCCCTTCATGTAACTGTTTTACCTGATGCTATTGCTGATGTGATTATGCTTCTTGCCACTGCACAAATGGCCTTCTGTATTTATATTTGAATTGTATGTTTTTTTTGTTTAATGTTTAATGTTTGTTTTATGTTGAAACTTGTTGTGTGCCGTGTTGGTCAGGACTCCCTGAAAGAAGAGATCTTGTATCTCAATGGGACATTCCTGGATAAATAAAGGATAAATAAAAATAAAATAAATAAAAATAAACTAGGTGAAAAGAGGGATTGATGCGGTGGAGGATGAAGGACAAGCCAGTAAGACTAAAACTGACAACGTTCAGCCAGCGGCAGAGGGGCAAGCAAGTGGCAAGGAAAAATAAATCATTCATATTCGTGTTGACATGAAAAGTGACCACACGGTCGGTGTCTCTGTTCATGTTCATCTCCATGCCCTTAAAAGTTCTGTATGAACCATAAAAAAAAGGAATGAATGACCATTTGCTGCTTAGTACCCAAACATAAATATTAAATATGGCGGGTAATAATGGATTATGACGGACATTTTACGATCCTGTCCGTCACAATGACAGACAACGAAAAAGTCTAACGCAACCACTGGGCGGACACCCGATTTATTTTTAGCGGAAAATCCTAAATTGTAGGATAGTTTGGCCATTATAATTATTTTTGATTACATTTGTAGCGAGAAGTTTATATTGTACTTTCAGAATCTACGTCCAGTGGATGTGTAGGATCCATAGTTTGATAGATATTACGAAGATTATTTGAGCTCCATGTTTTTTTTTTACAAAATATTGTATCCATGTCACGTCTTGAGAGGGTTATTTGTGATTCTATAACACATAGGTGTGAGCAAGCTCTCTGATTGGTCAATAGGCGTGTTTGATTCCACGATCAAACAACGGTCAAATAGAACGTGCCTTTTCACAACAAGTCAGTATCCCTCCGCGTCTGAGAAAAACGGTATACCGTTGGGCCTTTTCGAACTGGAACAAGAAAGCAGCGGAGAAGTAGTGGTTTCCATAGCGACACACAGCCGTTACACTGTTACATTGTCTCTCGTTGGAAAATCGTTAGCTACAAAATGTCAGATTTTATAGTTAATTTTGATTTGTTGGGGGGCCTCAGTATTGATGGATGGTTGGACATGGACACAGACCACAAAACCAACGAAAGATTTGCGGCTGTTTCAACTGACGAGCTGAGTGCGTTTGAAAAAAGTCGCAACGAAAAGAGTACATTGGCGTCAACTACCTGGGCTGTCAAATGTCTCAAAGCGTTCTTAAAAACCCAGGAGAAAATGGTGGATTTCGGAACAGTGTCCAAACCGGAGCTAAACAGCTTACTTCGCCAGTTTTATGGAAGTGTTAGAAACACTAAAGGCCAGCAGTACGCTATTAGTACCTATGTCGGTTTGAGAGCTGGGGTCGGGCCGAACCGCGCCCCTTAGCTGTGATATAATGAGCATATCCCACGGCCTGTCGTGAGCTGTTGCTTAAATCTACTACGTGTTTCCCTGTGGACCAACGTAGCTATGACATGTTTTTTGTGAGACTGTGTAGAAATATCAACACAAACACTTTAAATTAGTCATATTCCCAAACCGCAGGATCACCATCCATTGTTTTACTTTTAATATGTTTCAGAAATAGAAAGTGTAGTTGCCTCAGCGTGTGATTGTGTTCATCCATGTGGCAGAAAGAGCCACAATCAGCTCGACAAATTATGCAAGAAGCTTCAAAGTAGGTAAGACAATGTGCGTGGGAACACACTCTTAGAGGGAGAGGACGCAGAAGCAACCTCAAGAGCTCTTTTGTCTAATGAGCAAACACAGAGTCGCTGCTATTGGACGTGTACAGAGCGGAGGAAACCAAGCGAAGCGCTGACACGCGGAAAATCAAATGAACAAGGGAATATGGACGGACTGATGACGAGTGCATGTCAGCCTTTTAAAACATGGGGAGGATAACGAGAGATAACAATTTTTTTATTAGAGCGCTTTTACAGGTACCCATTACACATATTAGACATTACTGCAGACATTACCCACAAGTACTTTACTTTACTGTATTGATATGATGACTTCCATAGAAATTCAAATTGTGCAATTCAGCACTATTATAATAATCCTAATACACCACTGTATTTGTTGTATAATCATGGTTTTTATTGTAGTACAATGTGCCTTTTTTTCAATGTTATTTAAATAGATTTACTTTATTTTATTTGATCTTTATTGGAATTTTTGTGATGAATATTTTATATAAATATTTTTATTGTATTTATCTTTTATTGGACGTCTTACTTTAACTTATTGTGCTCGTTTGAATAATTAGTTTTTAATGTATCTTAATTTTTTTTCACAAAACTCAATTTCGCCGAGGCTGAATTTAAATTATTTAGTGGTGCACGATAATTATCGGTCCGATATTATGAATTATGACGTTATCCCGATAAACCCGATAACAGTATTAATAGCCCCGATAATATACAATATATTTTTTGGTAAAAAAAAAGAAAAAAGTCCTGCGGTGTGGGTGGATTGGGATGAGGGGCGCTTGTTTTTAACTCGGCTCCTCCCGTTTTGCCAGTACTGTGGTATAGTGGTTTAGGAAGAGGGGAGTTTTTCACAAATCCAGCGCTCCCTAACTCATGCCTGGCTGTGACGTAAATGGCGTGCGGCCGTGAAGCCAGGACAGTAAACAAACATGTCGTCGGTAGTATGGGACTATTTCAAAGTTTCAGAGTTAGATAGTTCGCTTGCTATTTGTATTAACAGATGCAGAAGTTCCACGAGGAGGGAAAAAGGCAACGAGCTATAATACTTCCAACCTGATCAGTCGCCTGAAACATCGCCATGGCTACGATGGTGTGTTAAAAGCGTACGAAGACGCCTGCGCTGCTAAACTAGCGGCGAATCCAAAGCCAGCTGCAAAGGCACCGGGGCTTTTACCTATCGACGAGGCTTTTGAAAAAGGCAAGAACTTTATTTGGGAAAATAAATATGGTCACTTTGAAGAGTCAGAACTGTTCTTGGCTTTGTTTTGTTCATAGTAGTAATGCTCATGTCATTTGCTCACTACTAGTCTCTTTTTTACCACCAGGTGTGCAAAAACTACAGGTACATTTAATATATATATATTATATTATTATTATCGGTTATCGGTCTTGAGAAGCAGGAAGTTATCGGTATCGGTTTAAAAAAAACAATATCGTGCATCCCTAAAATTATTCTTATTCTAATGTTATATTTTTTTATTCAATATCACAGAACAACCTCACTGTTAAGGTGGTGGCGGTTGTTTTGCTGCCCTCAAGTGGCTAAGAATCAGAACGTTGAGGTTAAAAGGGGGAAAAGGAGATTTCATCTGTCTTTTCCTTCTTCATTTGTCTTTGTCTTCTCTTTTTGGCCTCTGCTTCTTCTTCAGCTTCTTCTTGGCATCTTGTTCTCTATTTAATTTAAAACCCTTACATAGAGATGTCCCGATCCGATCACGTGATCAAAAGATCGGAATCGGGAGAAAAAAATCGGGGATCGGGATTTTTTTTTTTTTATATAAAATATTTTTTTTATTTTTATATAATGTTACAAAACAAAAATGACCATGTTCACGTCTTACAGTCTTCCAGAGGCCTTAGTTTTGGTTTATTAAATTACACAACATCATGTATGTGTTGCTTCTTTTGGGCTTGTTTTCAGACCTGGTTGCTTATTTCTCTGAAAGCTGGCAACAGAGTGGGCGCAGTGTCTAATAGCAGCAGGAAGCTAACGAGAGGCTACGTTCAGCTGGTGACTCGGGAGTCGGGACAGAGAAAATGTCAGGAGTTTGGAAGTATTATGAAATTGAAAGCGAAGGCAGTGTAACAGCCAGATGCAATGTTTGCAAGATGGAGGTTCCGCGTGGTGGAAAGAACAGAGCTACGTTCAACACGACCAATCTAACAAAAAAACTGCCCCAGAACAGTGACAAGGCCAACACAACAACAGCCAAGTTCTGAGTTCATCGCGTTGGATGACCAGCCGTTATCTGTTACCTTATTTTTCTCTTAAGGCATTGCATAAAGATCGGATCGGGAAAAATCGGTATCGGCAGATTGTCAGAATCAAATGATCGGAATCGGATCGGGAGCAAAAAAAGGTGATCGGGACATCCCTACCCTTACAGTGTCTTCTTAGATTTGCTGTTGTCCTCCGGAGATATCTCAAAGCAGGGGTTAAACTTTGACCTGTTCGTTGTGCTAGAAATCAGTAGAGTCCATTGTCTTGGAATTATGAATATCTGCAATAAATGTCGTGGCGATCCATCCAATTGTATATTTCGATATTGCGCCAAAACCAATGGAAAAGCATGAAGAAGATGCAAACCAAGCCATGTTCTTGGTGTGTGTGTATGTATAGGGACATTTTGTGTCTATTCAGACGATGCAACTCTTTTTATGTGACTACTTTTAAAAAAAGGCTGAAGACGTCAATGTGGCAGACTTTGAGAAACCACATGATTATATCCTTTAAGTCAATCAATCACGAAGACGTTAATCTACTCCGATAGAAATGAAGGGCAGCCAGAACAATAGGGTACCACGCACTTCCACTCGCTGTAGTGCATCATGCATATAAATCTGCACGGCTGATAATGAACCTGTCAATCACACATCAAAGGCAACACCAGGGAATAAGCAGGGCTGCAAGAGAACTGGGATCGGAAGTTTGAGAGGGGTCACGACGGTGATTCATTATTCCAACGATCGAATGACTTTCAGAAAATCAAAAGTCTCGTTGGCTGCCTTGCAGTTTGAGCTTTTCCACGGTCTGATTTCCTGACTTGCTGCTGCCAAAAGATTTGTTAAAGGGAGAAAGTTTTAAAATCACTAGAGGAGTATTTGCTAGTCTTTAGCCTGCTCTGATGTGAAACTATGCTGCACTTTCTGCGTCTCTCTTACTTTGTATTGCTTTCTGTTCATGGAACTTTCATACAGGCAGTTTGAGATGTTTACGTGCAAAATCTAAAATCTGAGGCTCTCGTTTTAACAGTTGGATAAAAGAAACTAAATGAAAGCTGCAGTCAAAGAAGCAGAACATGGATATTACATTACACTTGTTACTTGTTAGACGCTTTTATCCAAAGCGACTTACATACTCAATACTGTGGACAATCCCCACTGGAGCAATTTGGGGTGAAGCGTCTCAGGGACACAACGACATGCTGACTGCAGTGGGGTTTGAACCTGTGATCCCCTGATCCGAACACCAACGCACAACCGACTGCGCCTTTAAACGTGTAAAGATGGATACACAACATATGATATGTGGACAATGCCACCCAGGCAATAAAGCACATAGTAAAGAATGTAATGCTTTTGAATTGTATGTATCTGGAGGACACCGAAGTGCAGACGCATAGATGTGTGTGTGTGTGTGTGTGTGTGTGTGTGTGTGGAGCAGAATCAGCTGCACCTTTAATTCACTGCAGAGGCTTTCTTTAATTGTGTGCGAGCCCTTTCTTGAATACATGGGAGGTGTTTGCTCAAAGGTCTCGGAGTCAGCTTGCATACCTGAAAACTGTAGCCTTGCTCAGTGAACTTAGACAATATGCATCGGTATGATTTATCACAAAGCAACCTGAAGAGTAAAATGAGCATAACTGTGTGTGTGTGCGAGTGTGTGTGAGACACTTATGGCAAACAATATCCTGACAAGGAAGCTGAGGCTGCACAGAAGAAGATTAAAGCAAGTTAGGTTTTCATTTAATTATCAGAAGTTTGTGGCATTTAAAGGCCAGATTCACATCTCTGACACACACACACACACACACACACACACACACACACACACACACACACACACACACACACACACACACACACACACACACACACACACACACACACACACACACACACACACACACACACACACACACACACACACACACACACACACACACACACACACACACACACACACACACACACACACACACACACACACACACACACACACACACACACACACACACACACACACACACACACACACACACACACACACACACACACACACACATACACACCTCTTAAATATGTGTACAACTTGAAAGATGTATTTTTGAGCTCCAAGAAGCTTTCAAGTATGTCTACGCTGCCTCTCAGATGTTCGTGTTTCAAACTCCTCTGATGAGAGCACGCAGGTCTGGAAGTTTCTGCGCTCTCCTTTGACACGTCCTCCAGCATCTGAAGAAGTCTATTTAACCAAACGGGTGTCACTATGCGGTGCGAAAGCGAAGAGACACACTGAAAGGGTGCGAGATCCCAGCATGCCTCACGGGCCTGAACGACAACCCGATGTAACACCCTGCCTGTTACGAGCTGCACGTGGGCGTGTGTGTGTGTGTGAGTGGGAGGAGGTTGTGAAGTGTTCTTAATATATTTGTCGAGCTCACGTGTGTGTGCGTGTGTGTGTGTGTGTGTGTGTGTGTGAAAAACCCTAAACCCTAAACTTGTCTTACTTCAACATCTCCATGTTTATATGCCTCCGACCAGCGCATAGAGAGACATAAGGAGAAGACCGAGTGAGGAGATCACTCTCTCACCACTGCCAAACACACTGCCGTCCTCGGTGGTATAGAGGTGTTGGGTGGTGGGATAGGTGGTGGGACAGACAAAGTCCAAGTCGCTATCAACTCCTGAGGACATGTAGTCAACAAAGCCTGGTTTGCTAGAGCCAGTGTGATTTTTGATCCAGTCTTCAAACTGGGACACAGGGACGTAAACTCCAAGATAATCTGGCAAGGCACAGCCTACTGCAAAACTCACGACGCCACTCTGGACCCAGACTGAACCCTTTTCGATCATCATTGGTCCACCTGAGTCTCCCTGTAGAAAGAAATTGATGGTTGAGGTTACATGATAGAAGCATCCACCCTGCTAAAGCATGATTCCCCTAACGGTACGTCCACACAGCAGCTTTTCAAAAATCTTGAAAATCTTGGAGCTGGGCGTGTCTGACAGCTTGGGGATTTTTTGCGAGCAATGCGACCAACAACCAATCACATGAATCTCCCGCCCCCGACATACAAAGCAAAAAACCCCGGGGATTTTATGCGAGCAATATATATATATATATAAACAATATATATATATATAAACTATATATATATATATAAAGTGGGCGAAAACCTACCAGTTTCGCCCACTGTCTCTGCCACCACCCTCCATGCCGGGTTCCTCCGGTTTGTATCCCGTTAATAGTTCTGGTCGTAAAGAACCGGGTGATTTGCTACCGTAATTTCTCGTTTGGAATATGAGGAAATGAACTGCGGTCTGGTTCTCCCAGCTTGCACGCGGTTTGATTGGCTAGCGCTTCTACTGTCAGATTTGCATAAACGTGTTTGATTGGCTGGCGCTTCCAGCTCAGCTTCAAAAGTTGAACATTGCTCAACTTTGGAATCCTGGAAATCCTGGACATCCTGGAAATCTTCGCTTCGCTCCCCCACAATGCAGTTCGGCGACAAGCGAGGCAAAGTGACGTCATCCCCATTCAAAGTCAATGGGCAGAGAAGCGTTGGAAGCGGTGGAAGTTTCTTCTGAAGCTGCTGTGTGGACGTACCGTAAGGCTCTTTGTTTGTTTCAGTCTGACCTGCCTTAAAATAAATGTATGAAGCTTTATCTTAGTCATTATGTCGAAAGCTGGATTTTTCCATGTCGGAATTCTAAGCTTTGACATTCCAAGATGGCAGCAACCTCGCCTCCAATTACACCAGTGGTGATATTTGAAGGTTTTCTACTCATTTAACTCCACATTTTTAAAACGATCTAATTGTTTTTACTTCGTTTTTTAACTCTGTCTAAACCACCGAATCAAAGATTGCGTTAAAAGTGTACAACTGACAGAGAACTGTTTAGGGTTGTGTTAACCCTAAAGACGCTCGTAGTTACAAGCATGGCTGTGTGTGAGAACTGTCATATTGCGTACTCACAACTGGAGGGTAACATTCACAGGCTGGAGAAAGAAGTCAGGGAAAAATGAAAAATGATCGACAGCTTTCTATCGATCGCCCATGCCCAGTCCATACACATCTCACAGATGCAGGCGTCTGTCGTTCTGTCACCGTCCTCCCGGCTGTCACAGGCCGCGGCCTCGGACTCTGCGGAAACACTTCCATGGCTGTCAACAACAATGCTGGTGCTGTTCCTGATCCAAAGATGGAGAGCCCGGTAGCTGTGGAGGATAGACTATCCAACGTGACCGAATCAGGTGTCGCTACTGCTGTTGGAGCCGTGGAGCCGTGCAATGTCATTCCTCCGGCGGAGGCCCCTGCACACCCAGGTATTGACTGGGCTCGAATGGGAGCCAGACCCAAGGCCCCAACTCTTACTTCCACACCAAATCGATCCCACTGTGCGGTGCAGCCAGCCTGGTCCGAGGTGGTTTGTGGCGGAAGGAACTGCTCTGCTGCAGCGACACCATGGCCTCGTCTGGAGACATCGAACCGTTTTGCTGTTCTTCCTGATGAGGCTCCTGCTCATCCGTCGGATGCCGCTGTGGTCTCGCCACACCTGGAAGCATCTCCTTCTCGTGTTGCCGTCTCCCCTCCATCTCATCCTTCATCTCCGGCCCGGAGGATTTGCCAGCCGAGCACAGGAAAACAAAGCAGGGGACCCCTTTCAGCGCCGAAGCCTTCGTCCTCCTTTCGCCGCAGATTACTGAAGGAGGCCGTGACCAGGAGACGCTCTGAAGGTCTCATTCTTCAAGGAACAAACCCCACATCCTCGCCGCAGCAGACCCCGGCTGTGACCACCCAGCCTCAGCCGGTAAGAGCTGCTCACGCTGTGGATACTGATTGTGACCTGTTCGGTTCTGGCGGAGCCCCGTCTACAGTCCCACGGCCACTCTTCTCACCCTCAACCTTGATTATCGGCGATTCCATAGCCAGGAATGTGCGTTTTTTTAATGCATCAACACACTGCTTCCCCGGTGCCATGACATCCGACATTCAGAAAAAGCTCCAGGATTTACTGCCCACACTCTCGTTATCCATCAAAAGAGTGATGATCCACCTAGGCAGAAACGATGCAGCTCGTCAACTGTCTGAGTTTACCAAATCTGATTTTAACCACCTTTTTGACTTCCTAAAGAACCGTGAAATGTCTGTTTTTATTTCGGGGCCGATTCCCACTGTAGGCCGCGGCACCGCTCGCTTCAGCAGACTGCTTAGTCTTCAGACGACTGCTTAGTCTTCAGACCTGGATGCAGTCCACCTGCATAGCTCCGAACGTTGGGTTTATTGACAATTTTAACCTTTTCTGGAATCGCCGGTCTCTTTTTAACAACGACGGCGCACATCCAAATAGAGCAGGTTCTCAGATGTTGTCCGCTAACACACAGTGCTGTCCTATCCTCGTGCCTGACTATTAACATCAAACCCATCTTCTTCTGGGGTATCGGGACAGTCTTCTGACCAGGGGATTGGCGCCCCCTGCCATCGTCCGCTGTCCCCTACAGCCACGCCAGCGCTAGTCACAACAACGGTCACTGACCCTGAACCATTATCTCTACTTTTCCGCCACAGACACTCCCAATACTGCCCGCCAGCTCTACCCAGTGGCCAACGAGGCAAATACAAAGAAGAGGAATTCTACACAAAAACCTCATAAAAGCGAACACCAAAAGTACATTAATGCAACAAAACAAGACAATTAATTGTGGACTGTTAAACATCATAACTTTGTCATCTAAGGCTGCATTAGTTAATGACTTAATAACAGACAATCAGATTGACTTATGTTGCCTCACTGAAACCTGGTTGCGACATGTGACACTAAATTAAGCCACTCCACCCACTCATATAAATACTCATGTTGCTAGAGTCACTGGTCGAGAAGGCGGAGTCGCAGCCATCTACGACTCAAGTCTTCTCATAAATGATTCTTAGTCTTTTGCACCCAACTTGGAAAACAATTCAGCCAATCGGCCAATTGTCACAGTGTATCGGGCCCCAGGTCCTTATTCTGAATTCATATCTGAATTTTCAGAATTGTTATCAAGTTTAGTCCTTAAAACCGATAAAGTCATTATTGTGGGTAACTTTAATATTCATGTTGACGTTGAGAATAATAGCCTCAATATTGTTTTTACCTCATTATTAGATTAAATTGGTTTCATACAGAATGTACATCAACCAACCCACTGTTTCAAACACACACTCGACCTTGTTCTAACATATGGTATTCAAATTGAGCATCTATCAGTCAGTGCTCATAACCCTGTTTTATCTGATCACTACTTATTCACTTTTGGTGTTCTGTTATTAGACTATAAGCCACTGCACTGAATGCCTACAAAATAAATCTATCAGATTCTGATGGCAACATCTATGGAAAAAATTCCATCAGTGCTTAGCTCATTAACATCTCACAGTCCAAGGGAGGACTCTTTTACTAACCTTACGCCACCCCAAATAGATCATATGATTTATAGTGTTACAGGGGTGCTAAAAATAACACTGGACTCTATTGCCCCTTTTAAAATTAAACTAACTGGCATAACAATGAAAACATGCATAATAAATCAGAGGACAAGGCAACTTGAAAGGAAATGGCGCTCCACCAAGCATGAAGAATTTTGGTTACTCTGGCTTGATAACCTTAACAAATATAAGAAGGAACTACACACTGCCAGAGCAGCTTATTTTTCCTCCCTTGTTTGTTGGTGAAAGCCCCTTGAGATCAAAAGATGTCTTTTTCAAGGGTGACCTGCCTAATAGAAGAACAAAAAAGCAATGCCAGGTTTCTTTTTAGTACAGTGGCCAGGCTGACCGAAAGTCACAGCTTCATTGAGCCTTCTATTCCTACATCCATCAGTAGTAATGACTTTATGAACTTCTTTAGTGATAAAATTATAACTCTCAGGGACAAAATAAACCACCACCTACCCTTAGCCAGCACTGAATCGCCCTTAACACCGGACATATACTTAGAGTGCTTCTCTCCGAAAGACCAAAACCAACTAAATTCAATTATTGCATCCTCTAAAGGAGTGCTTCTCAATCCTTTTTCAGTAATGTACCCCCTTTGAAACATTTTCTCAGCCAAGTACCCCTTGACCAACCCCGAACATTTTTGATAGAAAAAGCCTATATAAATCATTACAATATAGTGATGTTCCATCAGTGTGTGATTTATTAACTCCTTCATGCATGAATTACAACAAACTAAGGATATTTTCATCTTTATGCATGAGACATTTTTTTAAAACAGATGTTTAAGTAATATATGTTTAACAAACCAATGAACAAAATGATATATTATGCAAAAACTATAAAATACAATACACAAACATTATAATAAAATCCACTGTGGTGCCTGATGTGCAACTATACTATCCGAAACCCCATGCATACAGGAAAACAGCATTAAATTAGCAGTTTCTAATGTAGTGACCACAATGCATGAAAGGGTTAAAAAATAAAACGTTGTACCTGAAAATATGTGCAATTATAAACAAACTATGTAATATCACTGCAATTACATTATTTAGGAGTAACAGGTCCTCTGCAATCGTGTACGGCTTTTGGCTTTAGCGATGGGCAGTGACACCGCATATGCCTCCAGTGCTTTGGCTGATGTTGTGGAGGCTTTTTCGCATCATCTCTTGCGAGGATCTGTACTCAGCAAGTTTTCTCTTGAAAAACTCCGGTGGCTTACCAACATGACACAGGTGTTTGGTGCTGAGATGTCTCTGGAGGTGCGCTGGTTTCATCGAGCTGTTGGCTGGTTTCTCCCCACATAAAAAACACAATGCCTGCCTGGGGTGGGTTGCCGTTTGTTGACGTCAATCCCATCAAAGCATATGCCTCCTGATATTGACGGCATTTTGTTGGCTCAATTTGGGCTTTTTTTTTTTTTTTTAAATTTCACGTACCCCCTGCAGTACCCCAACGTACCCCTAGGGGTCCGCGTACCCCCATCACTGCTCTAAAGCATCTACCTGTATCTTAGACCCTGTTCCATCTAAGCCGTTCAAGGAAATTGCACCCCTAATTAATACACCTGTGATGAATATATCTTTACTGTCAGGCTATGTTCCACAGTCATTTAAAGTAGCTGTAATTAAACCTATTATAACAAAAACAAACCTTGATCCTGAGGTTAGGGCCAACTACAGGCCAATATCAAACATTCCCTTCCTCTCAAAAATCCTCAAGAAAGCAGTGGCCTCACAATTGTGTGCCTTTTTAAACACAAATTGTTTATTTGAGAAATTGAGAAAGTCAGGTTTTAGAAAACATCATAGCAAATGACCTGCTTTGTGCATCTGATAAAGGACTTGCCTCTATCCTGGTTCTGTTAGATCTGAGTGCTGCCGTTGACACTATTGACCATAACATACTACTCCAAAGATTAGAGTTTGTGATAGGTATAAGGGGAACTGCACTAAGCTGGTTCAGGTCTTATCTATCAAAACAGTCTCAGTTTGTATCTGTCAACGATGAATCCTCATTACAAACTACAGTCAGTCATGGAGTACCGCAAGGGTCTGTACTTGGACCCATCCTGTTCATCATATATATGCTACCATTGGGCAATATCATAAGGAATAACTCCATCAATTTTCATTGTTATGCAGATGATAAACAATTGTATCTATGAATTAAACCAGATGTACAATTTCCATTAGTTAAACTGCAAGAATGCCTCACAGACATAAAGACATGGATGACCAGCAACTTTCTATTATTAAACTCTGAATAAACAGAAGTCATTATACTAGGCCCCCAGCACCTTCGGAACAAACCGTCCAACAACATCATTTCTTCTAATTGTATCACCATGACCTCCAGCACCACGGTAAAATATCTTGGCGTTATTTTTGACGAGGATTTGTCTATTAAATCACATATAAAGCAAATTTCAAGGACTGCCTAGTGCCTACTTCCATCTACGGAATATTGCAAAAATCAGGCACATCCTAAATCACAACAATGCAGAGACACTAATCCATGCTTTTATCACCTCCAGGCTGGATTATTGCAATTCCCTTTTATCAGGCTGTCCAAACTCATCATTAAAGGCCCTTCAATTCATACAAAATGCTGCCGCGCGGATTTTAACAGGAACGAAAAAGATGGACCACATCACTCCTGTTTTAGCAGCATTGCACTGGCTACCAGTTAAGTCCAGGATTGATTTTAAAATACTTTTACTCACATACAAAGCGCAGAATGGTCCATCCTACCTACAGGCTCTTTTAATCTCCTATGGCCCCTCTAGGGCATTAAGATCCCAGAGTGCAGGTCTGTTGGTGGTTCCCAGAGTCCACACAAAAAATATCAGGTGCAGAGCTTTCGGCTACCAAGCCCCGTTCCTCTGGAATCAACTTCCAGTGACGATCAGGGAGGCAGACAGTGTCCACACATTTAAGAGCAGGTTAACGACTTTCCTCTTTAGTACAGCGTACAGTTAAGACTGGTTTTAAACCCCCTTTTATACATCCTCATGGACCCTTTGGTATTTTCACATTGATCTTGTAAGATACGTTGTTTTTACATTGTTTTACATTGCCCATTGTGTTTGTTGACTTGTGAGGCCCTATGAGACAAATAGGATTTGTGATTTTGGGCTTGAATTGAATGAAAGTTACAAGAACTTAATTTGGCTTAAACTCTGTGTTTATTTCTTGGCTGTATCTATTATGTTTTTAGCCTAGTTTAACACAAAGTCTGGAAGTTTTTCCCTCAGTGACGTTATATTGCTTAAACTTAAAGTGGACCTATCATGCCATATTTGAAAAATATATTGTAGGGTCATACCTATACAAAACATGTCTCTTTTTCAAAATACCAAACAGATCACCCATTGCAGCCATCCCTCAAACTGCTCAAACCCCTCTTTTGAAGCCCTGTTAGAGAAACGCGGATCTTGGGTCCTTAGCTTGAAAAAAAGAAAAGAAGAGGAGGCGGAGCTAATGCCTGATCAGAATTCTACCTGAGATAAAGTTAAATTCTGCTGTGGTAAAACGCCATCCTGTTTAAACCTTGTCAAGGATTATGTCTGAAACAGTATGGAGCTCAAATGCTTTTTCTCTTGCAGGTTTATCACAAGGCGAGTTCTTTTTTTATTTCCTGCTTTTTAAACACATGTGCTCTCCAGTACAAGTTAGCTCTGAGTGTTAGCGAGGCTTGCTAATGTAAACAAAGACGAGATTACGTCCAAAACACGACAGGCATTGTTTCTGATAGCAACTTTCTGTGGGTCCGCTGCCGATATGACGTCAGATCGGATGGAATCTGTATCCGCTCGTTGAACACCCGTTTTTAAAAGATTTGGGTACGGAGGAAAAGAGAGAGGGTTTTATTTTCTGACGCTGCGTGAGTTACATACATATTTATGTAGAAAAGACATCACAAAGTGCATTTTGCATGATAGGTCCCCTTTAAGTCAACAATTCTTGCAACAGGGACACACCTTGTAAATAAAGTAATTCTAACATAACTAGAGCAAAAGTAAAACGTGCATGACCTGCAGCTCGTTTATATATTACAGTTCATAATTCAGGGATGCATATTAAGATTATTTTTTAAACATATATACTGGTTATAAATAGCCACCCGCTTATTGAAATAAAAAAAATGTAGATTTTCCTTCTCTCTTTCATCCCCCTGTACAATACATTTCTGAAGAAAGTGTCACAAAAATAAATACACAAAAAGTTGGTTACCTCACATGACCCATTCCCTCCAGATCTGAACCCAGCACAGATAATGTTGTCTGTGAGATCGTAGTATGGGTAGGCACATTTGCACTCTTTGTTTCCCACTACTGGGACCCTCACTTCCTGCAGGGTGTCGGCATTGGGGCCACCTAATTAGAGATGGTTCAAACGTTAAGATTACAATTGGTGTTAAAAAAGACAAAAGACATCATTGTGCCTGTAGTCAGTGAGCTTACCACTTGATATATCACCAAAAGCAAGGACCCAGCTGTTGACACCGGTGTAGAAGGTGCTGTTTGCAGAGGCCAAGCACACTGGCTGGATGTAGTCTGTAAAGTTCACCGGGCTCGACAGCTTCAGAAGAGCCATGTCGTTGTAGTCATTGAGGGATGAGGACAAAGGATGGACTATGATCTTATCAATTGCCTTTGACACTTTGTTCAAGTTTGGACCAGACATGCTTTCGAGGCCCAGAACAACCGTCATGTTCTCCGGGTAACTTGAAGGCAAATAATCAAAAATATTAGATTTATTTTTGTGACTTTAAGCATCCAGAGTACTGATTGATATCAATTGTCTCATATGGCTCTCAACTAGGAAGCAACAAATGAGCAATTCCTGTAAAATATCTAAAATAAATCTTGATCAATGTTGATTCCTTACTACATGATGCAGGTAGCAGCCGTCAGAACCCACATATCGCTGATCAGGGACCCTCCACAACGGTGCTTGCCATATGCTTGTATACTGGCTACCCAGGGCCAACTTCCTGCAGCCGCATTTTGACCTTCCACAATTCTTGGGTTGTTTACCGCTCGGCCACATGCTGACAGAGAAAAGAGATCAGATTAGACATGGACATGTACAATCAGTCCTTTTCATAACTCACTGAAGGAATCTTGAAGAACTTGTAATGTTGCTCTTGGATGCTTACCTGGCTGCTGTTGTGAATGACTTCCTGAAATTGAGAACACAGACAAAAAAATGTTATGCAAACGTCTTGCTTGAAACCAAGGATGGCAAGCATTTAGTGGTGGAACAATTTATCTTCAACAACAATCTTACACTTACTAATAGCACACTGTGAAAAAACTCCACGCATAGTTCCTGTATTGGCCTTTTACTGAGGTCAGATGATTGACTATAGTTAGATGAATGTGTTATTGATAATTCATAGAACATGGCTTGTTGATTGATTGACTTGGCTAGTTCCTAAATAAATTCAATTATCTTAAAAATCTTATTTTGTAAACTACCTAGTATCTAGATAAGTGAAAGTATTACAGTACACAATATATTCCCATTGATTTTGAGTTTTGACTTTAGTTTCGCACAGCACGTCTTGTCCAATAACACACTCGTGCTAATTTTTTTCTCAGCAATCGCGCAGAACAAGTGAACACGAGAACACCAGAGAACTCATAAGTGCAAAAATAAAATACAACAACAAAAAATCAGCTCAACCAGTTACATTTTCTACTAAATCCCATTCTTTTGGGGTTTTTTTGACGAAAAATATTCCTGTTGTGTTTTTGAGAGGATTTAAAAAAAAAAAACACACAATGACTACAATGGGTTTCATATTCCTTTACGGTCCATTGACCCAGATGGGTAAACGTAGTTTGAAATATTTCACTTCTGCACTGCCTCTCCAGCAGACAAAACTATTTCAAAGATTAACCCAAATCAAAGTACCAATACTTTTGCTGACCATTTTATTAATACTTTTTTAAATAAAGAAAGAGAAAGACTAGATTCAATCAATGTAGTGAAAGAAAAAAAATCCAAATCAAGCCGCACGGTTAGCACTTATTACAAGGACTCTGATACTTCAGTGACTTTAATTGATTAGCCTTCACATGCACTTGAAATCCTTTTGATTACATAATAAAATCAGTCATTTTCCAGTTATTAGTAGATCAAATATTTGCTCTTTAATTTGAAGGAAGATTTAGAGATCAGCTACACAATCTCTACTATTTTGGTCCCTTGAGATACCAACATCAACTTAAACACATTAGCATAATATCATTTAACAACCAAACATTTGTAATTGCTTAAATAAAAATCACATAAACGTTCTCACCATTGGATAAAAGGATGATCATCACCGCTGAACCACACAGAAATCGGTAGAGAGCCATTTTCACTGTGCCTTCTTCCCTCTGTGCTCACTATTTAATACCGAAACCTCATACCTAGCTCCGCCCACAACTTTAAACTGTTGACCTTTAATTACCATTTTGTCTAACTTGTTTGTTTTCCTTGATGACTAACTTGAGTCTAACTTGTTTTAATTGATGCCTTTGTGTCTGCAGCATGCATGAAGCTCCCAGTGTTGCAGTGTTCACTCAGATATAAATGAAATGGTCCATATTCATTTCACCAGTTTTGTGTTTTAACTTTTACGATTCCTTTTTGTCTAACATGAAAAAAACAATAATTCTCACCATTAGAAAGTTCAGCCATCCATCCAGCCATCCATCTTCTCCCGCTTATTCGTGGTCGGGTCGCGGGGGTAGCAGTTCCAGCAGAGAGCCCCAAACTTTCTTTTCCCTGGCGACATCAACCAGCTCTGACTGGGGGATCCCAAGGCGCTCCCAGGCCAGCGAAGAGATATAATCCCTCCACCTGGTCCTAGGTCTACCCCTTGGTCTCTTCCAGGGACGTGCACAGACATTTGGAGGGGCTATTGCTCTAAACTGGAAAAAGGGCCTCCCCCGAAAAAAAACATAAGACCTTTTTTTAATGTAAAAGAAACCAAATGATTATTACATCAACTAAGTTGAACAGTAATTCACATCTCATAACAAAATAAGCAAAGGCGACTACTTGCATTCGGTGACTGGACCAACAACCAATTACATGAATCTCCCGCCCCTGACACACAAGCAGCGGTTTGATTGGCTAGAGCTTGTACTGGCATATGATTCGATTGGCTGATGCTTCTGCCGTGGCTTCAAAACTTGAACATTGCTCAACTTTTGCAGCGAGCCACGCCAGCAAAGTGACGTCACCCCATTCAAAGTGAATGGTGAAGCTTTCAACACACGCCGCTGTGTGGACGGGCCGTAAAACACCCATATGAAAAAGATTGGTTTACATTTTAAGATAAAAATAGATATTGTGGCTCAAAACTAATATCTGTCAAGAGCTCCGTAATAAGATAATATGGACATTCTTTGATCCACGTAGGGATATTATAAAAAAACATAATGTCCTTTGTACAGGATGAACTCCACTCATAAGTTGACGGTGCAAACCTGAAAAACTGGGAGCTATTATTTTGTTCCGCTCTGTCATTCTTTTATGTTATCCTGGCAAGAAAGTAAAACATTCCTCTGGCCTGCAGGATCAATGGTGTGACAAATAGCATGCACTGATTCTAAGTGTGTGTGAGCACTCATTAGGTGCATTTATGTGTGTGTGTGTGTGTGTGTGTGTGTGTGTGTGTGTGTGTGTGTGTGTGTGTGTGTGTGTGTGCATCACAGTGCCTTTAAATGCCTTTCAAGGTTCACAATTATCTGATAATGAAATGAAAACCTAACTGGGCCAAATGTACGTTATTCTTTCATTCCCTTTTTTACTCTCTAAACGTTAATTTTCAAATATTCACACAGGAATGCGACTCCTATCCCCAGCAGGCCGCTTCGCATCGTTTGTGAAAAACCTGCAATATGTTCTGCGTGGCTGATCGGAAAACTAACAAGCAAACAGCCCGGAGCAACAGTCTCATTGTTATTCCGTGGATGGGATTACTTTATTCTCAGTGGTGTAAATTGTAAATCGGGAGAGCTTTCTATTGGTTTAGAATAAAATCACCAATGTTGCACTTGATGCAGAAGATTCTCACTGAATTGAAACTCCTAACAGGCACAAAAAAGAAAAGGAATTTGTCGATTAATTACAGCAGTGGTCATCAACCTTTTTAAGCCCAAGATCACCGACCTCGGCCTAGGTGAAAGGCGAGATCTACCTATTGCAGAATTGAGTGAAAAAGTCGGCCCAGACAGTGCTTCCAATTTGAGGCCTTTTATAGGCTAATTGCATCTGAATTACTGTTGCAATTCCTTGGGTACTTTTATATTTTCTATTGTATGATTGAAGTAAATGTGGGAAGCGTTTAACAACAGCCATTTACTTCAAAGATTGTTCTCAATGTTATTCTTATTTTTGTTAATCCTGGAAGAATGCCAGAAAAAAATACATTCTCTTCAAGAATAAAAAAAAAACATGACATTAGTAATTGTGAAAACAAATTAAATAAGTTGTTAGGTTAAGTCAGGGCCGGTTTTTGGCATAGGCGACATAGGCAGTTGCCTAGGGCGCCAGATCTGGGGGGGGGGGGGGCGCTGCGCTGGCAGCTCTGGGAGGGAAAAAACATTTTGACTCTTTGCGCTCATCCTAATTTTCGGCCTTGATGTAACAACATTCATAATTAAGTCAAGGTAACACCCTTTTCACCCCGGTTACACTTTTCATTTGCCCCGTACGATGGGCGCTGTAAGTGATGAAAGTGGGGGGTGTTGGCTTATCAGGCGTCCGCAGCTCACAGCCAAAGTGGGTGTGGGATCGAGCGAGAGAGATAAATGCAATTTATGTAAACAAATATTTCCAAGGCACTCTTTTATAATTATTGGGGTAAACAGGTTTGAAATCATTTCAATGTATACTATAGGACAGTAAACCAAAAATATCGTTTAAAACTTGAGAGATACAAAAATATGCATAAATAAATGTTAACTAGGTAAAAATATGAATGAACAACAACAACAACAACAACAAAAAAGTTGCATTTATTTACTATTGGCTATGGTAGGTTATTGGTTATGTTCACATACTTATTTGATTATTAAACATTGGTCTAATGACATCTCTATTTTTTGGATGTATCTATGTGCTTAGCTTAGCACGAAGTCTGGGAGTTATCAAACTTTAGACAAGGTAGGGTTATGGTTGGGGTTAATTTATTGGATGTATCTATGTGTTCAGCCTACTGTAGCTCAGCACACATGCTGGAAGTTATGTCTTCTTCTTATTTCTCTGCTAGAGAGAGATTTCTACCGGGAGATCTCAGCTAAACGCTTCGGTGATTAAATGCCATGTTATGCTCCTAACCACTTCAAGCTTTATTTCTGAAACAGTATGGAGCTCAAACCTTTCTCTCTTGCAGGGTTTACCACAAGGACATTTACGTTACACATATTCTCTCCAGTAGCCTATACAGCGTTAGCTCTGAGTGTTAGCATGCTTGCTAATGTAAACACACAGCATATTACTCCCAAAACATGCTGCACATTGTTTCTGATAGCACATAGCTTGACATGTACTTTCTTAAGTGTTTACCACTAGAACAGTGCCATTATATGTATTATATATAACAACTTTACTCTAAGCCTCCAGTAGACATCCTGCTGAACCCTGCTGAAATAAACAACTTAGACCAACAACCAGCCTGACCTAGGGGTCCACGTACCCCCATTTTAAAATCACTGGTCTAGCTTACCATTAGCTGGTCAGGATAGCTGGTTTAGATGGTAAAAGCTGGTGGTCACAGTGGTCTAGCTGGTCACCATTAGCTGGTCGGGATAGCTGGTTTAGATGGTAAAAGCTGGTGGTCACAGTGGTCTAGTAGCTGGTCACCATTAGCTGGTCGGGATAGCTGGTTTAGATGGTAAAAGCTGGTGGTCACAGTGGTCTAGTAGCTGGTCACCATTAGCTGGTCAGGATAGCTGGTTTAGATGGTAAAAGCTGGTGGTCACAGTGGTCTAGCTGGTCACCATTAGCTGGTCGGGATAGCTGGTTTAGCTGGTAAAAGCTGGTGGTCACAGTGGTCTAGTAGCTGGTCACCATTAGCTGGTCAGGATAGCTGGTTTAGCTGGTAAAAGCTGGTGGTCACAGTGGTCTAGCTGGTCACCATTAGCTGGTCGGGATAGCTGGTTTAGATGGTAAAAGCTGGTGGGCACAGTGGTCTAGTAGCTGGTCACCATTAGCTGGTCGGGATAGCTGGTTTAGCTGGTAAAAGCTGGTGGTCACAGTGGTCTAGTAGCTGGTCACCATTAGCTGGTCGTAGGGTTGCCAACTTCCAGAAATGGAGAAACGGGACACATGCATCCCTCGCGCGCGCGAAGATTTTCGGGTGTCTGGCGGATTTAGTACTTTTTTTTGTTACTTTATTTCGGTTTTAGGGTTAGGGTTATGTTATTTAATTATTTTGGGGGAGCCAGCTCGCTAGGGTTCGAGGGGTCAAACCCATAGATATATATAAACACTAGATGGCTCATGGGAGATTTTCCAGCGTAGCTGACCGGCCGCCATCTTGCTACAGTCAACAGTTACTCTGATTCGCGTTATGGTAGCTGTTGTAAGGTGAGTGATCTGCACAAAAATACTCTTAACTCACTGAAATCTTGACTGATTTACAAACGGTTTGGTTTATTATAAACATTATTAGCATGGCTATGATACAGGATGCTTGGACATGTTGAAATTGCAGCTTTTCTTTGTGTATGTGGTTGTATTTATTAGCTGGCTAATAACAAGAGGCTGTGAGTGAGACCTAGTATTACAAAGTTCACCCAGCAACTTTACACCAGTGGGAGAGGCAGAACTGCTCTTTCTTTTCAACATAACTTAAGTTACACATGATTTCTTCCAAGTGGTTTGGCTTGTTAAAAACATCTTGCATTATGATACAGGAATTTGCTGGCTTTGTGTTTACAGAAGTACCTGACTATGCCAGACTTTTGTGCAGCCTACGGATGATCCAATCGCCGCTGTCTGCAAACAAGAACCCGTGGGATCACCACATATGTTTGTTTGCTCAGTCTAATAAACCCATAACATGGTTGTGAAAGAATACCAAAGCTGAGGCTGGGCGATGATTGATTGTTGGTGTGCCATGTGTCACCGTGTGTCTTATTGGTTTTGTGTTATACTGTATTTTATTGTGTGCAGCTGGTCCTTATCTCCAAGACACATTTAAAACAAATAACCTTGAAGTCCCATCTCTCCCCACCTGCTCCTGCTTCCTACATCCCATCCACACCACACCAAGTTGTTCTTCTTAATAATAATAATACATTTATTTTGGGGGGCCGCCTTTACACCCAAGGACACCTAGGATAGTTTATGTTTAAATTGTTCCCTATATTGCATAGGGGCAATATAGGGAACAATTTAAACAGTGGATTTTGTGATATATCAGCTGGGGTGAGACAAGACAAACCACAAATGGACTACAGAAGGACACAAAAGGACACATGGTACAGTTTATATTATTCTTTGTCTTTTTTCAATAACATATTTCAAAGGTTCTGGATTTGTTTACAAATCTAGAAACTAAATACAAAACTAGGATGATATGAAGATCTCATGTCAAAAATAATTGTGATAAATTAGACAGAACTGGCCTGTCTGTGAGCACATTTTATGTTGGTTTGGTTCTTCTGATAAAGGTGTGAATATCTAAATAATATACCAACATATGCTATTGCCATTAGTTGTGTCCCTGTTCTTCAAGCTAAGGCATTGCTAAATTAACAACTCTTGGCTTACAGAGTGGTAACATGAGACCGATTTTTATATTTAAAATATAAATGTATTTTAATTTTATAATTTATTTTAAATATTAACAATATAATAAAATAAATGGAAATATATACACCGGTAAATATTTAATATAAATACCTTGTGCGTGTGTGTATAGCTATTGCTTTATCTGATTAATGTTATTTTCATATGAAAGTCCATGATTATAAGTATGCAGTATCATAACTACATCATTGATGTTTATAAAAAACAAACCGTTTGAAAATTGGTTGAAAATTGAGCAAGCTATGGTTATTTAAATAGTAAACCATAATGTTATGAATGAGAGAACTCCCTGTAGCAAGATGGCGGCCAAGTGGCAACGTCGGTCTCCATTGGCCAGCAGCGCGGGTGAGTCATTTAGTGTTTATATATACAGTGGCGACTGGTCATTAGGGGCAGGACAGCCCCACCTAGTGTCAGCAGAAAGTATTACAAATAATGATTACAAAAAAATGCAAAAAAAAAAAAAAAAAATATATAAAATATATTGTAAGATCATGTTTAATCATCTTATTCGTCTGTACATTGCTGTTTTAGTCTGTGTTCTTCTAATTAGTGTCTACAGTGTGTGCCTATTGAGCTGTTTTGAGCCATGTGGGACAAAACCCGATCCTGCCCCTCCCTCTCCCTGTTTAAGTCAATGGTGACTGTAAAAACTACACTGCGCATGCTCAGAGTATTGTCCTATTTAATGTGTGTGGCAAAAAAATAATGACCAGAGGGGCATAGAGCTGCCATCCCCACCATACGTCATCTCACATAATTCAGAGCTGATTGGCTGTAAGTACGTGTGCCGCGAAAAGTGTGGTGTGTCAAGAGGAGACGAGAGAGCTGCAGTGACGCGTCTTAAAACCCGGAAGTAAGCTGCGCATGGCTTCCCTCCACAAAAAAGCAACGAGATTTCTCCATAGGATTTTAGAAAATAGCTCAAAATAAGATCTGTGGGAATCAAACCTGTTAGATAAATGCACGTTTTGTTCAACCGGATAATATCCACATGTCTACCCTACTTTTATCATTTTCGAATCATAAATCTATTGATTAGATTAGATTTATGATAGACTTTTGAAACTACAAGAAGATAAAGAGGACTTTTACAAAAAAGTAATAGAGATGTTTGTCCAGAAGGATAGGCAAATGGACTTAATCTTCATGTCAAGGTAAGACTGCAATGTTATTGAAAATGGGATCTTACTAAGAGAGAACAATTCAATATTGAAATGATAAATTTACATGTTTTGGGTATCCTTTTGTTGAACTGTCTGTTTAAAATTAATTGAAGCGTCAGACAAAAAAAGCTTTTGAAAATAATATTATATTTTGATTTAGGTCAAAATATAATATTTGTAAACCTGAAGAGTCAGTGCCAGTGCCTCACCAGCCATGAACTTCACTGCAGAAGCTTATATATAGACATCTACGTTTTTTGTGCCCCACCACTTTTGTACATATAGAAACGCCACTGTATATATATCTATCGTCAAACCCCCCAAAACCCTCAAAATGCATAGAAAACTATGCATACCTATAACACAATACAAACACAATGATCTTTCACCTGCATTAGGCTACTACATCACATACATCAGCATGTTCAAATCGGATAGGTGGGCACTAGGGACACATGTTTGAACATGTAAAGTCATATGCTTCAATCGGGTGCACTTTGAGCACACATTACTAGAGACCTGACCTAGGGGGTACAACTCTAAACACCCATATGAAAAAGATTGGTTTACATTTTAATAATCAAATAAGTATGTGAACATAACCAATAACCTACCATAGCCAATAGCAAATAAATGCAACTTATTTTATTTTTGTTGTTCATTCATATCTTATTTTACCTAGTTAACATTTATGTATGCATATTTTTGTATCTCTCAAGTTTTAAACGATATTTTTGGTTTACTGTCCTATAGTATACATTGAAATGATTTAAAACCTGTTTACCCCAATAATTATAAAAGAGTGCCTTGGAAATATTTGTTTACATAAATTGCATTTATATCTCTCGCTCGATCCCACACCCACTTTGGCTGTGAGCTGCGGACGCCTGATAAGCCAACACCCCCCACTTTCATCACTTACAGCGCCCATCGTACAGGGCAAATGAAAAGTGTAACCGGGGTGAAAAGGGTGTTACCTTGACTTAATTATGAATGTTGTTACATCAAGACCGAACATTAGGATGAGCGCAAAGAGTCAAAATGTTTTTTCCCCTCCCAGAGCTGCCAGCGCAGAGCTGTGACATTTGGTGGCATCAATATCTGCATTTGATACAGATAATGGAGCAGTTGATTTAGGGCCACAGTGTAGGCCTATATCCCTTAAGGTCAAATAATGAGATCCTCGACCTCCGCCCCCCCCCCCCTCTCGCACCTCCACACAGAGCCCCCCCCCACATATCAAATCCCAATTTAACCCCTGCTTCTAACTAATTAGGCTACCTTAAATAAAGTTACTAATTAATTAAACCAGTTCAATACGCATTATTCTTATTCTTATTATTATGATGATGATGTCATCACTCCAACTGACATGCAGCAGACTTCAACAGTCCAGCCGTGAAGACATCTTCGGGACATTTTTGAGATTTCTTCAAATGCCGTTGCCATGGCAACACAATGCTCGCCTTGAAACATGGTTTTCTCATAGCTTCAGTGAAAATACTCCAAACAGCCCAGAACTTCACAGGTTTGATAACGATGCAGCCATCAATGCATCTAAGCGTAGTATGGGGTGTCATCAAATGTCGTTGCCATGGCGACAGACCACTCGCCATGAAACACGATGAGGCTGTAAATCCAATCAAAAAGTATAAAATATTTTTAAAAAGTTGAAGGTTTCCCATCGATTCCTGAACAGGCTTAATAGTTTAATATTTGAATGGTTTCTGTAGCTGAAAATAAGGTGAAGTTATGGAGTGCCAAAGTATTGGCTGAAATAAGGGGAACAGCATTCGCACTAATAAAAATAAACTCTCGCTCTCTCCAGAGGGGCAGGTCAGCCAAAAAGGCCAAACGGGCCGTTGACCTGGCAACATTAGCCCGTACCTGTGCACGTCCCTGGTCTCTTCCCAGCTGGACGTGCCTGGAACACCTCCCTAGGGAGGCGCCCAGATGGCTTCCTTACTAGGTGCCCGAACCACCTCAACTGGCTTCTTTCGACGCGAAGGAGGAGCGGTTCAACTCCGAGTCCCTCCCGGATGACTGAACTTCTCACCTTATCCCTAAGGGAGACACCAGCCACCCTGCGGAGAAAACCCATCTCGGCCGATTGTATCCGCGGCCGAGATACAAGCGTAAGTAAAAAACCATGACCTTTGTTTTCTTCCATCTTTTACTCTATTGGACGTCACTGTTCAATAATTCAAGTTCAGTAGATAAAAAGTGTTGCGTAATGTTTATCAAGCTTATAGGTATTTCTTTTGTAATGGCTGACTATTTCTATGCGTTTAATGACTGTAGTTCAGTGGTCGCCAACCAGTCGATCGCGAGTGTGGTGCAGGTAGATCGCGGACCGTTAAAAAAAAAAAGTAACAAAAGAAAGAAAATACAAATAATAATGTTTGAAAAATACGTTTTTAGATGTAAACCTATCATCCACCACCCCGTTAGCAGGTGCCACTTGATTGACGTATATTTGAGTCACCTCAATAATATAATACATTAACCGTGCTTTCCGTGAACCTCATCATGACACAAGAGAGGACGGCAGGACTGCAATTTCCCGTGTTCAGTGAATGCAACAGAGGCAAGTCACCAGACCAATCAGAGAGTTGCATGGAAATACACGTGTGCTTGTGTCATTCAAGCTCGGCTCAGTGTGTGTGTGTGGCAATAGCGCATTTAGTGTGATGGAGAGAGGGAGAGAGGGAGAGAGGGAGAGAGGGAGAGAGGGAGAGAGGGAGAGAGGGAGAGAGAGGGACCGGTGCTAGCGTGATGTTAGCATCTGGTTAGCTAGCTGCACTAACGGACATAAGGAGCTGTTTCCACAACAAGCTGGAGGAGAGTCCTCCCCTGTCAGACTGAGGGGCTCAGGTGAGCTAAAGGACTCTCTGAGTGTTTAGAACGGTTTTGTCACAAATTATTCAAAAGATTATTTCTGAGGCACACCTTCATATGATCATTATAGTTATACAAACAATAAGAGAATACATGAAAAACAGGCATGAAATACTATATGGCAGTAACACAAGAATACAGTTTAAAAGGGGAGTGATTTGTAAAATATCCATAAAGAAAAAAAAAATCTGTTTACAGTTCTGTTTCATCTGGGTGCTGAGAGAGGTATCCATAGATCTCTTCATGTTGCTCTCAAAGTGCACCAGATTGATGCTTTTAACTTCAATATTTAAAAAAAAAATCTCCCTAGAGGAGGTGAAGACCAAGAGGAGGTGAGGACCCCCCTAGAGAAGGTGAAGTCCGCCCCCCACTCATAAAAAATAGCACTTTACCCCTGCCTATATGCCGTGAGCTGATTATGGAGCCTTCATTGCAACAGTAATTCAGATGTAATTAGCCTATAAAAGGCCTCAAATTGGAAGCACTGTCTGTGCCGTCTTTTTCACTCAATTCTGCAATAGGTAGATCTCGCCTTTCACCTAGGCCGAGGTCGGTGATCTTGGGCTTAAAAAGGTTGATGACCACTGCTGTAATTAATCGACAAATTCCTTTTTTTGTGCCTGTTAGGAGTTTCAATTCAGTGAGAATCTTCTGCATCAAGTGCAAAATTGGTGATTCTATTCTACACCAATAGAAAGCTCTCTCGATTTACAATTTACACCACTGAGAATAAAGTAATCCCATCCACGGAATAACAATGAGACTGTTGCTCCGGGCTGTTTGCTTGTTAGTTTTCCGATCAGCCACGCAGAACATATTGCAGGTTTTTCACAAACGATGTGAAGCGGCCTGCTGGGGATAGGAGTCGCATTCCTGTGTGAATATTTGAAAATTAACGTTTAGAGAGTAAAAAAGGGAATGAAAGAATAACGTACATTTGGCCCAGTTAGCTTTTAATTTCATTATCAGAAAATGGTGAACCTTGAAAGGCATTTAAAGGCACTGTGATGCACACACACACACACACACACACACACACACACACACACACACACACACACACACACACACACACACACACACACACACACACACACACACACACACACACACACACACACACACACACACACACACACACACACACACACACACACACACACACACACACACACACACACGCACGCACGCACGCACACACAATTTTTTTTACTATTTAAAAAAAAAAGATGTTATGGAATGAATACCTATAGTGATAATTAAATGTTATACAATGATTTTTACAGTCTGGTACCTGAAAAAGGTTAAATGGCACTGATGGAACCAAATGTACCCAAATGTGCCCAAAGCTTAGTCCGCTTGGACTTTTTTTTGCTAAATCTCTCTAAAAAGGTTGTTTTTTTTCACTTGTTTTGCCTCAATCTTGATACAGGGTACTTATATGTTATACTTTGGATTCCTAAAGCTTTGAGGCTACTAACCCATCATTCAAGGGTGGTTTTCACTATAAGTACTGGGTTTTATTTGGGCGGAGACAAGAATTTACACTTTTTGACTATGTTCCATCTGGATTTACTGAATACACTGAAACATCTTTATTGATTCTGTCACTTCTACATCCAACTCACAGATGTGACCTTGCTTTGATAAAATAAATTATTCATACAACCCTTTTAGAAGTTAAGTTATAGTCCTTTGTTTTGGGCATGTCATTTTCGAGCCTGAAACCTGAAAAACAGGCTTGGGGCTTAAGAGGTTAAGCATCTTTCATCTATGTCACTCGGACAGTGAGGAGACTGTGGACTGTCAAGACTCAAGACACTATGTCTAAGCCAATCACATCGCTAGCTTCCCTTGAGGTCACACAGATCTTGCGAGCAGTTGCGATATTTTGCGAGACTTCGTGAGTTCGGTAAAAGCCTCCATATCAGAGGCGACACGATGTTTTTCATCTTTTCACAGCGCAAATTTCTCGATCTATGGAAGGTTTTAGATGGTTTAGAACAAAAAGGAGAATATACGTAAGTGCTAGTTTTTTTGCGAGTCCAAATACCGGTTCCCGACGTTCCGGACTTGAACCGAAACTTTTTACAAGTCCAGTACCGGTTCGGCGTACCGGTACGCAGCACTACCTGTAGCCTGTACTTCATCATCAATGCATACGAAAGTGTTCGATATATGCTGTATTGAACACAACACAAACTAACTGTATCACTATAACATGATGATGATGGCGATAAAGAATGCATCTAACGTTCCGCTGTTCATTATAATACAAAAACAGTGCATAGAACAAACCATCATGCTCTTACTTTGAAATCATGCGGAAATGTCGTCATCAGCAGGCCATCACGTGGTTTCCGAAAATAACCGAGTGACACGAGTAGATTTTAGCCGAGACCGGCCTGATCGAAAGTTGTTAAAGGTAAAGCGATATTCACAGATCTTTTTTTATTTTGTGCAAATATTTAGCGTATTTGCAGATCCGTTTTACATTTGCAAATGTATTTGTGAGTTTGCAAATCTTTTAAATGCATTTGTGTATGGTGTTTTACATTTACAAATCACATATTTACGCACAAATTATTTTTATGTTCAAATCTATGCCCATAGAATAGTAAAAGTTGTTAAAAAGTTCTGGACAAGGACTGACTCGCAGTGTCTGGCTTTCGTTCTCCATCACCGATCCTACTCTTTGTGTGATCAAAAAACATCTGTTGTTTACTGCCTCAGTAACAGTGACCACATTTCAATGGGCTTTTGTTAAATGCGTCTTAAGAGTCAGCGACCTCTTCTTTTTCAAGCCTGTCTTTCTTCTCATGGCCCCGAAAACTTTTCAAAAGGCCTTGTGAAATAGGGTGTGAGAAATATTGCAGTTTCTGTCTTGGAGACTCATCTTTGTCTTTGAACTATAGTGAACAAAATGACATAATTATGTGTTTTTAAGTACACCCTTACAAAAGAGACCTATTATTTAAGAAAGCATTAAAAAGGACACTCCAAAGTATTGAAGATTGACCCAACACATATTCAATAGTGTTACCTTTTTGTACATCTGACCTGTATATTCTGATGAGCTCTGTGGAAAAGGAAGTGTAAAAGAAACCAGAGCTTCCTGTTTTTCAGGTTTAGGCAGTAGTTGTAGTTCCTCTTGTATAAAAGAGATTTATATATATATATTTTGTTTTACAAAGCTCTTGACCAATCGGCAAACTCTGGGGAACAGCCGGGACGCCAATACGGAAGTGCCACACACTTCAGTTCATACATGGGCCGCTAGGGACTGGCTGCAGAAAGGAGACATTTCCATAGACCCCCATGTTAAAATGCCCAACTTTATAGCAGAAAAAAATATGTTTCTACCCATGGATGCAATAAATATTATTATCGATATAGTTAGATTCCACCTTCATGATTATGAATCTGTGAGTGAATTGTTTTCTAACACGACCCTTTTATTTATATTAGGTCTTAACGTTTTTGCATAAATTAGGGCGTGGTCACGTTGATGGACATGTACATGCCTCACTGTCAGCTAACAGCAACTTGTCCACTCTGCTAGGCTACAACCATAGAGGCTACAACGTTAGTTAGTCATAGTACTGTACTTGACCCTTTAGCTTTAGCCGTGTTTGTGGTGATTGTGCCTTTTAGGGAATATTGTTACAAATACCAGACAATTAAAATGTCGTGCTGTGCACTTGAATGTACTAACAGAACTTCCAAGAAGTCTAAAATTATAATATTATACATGTTAACCCCGTTCGCAGGTGTTTGTGTGCTTGGTAGCTTAGCTTGTTACTTATATTAGCCATCTAAGGACGTAACCCTTTATGCAAACATATACATTTTAGTTTATGATTCAGCCTTGGGTAAGACTTGTATAGTCTATGGCTATGACGCCCATAACGCTAAACGGGAGCAAATGTTGGCCGCCGGAGCTAGCCCACTGCGGCTCCGTTAGGTCCGGGCGGTGGAGTCTGTCTTTTCTCAACGTGTGAATGACAAGTATTAAGAATAACAAAATATAGCTAATTCTCTTGCAGATTGTCTCATTTGATTATGAATGTAACGTTTATATAGGGGAACTACACTGTTAGCAGTAACTTGGTATGCATGTATTTCATGTTAGCTTAGCTTCTTAGCCTGAGCTAGCTCTGTTTACTTCCAGTTCGGAGACAGCAGGTCCCGCCTCGGCTCCGCCTCTTTTCCCTTATTTGGGATTAGACTCTGACGTCACAGTCGAGCCGTTAGTGGCCGACTCCGCCTACTAAGGGCTTCACGGCAACTCTGCAGAATCCTATGGGTGACGTCACGGACACTACGTCCATTTATATATACAGTCTATGCTCTTGACAGATATAAGTTTTGAGCCACAGTAGTTATTTTTTTATCTCAAACCATTGGTCAAATGAGTAGGCGTTATGTTAAAGAATGTTCTTAAAGGAATGAACCCAGAAAGAGTTAGCACTAGCTTTTTAGTGTCTTTCAGCGCACTGTTTTGGTATCCCGAAACTTTACTGTTTTCTTCATTCTCAAAGCTCTCATCAACCCAAACTCTTTTAATTTTCATAGGCCTGTTGACCCGAGAAAAAGAAAAACATTTTTTACGGAAAGAATCTAATTTATTTTTGTTTTTATTACGTTATATCTGGAAAAACATTTCTTTACAGGAGAATGCAAAGTCATTGATCTTTTTACCAAACTTTACATCAATCCACTCATCTGCATTTATGTTATAAAATGATTGCCTTTCCACCAGAAATTGAATGAAGATTAGCTTTACACTTAAATTAAAGGCACAGAAGTAGATCAATCAATGAGGGCTCATATCTAATCAAGTGAATGAGCCATTTGGGCACAGAAACCCTAAACTTATCTTGCTTCAACATCTCCATGTTTATATGCCTCCGACCAGCGCATAGAGAGACATAAGGAGAAGACCGAGTGAGGAGATCACTCTCTCACCACTGCCAAACACACGGTCGTCATCGGTGGTATGGGGGTGTTGGGTGGTGGGATAGGTGTGTTGGGTGGTAGGATAGGGGTGTTGGGTGGTGGGATAGGGGTGTTGGGTGGTAGGATAGGGGTGTTGGGTGGTAGGATAGGGGTGTTGGGTGGTAGGATAGGGGTGTTGGGTGGTGGGATAGGGGTGTTGGGTGGTAGGATACGGGTGTTGGGTGGTGGGAGAGGGGTGTTGGGTGGGGGTGGGGATTGGTTGACAGACAAAGTTTAAGTCGCTATCAACTCCTGAGGACATGTAGTCAACAAAGCCTGGTTCGCTAGAGCCAGTGTGATTTTTGATCCAGTCTTCGAACTGGGACACACGGGCGTAAACTCTAGGAAACTTCGGCAAGGCACAGCCTTCTCCAAAACTCACGACGCCACTCTGGATCCAGACTGAACCCTTTTTGATCATCATTGGTCCACCTGAGTCTCACTGTAGAAATACATTGATGGTTGAGGTTATATGAAAGCATGATTCCCATAAAGAGCAACTTGCAGGTTAGACACACCAGTGAATAAATGTGTAGGAAAATGATTTATACACTAGATTTTCAAAAAAATATACAGAAATATACACTACAGTGACATCTGGCGTCGTTTTTACAAGACATTTTTACTTCAGCATAAAAAAAGCCTCCCCACATGATGGGTATCGTTTGAAATGTATTGATTCCGATTCCGGTTCTGCTTATTGATTCCGGTTCTTATCGATTCCCCATTTCGATTCCAAAATTGTAAAAGAAAGAGGTCAAACATTTAGATAACAAAAATATCTTTATTCTTTTAAGCTTTAACTGACATTTTTACAAAAAAAAATATATACATGCAATACAAATGTAATGCACAATAGCTGTGCTTTATTTTAACTGAGCTATGCCTTTGGAAAGCTATTAACAGGCATTACACTGTGTCTTGTCTTTTTCTTTTTTAGTGTAGTGGAGCCTCACTTCAGAGCGTTTACCGCGACCCATCTTTGGTGTTATGAAGTGACTGAGCTCGTGAACTATCTACGGGAGGGCGGGGGAGCCTCACTGCGGGGCAACTGTGGACCTCTGTGGCCTGTCAGCGCAACTTACATGATGCCGTTTAAAAAAATTAAGGGCGGTGCGGGCCGTCAGCGTACCGAGCCGGCGTCAACGGCCCGCTGACAACCGGCCGTTCTGTGATTCTCCAGAACACACAGATGGCCAGTCCGCTATGTATTCCACCGGGTCACCGCGGCGCAGACGAACCCGCGGCGCAGACGGACCCGGTGGAATACAGGGTCTACCGCGTTTAGGAACCGTTAAGCAGAAATTGTGTATTTTGTATGGGTACCCGCCCGGTACCCGGCATTTTCTTATCGGTTCTCATCTGGAACCGAGTTTCGGTTCCCAACCCTACTCGTGACCTCCCGCGTGTGACGTAACATGGGGGAGAGCGGCCAGTGTATGAAGAAACATGGATCACAATGCTAGTTTTGACACAGAAGAGGTTGAAAATATATATTCGAATGCATATGATTATAATTATGAGCCTGCTAGGCGTTCAAGAGACCAGGAGCAGCCAAGGATTAGAATAAATAATATGGAGCTAATTTCCTGCCATAACTCCACAAACAAACTAAACAGATTTTACAAATGCCTCATGATTCACAAACAAACACAATGTGGTTGTTACGCTCCTCGTAAAGAGACTCAAAACTTGAACCCGCTATGCAAGAACAATTGGGACGGAGACTTAGGTGAAGTGTCAAAAAGACTGGATTTATTTAAGTCCTCAAAAAACAGGCAGGAGACAAAGTAAACTCTCAACAGAGTGGGAAGACCGTGGAGCAGGGCTGAGACGGAGGTTGGGCTGGACGTGGCAGGCAGGACGGAATGGAATATGTAGTTTCTGGATCAGGCACAAAACAGAACAAGATTAGTATATGAAACAATCCAACTGGAAGAGTATACAAAAAGACTAGCAATTCTAGTCAGCCGGAACTGGAGTTTACCACTGTGAGTATACGAAGAACTGGCGAAGTCTGATGATCGAACCGGAGTTTTAAGCAGCAGCAGGTGAGTGGTGGTAATCAGTGATGATGAGAAACAGGAGCGGAGGTGAGTTGGTGGGAAACGGAAAGTAGGTCAACCACGCCCAGCCAGGAAGACAGACAAACCGAAAAAAGGAGAAGGAGATACTGCAATTCCTCACAGTACCCCCCCCCCCTCAATGGGAGCCACCTGGCGACCACCAGGCTTGTTTGGATGAGCCCTGTGAAAGGCCCTCACCATGATTGGGTCCAGGACACGGGAACGAGGAACCCAGCATCGCTCCTCGGGGCCATAACCCTCCCAGTCCACCAGATACTGGAAACCCCTGCCCCGACGTTTGACGTCCAAAAGACGGTGCACCGTATAAGCAGGGTGATTGTCGATGATACGGGCGGGAGGAGGGGGTAAGGCCGGAGGGCTTAATTCACTGGTGTGAACCGGCTTAATCTGAGACACGTGGAAAGTGGGGTGAATTCTCAGAGCTCTGGGAAGCTTTAACCGAACCGTGGAAGGGTTAATGATCCTTAGGATGGGAAAAGGACCAATGAAGCGTGGGGAAAGCTTCTTGGACTCAGAGATGAGAGGAATGTTGCGGGAGGACAACCAGACTGACTGGCCTGGGACGTGTAGAGGAGCTGCCTTTCTGTGACGGTCGGCTGATCGCTGGTTCCGTGCCGAAGTCTGGAGAAGGGCAGATCGTGTATCTCTCCAGATTTTCTGACAGCGACGCACATGCTTCTGGACTGAGGGAACTGCCAAGTCTCGCTCCTCTTCGGGGAACAGGGGCGGCTGGTACCCTAATGAAGCCTCAAAGGGGAAGAGACCAGTAGCGGAGCAGGTAAGTGCGTTGTGGGAGTACTCAACCCAGGAGAGATGAGAGCTCCAAGTAGAGGGGTTTCGGTCGGTGATGCAGCGGAGAGCTTACTCCAGGTCCTGATTAGTTCGTTCTGTTTGGCCGTTTGATTGGGGGTGATATCCAGAAGTCAGGCTGACTGAGGCTCCTAGGGATTGACAAAACTCCCTCCAAACTCGAGAGGTGAACTGGGGACCGCGGTCTGAGACAATGTCGGCAGGGATACCATGTAACCGGAAAACATGTTCTGTGAGGAGTTGGGAGGTCTCCAGGGCTGACGGGAGTTTTGGAAGAGCAACGCAGTGAGCCGACTTGGAAAACCGGTCTACTACAGTGAGGATTGTGGTGTTGCCCTGGGAGAGGGGCAGGCCGGTAACAAAATCCAGTGCGATGTGTGACCAGGGACGACTAGGGATAGGTATAGGCTGGAGCAACCCTGCAGGAGACTTTCTCCTAGCACACGTGGGACACGTACTCCAGAGTGTCCCTGTTGATCGTTGGCTACCAGAAATGTCTTTTCAGGAAAGAAAGAGTGCGGTTTACTCCGGGATGGATTGAGAACCGGGAATTGTGGACCCACTGTAGAACCTTGGAGCAGGCAGCATCAGGAACAAACCGACGGTTCGGAGGACCATTGCCTGGGTCTGGTTGCTCTCTCAATGCCTCCAGGATGGTGTTATTAATCTCCCAAGAGAGGGCGCCTACTACACAACTCTTGGGAAGGATTGAAGCATCTGGAGGATCAGGAGAGTCAGGAGAGTATAGCCTAGACAGAGCATCGGGTTTTATATTCCTGGAGCCAGGGCGGAAGGTGAGGCAAAAGTCGAAGCGACAGAAGAACAGAGCCCATCTGGCCTGTCGGGAATTCAGTCGCTTCGCCGACTGGATGTAGGAGAGATTCTTGTGGTCCGTCCAGACCAGGAAAGGCTGCTTGCTGCCTTCGAGCCAGTGTCTCCACTCCTCTAGTGCCAACTTAACAGCCAGAAGCTCCCTGTTACCAACATCATAATTGCGCTCCGCAGGAGAGAGGCGACGTGAAAAAAAAGCACATGGATGGAGGAAGTTATCAGGACCAGCCGTCTGAGACAAAACTGCTCCTACTCCAGTATCAGACGCGTCCACCTCCACAACAAACTGCTTCTCTGTGTCTGGCTGAATAAGGATGGGAGCTGAGGTGAACAAGGACTTGAGTTTGATGAAAGCTCTGTTAGCCTCTGGAGTCCAACAGAACGTGATGTTGACGGAGGTGAGTCTGGAGAGAGGTGCAGCTACTTTACTGAAGTTCCGGGTGAAGCGACGGTAAAAGTTGGCAAATCCCAGACACCTCTGGAGCTCCCTCCTTGTAGTTGGGACTGGCCACTCCACCACTGCCTTGATCTTTCCAGGGTCTGCCTCCACCTTGCCCTGGCTGATGATGTAGCCCAGGAAGCTGATCCGGTTCTGGTGGAACTCGCACTTCTCCGCCTTAACGTAGAGCTTGTTCTCCAGCAGTCTCTGTAGGACCCTGCGGACATGGTTCTCGTGTTCCTCCTGATTCCTGGAGAAAATCAGGATGTCGTCTAAGTAGACAAAGACAAAGCGGTTAAGGAAGTTACGCAAGACATCATTGATCATAGCCTGGAAAACTGCTGGGGCGTTAGTGAGACCAAAAGGCATGACCAGATATTCAAAATGGCCCAATGGAGTGTTAAACACTGTCTTCCATTCATCCCCCTGGCGGATGCGGATCAGATGATAGGCGTTTCGAAAGGTCAAGCTTGGTGAACAGGGTTGCCTCTTGGAGAGGTTCAAAAGCTGAGGTGAGAAGGGGTAATGGGTACTTGTTCTTGACCGTGATATTGTTTAACCCCCGAAAGTCTATGCAAGGTCGTAGCGACTTATCCTTCTTGCCTTCTTACCCGGCACCCACAGGAGAAGAGGAGGGACGAATAATACCAGCAGCCACAGAGTCCGTGATATAAAGCTCCATAGCCTCCCTCTCAGGACGGGACAGATTGTAGAGGCAGCTGGAGGGTAGAGGAGCTCCGGAGAGCAGATCAATTGGGCAGTCGTAGGGTCGGCGGGGAGGAAGAGAGAGAGCCCTCTCTTTGCTGAAGACCCAACGCAGGTCTTGGTAAGTAGTAGGAACACCAGTCAAATCTACAGATGCATCAGGGCAGACAACAGGATTTGGGGAAACAGAAGTTGAAGGTATGGCAGACCACAGGCAGTTAGCGAGACAGTGCTGATCCCATTCAATAATCCTTCCCTTAGCCCAATTAATGTGTGGGTTGTGAGTACGTAGCCACGGGTAACCCAAAACCAGAGGTGTAGAAGGAGAGGATATTACCTTAAACTGGATAAGTTCACGGTGGTTTCCGGAGGTGATTAAAGTCACAAGGGGTGACTGTGCTGTGACTGAGGAGATGATTTGTCCATTTAGCTTAGCACAAAGTCTTGAAGTTACATTATGTTACATAACCTTAAGGTGAAGTTCGGTTAGGGTTACGTTAATTTGTTGGATGTATGTGTTCAGCCTAGCTTAGCACAAAGTCGGGCAGTTATGTTACTTAAAGGTGGGGTCGGTAAGTTTGAGAAACCGGCTTGAGATACACTTTTTGTTATATTCCATGGAATGCTCTTAACATCCCGATAGCAATGAATATCTTAAGTGCTTTGACAAAAAATCCATAAATAAATGTCATCAGTGGAAGCCGTGGCGCTGTAAAAATCACGACCAATTATCTGAGCCGGCCCGGCTAAAGTAACTGGATGGCCTACCTGCCTGTCAGCCTTCCATCTGGGCACAAACTTATCTCGTGCCCTCATTGGTCATGTGCGCGTTCCTGTGTGTTGGAGGAGGGGCTCTGTAAGGAAGTGGCAGATTTTTTCCGGCTGTGTATTTTCAAATTCTAGTGCACTCGAGCTTGTTTCTCCAAAATTACCTACCCCACCTTTAAACTTTAGATTAGGTAGGGTTAGGGTTAGGTTAATCTGGTGGATGTATCTATGTGTTCAGCCCAGTTTAGCACAAAGTTTGGAAGTTACGTTATGTTACTTAAACTTTAGGTTAAGTCAACAATTATTGCAACTTTGAAAACTTTGAAAACTACATTAAGGTCATTTGAACATAACTAGACCAAAACTACAATAAACACACACATAATACAATACAGGAATTAACCTATAAGAGTTTTATTATATTATTTTAAATCACAAGAAGGGTTATCGCTAATTAAAACATTTCAGTTATATATCTTAAATCATATGTTCTATTTTCGAAAAAATTAGGGCTCATATCAAATCAAGTGAATGAGCCATTTGGGCACAGAAACCTTAAACTTGTCTTACTTCAACATCTCCATGTTTATATGACTCCAACCAGCGCATAAAAACACATAAGGAGAAGACCGAGTGAGGAGATCACTCTCTCACCACTGCCAAACAAACTGTCGTCATGGGTGTTTGTGGTTATTTCAGAACAGTTAAAGGTTAAGTCGGTGTCAACGCCTGAGGACATGGAGTCAACAAAGCCTGGTTGGCTAGAGCCAGTGTGATTTTTGATCCAGTCTTCGTAGTTGGACACACGGGCGTAAACTCCAGGAAAATCTGGCCAGGCGCAGCCTTCTCCAAAACTCACAACACCACTCTGGACCCAGACTGAACCAGTTTTGATCATCATTGGTCCACCTGAGTCTCCCTGTAGAAAGAAATTGATGGTTGAGGTGATATGATAGAACCATCCACCCTGCTAAAGCATGACAAGGCAAGGCAAGTTTATTTATATAGCACATTTCAACACAATGCAATTCAAAGTGCTTTACAAAAATGAAAGACATTAAGAGCATTAAGAAACTTATTATACATTGGCATTTAAAGACACTAATTTAAAAGCAAAGATAATAAAACAAGAATAACAAAGGTACATGAATAAAAGTTACAGTGCAGCAGAATATATCAATTAAAAGCAGCGGCAAAAAGGAAAGACTTCAGCCTGGATTTAAAAGTAATAAGAGTTGCAGCGGACCTGCAGGTTTCTTTTAGTTTGTTCCAGATATTTTGAGCATAATAACTGAACGTCTCCATTTGTAGTTCTGACTCTGGGGACAGAAAGCTGACCAGAAGACTTGAGAGTTCTGGATGGTTCATAATTTAGCAGTAGGTCTGAAATGTATTTTGGGCCTAAACCATTCTGTATTGGCAATTTCCTTTCCTATGTCCTATATAATTTTGCCGTTACTTTCACAGAAGGGCTGAAGAGTGATCCAGACGCAGACACAAACAGATGAGTTTCCGGTCCTTTGTTGAAGTTTATAATGAGGTTTTATTCAGCTTTACAGATGTAGCACTCCAGATCAGACTCAAATGGGTGTGTCTCAGTCAAAAGCCCAGCGGATGCCAGTGGCTGGGGGTGTTGCCAAATTGCTAGAGGGCGTTGCCCAATTTCCCTATTTGTTCAATTACAGGATTTAACCATGAGATGGCGCTTCATTCACAAAATACACAATGGGTGTTGTAGAAACATCAATATTTTAGATCAAATAAAGTATATAGTTTGCTTTATGCAGTATATTTCTTGTAATATTGTACAGTAGATTGAAGTAAATCAACTTATACATTAAGATAAGATAAGATGGACCTTTATTAATCCCGTGGGGAAATTCAGTAGTTCAAACAGCAACAGGGTGAGAGTGAAAAACAGGACAGCACAGATTCACACAGATTAATAAAATCAAAAATAAGATGAGCGCTAAAAATAATAATGAGAAACTATGAAATAAGAAATGAATAAAACTAAAATGTAATTATCATATCATATATTATAATGTATTGTATTATTAAGTAATATCATACATTAACCCCATTATAGCAGATGCCACATTGAATGGATGAACACATGTATGCATCAATAATTACAACAGAGTATTTCTAAATACAAGTTGTAAAAATACTTATATGTATTTAATATTAACCCTTTGGAGTCGACCGTCACGCCGGCGTGATCAGATCACATGACCTGTTCAAGCCGGTGCCGCATAAAAACAACAGTCCGAACAACATTGCCGTGTGTTTCGGTCGAAAGTACTGGCTTGTAAACTATATCCCAGTCTTTGTTTCATGCAAAAAGACCCAGTAAACACGGAGATACGGTGATATAAAGTTAATACAGATATATTTCAGAAGTATGAATAATGGAAGCACATATTTTAATATCTTCGCCGTATTTTATCATTTTACGAAACGGAAAATACTGGAAACTGTAGATCCTGCTCAACAGGATGTATATGTGTATTGCTGTTGAAAGTACTGGCTTGAAACTATATGCCAGTCTTTGTTTCATGCAAAAATACCCAATAAACACGGACATATGATGATATAAAGTTAATACAGATATATTTCAGAAGTATGAATAATGGAAGCACATATTTTAATATCTTCGCCGTATTTTATCATTTTACGAAACGGAAAATACTGGAAACTGTAGATTCTGCTCAACAGGATGTATTTACCAGGGAGGGGGTGAGGTAATCAGTTAAACGGAGTGATACGAAACGAGACGAAAAGAGACGAAGAGGGACGGTCGGAACCGAAGAGAGACGGCGGGAAATGGAGAGAGACAAAGATATACGAAGACAGGCGGCGGGAGACGAAGAGAGGCTGCGGGAGACTGCGATTGAAGTAAAGTGACAGACAAACATTGAGAATTTAGATATAGTTAGATAGATTTTGAGTTTTGAAGACTCAACTATGATGAAGAGAACTCTGAACGTGAGTCAAGCTTTAAGCTTGTTTTTTGACATGGAGGAGGAGGAATCTGTGATGTTGCCCTCTGTGTCGTAGTTGACAGAAACCGCTTTGAAGCGTGGCACAGATAAAGACATAAAAAACAGATTGTTGTACATAATGTGTATATATATATATTTGTATTATATTTATAATAACACTTTTGCCTTATCAGAATGAAATCCCATGCTACCTCAATTAAACTTTCACATTATCATAGTCACATCCCATGTATATATTTCCAGCTTTTAAATGGTTTCGTTGTGTATGTTTGTGTTATGAAAAATAAAATCATTTTCAAAATCTGTTTTTACGTTTTTTTTGTTGAGATTTTGGGTCCAACATGTTCATATAGTAGAAGATCACTGCTCTAAACAAAGTCAAAAATCCTACATCCAAACGAAATAAATATAATTAATTATGATGAATCCGTTAAGTCTTGTTCATTGTTTTTCACTTTTATTAAATGTTTGATATTTCCGGTGGAAATGGTGGACTATCGGACATTCAAAATGCAGCATATTTTCACTCTTACACACATATATTCTCATTTTACATACATACATTTTCACTCTTACACACGGATATTCTCCTTTTGCTCTCATGCGAAATCTATTAAAACAAAGTATGTCATGTATATTTAGTTTTCGTTGATGAGACGAGACGGACTAAGGTGTTAATGGTGGACTATCGGACATTCAAAATGCAGCATATTTCCCCCAAGTGTCTGTAAAAATACATTTTACGTTTCTAACTTGCAATATCATTATTTCCGCTCTCTTCACTCCAGAAGAGCGATCTCCCTCTCTCTCTCTCTGTGTGCGGGGGATCACAGGAGGGGGGAGAGCTGTGGAATGTGACTCCACACATTCCGATGGCCAATTAGTTTTAAACAAAGGGTCCCCAACATGCATAGGACACATGGGGGGTTGGTTGACTCGGTTTGCATTCATAAAGAATGCACAAACGTGTTTAATCGTTAATGTCAGATATGTACTAAGTAAATAGCCTACATTAGTTCCTGCTCAAGATTAGATTCAACTTTATTGTTATTGCACAGATTACAGGTACTGAGACAACGAAATGCAGTTTAGCTTCTAACCAGGTGCAACAAGCAGTAAAGTGAAAAGTAATGTTCACAATCTACAGAATAAAATATATAATGAATTGAATGATGAATAAACAGTGAGGGGTATGAATACACTAGATATCAGCCTGTGAGCAGTATGAACAGTGTGTTAATCGTTTATGTCAGATATGTACTAAGTAAATAGCCTACATTCATTTCATGATGGATTAAACCACATTTATTTCGTTAAAAATAAACAAAATGATTAAATGTAGGGTGAATTGCCCTAATGTGGAACATTTTTGAATTTCAGACTTCGGGAATATATTGCAACATGAAGCCGATACAATAAATCAAAATCAGTAACATTCTGAAATCCCCAGGATGTGTCCTAATCAAACCAAAAGAGAACATGCAGATATTAAACTCATAAAAGAAATGGTAGACATATTAGTACTCTTAGTGCCAAGTTGTCTCAGACAATCTGTTTTCCTAATGTGGGACAGTTCTGTGCAAAATGTGGGATACTGAAAAGTCTATATTAAAAAGCCTCAGTCACCTTCATTCATGTAATAAAAAAATCTCAGGCCAGTAACACTCAAAGCTACAGTAAATGTGCAATACCATGCTATGTTACTATTTATAATGTTATTATTGTTACAACAGAAGATGTTTTTATTTAAATTGAAGTTAAATGCATCAATCTGGTGCACTGAGGGCAAAATTAGTAGATTTGTGGATACAGCTCTCAACTGGAAGGTATTAAATTACTATGCATATTTTATTGTGTAAACACACAGCTGATCACCTGAGAGCTGCCGTTTCATTCAGAGCGTTTAAAAAAAAACGACGGTCTGATTTCAACAACTCAATGTGTGATTATTATAGCAGTAATATTAGACACTAATAATACAGTACACTATTAACACTGTACATATTATTGTTTGCCCGTGGGATTAGGGTGATCGGTAGTGAGAGCCGCTGCATTTTCCTCCGGTCGGATGTGATATAAAAACAAAGGGATTATTGTTGTTGTTGTAAACTCACGTGGATTAAATGTAGTGCGTTCATTTCAACTCGCGAACATATGATACATTAAATGAATGCGAGGATGACGATCGAACATCGTTTGTTTGACCCTGGATGCATTTCCTGATCTAAAAACATAGCGATGGTTTTGTACTTACGCGGCATAAGTTACGCCAACGTGAATTAAACATTATTTTGTTAAATAAAAACATGGTGATGTTTAGTAAATGATTACATGTCTCTTACTTAGCACAGAATATGATCCTATCCGTGACATATATGGATCTTAACAAATATCCGCTATATCAGATACCTGTAGATCAGCTGTTTATTTCACATGAGTTTCAGTGTGGCAGCTTTTCACGGCTCCCCCTGGTGGATCCATGATCCATTGCAGCTGGTTTCATTATAATTAAATGTATTTATCAAGGGGGCGTTTCAAGTCCTGCGGGGGGGTTTTCCTTTTGAGCAGGGGCCCACCCCGTGCCGATCACGGACCCGCACGGGTAGGTGTCTGAAACGAAGCGCTACATCTGTACATACCAGGGTTAATTGTTCAGTTCTAGTTGTTGTGATGAGCATCTGCCGGGCTGGTGGAATCGGTATGCTCTCTTCCTTCTGTGTCCCTCCCTCTCCTGTCACCTATGACCTCTTTATATACACCCGGTGCAGCTAAACCCCGCCACCCAGTGTTCATAAATAATATTGTACTATACATATAACTTAAATAAACGGACACACCAACAACACCTATAAAATGGCTCCTACACATTCAATACTTTATAAACCAGCAGCAGTATTTTGAAATCAATTCTTTGACACACAGGAAGCCAGTGTAAAGACTTCAGAACAGGAGTGATGTGATCCACTTTCTTAGTGTCAGTGAGGAGACTCGAGCAGCTGCGTTCTGAATTAGCTGCAGCTTTCTAATAGATTTTTTAGTGAGACCTGTGAAGACACCATTACAGTAGTCCAGTCTACTGAAGATAAAAGCATGGACAAGTTTTTCCAAATCCTGCTGTGACATTATTCTTTTAATCCTAGATATATTCTTTAGGTGATAGTAGGCTGATTTAGTAACTGTTTTAATGTGACTGTTGAAACTCGGGTCCGAGTCCATGACTACACCTAGATTTCTGGTTTTATCTGTTGTTTTGAACATTGCAGACTGAAGCTCAGCGCTGACTTTTATTCGTTCCTCCTTGGCTCCAAAAACAATTACCTCAATTTGAATTGAGCATAGTCTCCTGGTGAAATGTAAATGTGTGTGTCATCTGCATAGCTATGGTAACTTAAAGAGAAGAGGCCCCAGGATGGAGCCTTGAGGAACCCCACATGTCATATGTGTCTATTCAGATGTGAATTTACCCATAGAAACACAATTGTTCCTGTCTCTTAAGTAGGATTCAAACCAGTGCAGAACTGTTGCCGAAAGTCCCACCCAGATTTCTAGTCAGTCTAGTAATATGCTGTGGTCAACAGTGTCAAACGCAGCACTGAGATCTAATAATACTAACACTGAAGTTCTGCCACTGTCTGTGTTTAAGTGGATGTCATTGAAGACCTTTACAAGAGCAGTCTCAGTGCTGTGGTCGGTTAAAAGCCTGACTGGAACACATCGAAACAGTTATTTAGATTCAAGAAATGACTCCGCTGTTGAAAAACAACCGTTTCAATGATTTTACCAAGAAATTAGAGATTTGATAAAGCTTGTTGTTTGATACAGCCTGACTTCCTTTAAAATACATTTACTTGACATACTTTTAATCAATGCAGTGGAAGGCTTGCTTATTTCCTTCTGTCTTAATCAAAGTCATGAGAACTTAATTTGGCTTCAACTCTGTGTTTATTTGGTGGATGTATCTATGTGTTCAGCCTAGTTAAGCACAAAGACTGGATGTTACGTTATGTTACTTACAACTTTAGTCAACTAAGTCAACGATTCTTGCAACTGGGACAAACTTTGAAAACTACATTAAGGTAACACACACATAATACACATTTTAATTTTGGGTAGTCAAAGAGAAGCTTGTAATTAGCAACTCAAAACCTGGTTAGTGAGGAATCAGCTCTCCCTGAGTTTAGGACTAGCTATCCTGTTTATTTTCTATGTTTGTCAGAATGTGTCTGCTCTGCTCACCTACGATCGCCAAGCTCTCCTCCACCTCAGACCCTCATTGGAGTTGATACTGCTGCCCAAACTCACATCCGACTACCATACATCATCGTCGTCCCCTCTACTGTGGGATATTCCCTCATACCTTCGACGGCAGCCTCACCGAAAGCGCTTCAGACGCCGGGGAAAGCGCGCTGGTGCGCTGGTCCACCTAAGGACATACCTGAGGGATTCCTCGGCAGCTTCTTCACGCCTCGGATGCCACGGCCCTCCCGCTGCACGACATCGTTGGATTCGGGGTATTCTTCCGGAGCTGCGGCCTCTGCTGGTTCCGCTGGCAGCCCCTCCAGCTCCTCCAGCCGGACTGACCGGCCCGCGCGGTGTCCAGCCCGCTAATCTTCGTCAGCTGAGACGCTCTACACCTTCTGCCAGACCGGAGCCGGAGCGTCAACTTAGCATGGCCTTGCTTAATGCTAGGTCAATAGCTAACAAGACGTTTCTGCTCAATGACTTCTTCACCTCTCGTCAACTGGACTTCATGTTTCTGACGGAGACCTGGGTCCATGCTGGCGAGTATACTCCGTTCTCTGAACTTGTTCCTCCTGACTGTACTTTCTTCAGCTCCCCCCGTACCACCGGCCATGGTGGGGGCATAGCATCAGTGTTTAGAGCTAGCCTCCAATGCAGATTGCTTCACCCTGTAACAAGCTACGCTAGCTTTGAGTTACAGCTGTTTGAACTGAATCCGGCCTCGCCTGTGCTCTGCGCTGTTGTATATCGTCCGCCAAAATGCAATAAGGACTTCATAAATGACTTTTCTGACTTTCTGTCCGGGATCATGGTGAAATATGATCGTGTTTTGATCTCCGGAGATTTTAATGTGCATGTGTGTTGCGAGTCAAAACCCCTGGTTAGGGACTTTTTAAATCTCCTCGATTCTTTTTGTCTAGTTCAGTCCGTGGCTGGCCCAACACACGAAAAAGGACACATTTTAGATTTAGTATTATCGTTCGGACTATCTGTATTTGTGGATGAAATCTGTGAAGCAACAGGTATCTCAGACCATTTACCTGTTGTGTTTACAACCTCGATCCCTAGCGCAGGGCTCGAGTCGCGAGCCCCTGCACGTCGTCTGCGTTTAATTAACCCATTGACGGCCTCACAGTTTTCTGATGTTTTTAATGCTTCTCTGATCTGTAAATTAGAGATGAACTGTGCTTTTAGTGCTGATGAGCTTATCTCTATGTTTGACTCGACATGTACACAAATACTTGACTCTGTTGCTCCGTTTACGCTTAGACGCACCAAAGTTCTCCCACAGCCGTGGCTCAGTGACTGTACTCGTGCTATCAGACGCGCTTGCAGGCGTGCAGAGAGAAAGTGGAAGAAGGATGGACTCCATGTCTCCTTGGAAATCCTTCGTGCTTGCCTTTCTGACTACCAGACGGCAGTCAAAGCAGCCAAGACAGAGCACATTTCTCTGTTAATCTCTAAGAACAGCCACAAACCTCAGGTTCTTTTTAATGTCCTCAACTCGATCATTAATCCCTGTGATGTTTCTCCAATTGTACCATCGACTACTCTCTGTGATAAGTTTCTGTCATTTTTTATTGAAAAAGTATCTGCTCTTAGGCTAGCCCACACTAGTGCTAACCCAGATTCTGCCCCTCTTCTGTGCCCTGCTGTCCTCGACCACTTTGAGCCTGTATCCCTCTCTTCTCTCTCAGATGTTGTCAAGCACCTGCGGCCGACAAACTGCACCTCAGACAGCATTCCCTCTCGCCTTCTCAGAGACGTTTTCGATTCAGTTGGAGCAAGTATTTTATTACTTATAAACACCTCTCTCAGCTCAGGATGTGTCCCAGCTGCCTTCAAACATGCTGTGGTCAAGCCACTGCTAAAAAAGAAAAATCTCGACCCCTCCATTCTTGCAAATTTTAGGCCCATCTCCCAGCTACCGTTTTTATCTAAAGCGCTGGAGCGAGTAGTCTACGCCCAGCTGCAGTCTTTTTTAACCATGCATGGCATCCATGAAAAGTTTCAGTCTGGTTTCAAACCAATGCACAGCACTGAAACAGCCCTTTTAAGAGTTTTTAATGATCTCCTCCTAGCCGCCGACTCAGGTAGCCCAGCTGTCCTGGTGCTGTTGGACCTGACAGCGGCCTTCGATACCGTGGACCACAGCATTCTGTTGTCGCGGCTCGAACAGTCCGCAGGCATCACAGGCTCTGCTCTGGCATGGTTCAGGTCCTACCTAACAGACCGTAGCCTTTCAGTGCAGCTAGGTGCCTTCTCCTCTGCAAAAGCCCCCCTTACCTGTGGGGTTCCCCAAGGTTCTATTCTGGGCCCCATCCTCTTTCTATTATATATACTGCCCCTAGGTGCAATTCTCTCCAAGCACAACATCCCCTTCCACTGCTACGCTGATGACGTTCAGATATATCTACCTCTCAATGCTAATGCCAACTCCTTACAGCAATTGATGGACTGCTTGGCTGAAATTAAATCCTGGCTGAGCCAAAACTTCCTCACCCTCAACGAGAGCAAGACCGAGGTAATTTTTTTTGGACCCCAACCTCCGGCCTCCCAGGTTGACATTCTTGGCTCCCTGAGTAAAAACATCCTCCCCGCTGTAACGAACCTTGGAGTAACCTTCAATAGCACTTTTAAATTCGATAAACAGGTCAGCAGCGTAGTCAAAACCTGCTTTTTTAAATTACGACTATTGGCTAAGACCAAGTCGTTTTTATCTTTTAAAGACTTAGAGAGGGTAATTAACGCTTTTGTGACATCGCGACTGGACTACTGCAACGCTTTGTATGTGGGCATGGATCAGGCATCCATAAAACGCCTGCAGCTAGTACAGAACGCAGCTGCACGTCTCCTGACTGGCCACAAAAGGCGTGACCACATTACCCCCATTCTGGCCTCACTTCACTGGCTTCCAGTTCGGTTCCGAATAGATTTTAAACTCCTTTTATTTGTTTTTAAGGCCCTAAACGGGCTGGCTCCGGCTTATATAGCTGACTTAATCCAGCGATACACCCCAGCCAGAGCTCTAAGGTCTGCCAACCAAATGCTGCTGGTAGTGCCGAAAACCAGGCTAAAAACTAGAGGGCACCGAGCCTTCGCAGCAGCTGGTCCCAGGCTCTGGAACACTCTGCCCTTACCTGTGAGGTCGGCCCAGACACTAGGGGCTTTTAAATCCTCTCTAAAAACACACTTCTTCTCTCTGGCCTTTTAAAAGTGAGCAGAGCATGACATTTCTCATTTTGTATTTTAACTGTGTCTGCCTTTATATTTGTTGTTTTTTAACTTAAATGCTACAAATTGCAATATGTTCCGTATATTTTTTATTCATGTACAGCACTTTGGCGCGACCGAAAGTTGTTTTAAAATGTGCTTTATAAATAAACTTGATTTGATTTGATTTGATTTGCCAACACTGACCCAATCTTCTGCTCCTTACAATCCACCTGTTTTAACATGTTCTTTTGTTTTGTTTTATTTGTTTTGTTTTAATGTTCTATATTTTAAATTGTTTTATTTAAGTATCCCAGTAATGACTGTTGCTTGTTTTAAATGTATTGTATTTACTTGTTTAAAATGAAATGTGTTTTAGGTTGAGTTTTAAAATCTGTCCAGGGACTACAGATGAAAAATAGCCTCTTGGCTAACTCTGGCACGTTTACAGAAATGTTCATTAATGTGCACTGTCCCTGTTAAATAAATGAATGAATAAATACAAATAAATGACCGATAGCTCATTTATATAATCTTATAGATTTCAGGGATGTGTATTGAGATTATATTGAAACCAATCAGCCACCCTACTACTGAAATTCAATATTCTCACTGCGTCTTTTTTGCACATTTTCCTGCTCCCTGTAAAATCAATTTCTGTAGAAAGTGTCACAAAGTAAATACACAAAAAGTTGGTTACCTGACATGAATCAAGCCCTCCAGCTCTTAACCCAGCACAGATCATGTTGTCTGTGAGATTTGGGTAGGCACATGTGCACTCATTGTTTCCCACGATTGGGACCCTCACTTCCTGCAGGGTGTCTGCTTGGGGACCACCTAATTGAGAGAAATTGGTGTTTAAAAAGACAACAGACATATGTACCCATCAATGTGTGATCAAGTGTGGAGTCAGTGAGCTTACCAAATGAGATTGTACCAAAACCAACGACCCAGTTGTTGTCACCGGTGTAGAAGGTGCTGTCTGCAGAGGCCAAGCACACTGGCTGGATGTAGTGGGTAAAGTTTACGGGACTCGACAGCTTCAGAAGAGCCATGTCGTTGTCTTTTCTCTCTACATCGTAAGCAGGATGGGTTATAATCTTATCAATTACCCTTGACACTTCAAGTTCAAGTTTTGACCTTTCATGCTTTCGCGGCCCAGAACAACCGTCATGTTTTTGGGAAACCTTAAGACAAAATAGTACATTTAGGTTTATTATTTAACTTTCCCAACAAAATAGAAACAATCCCTGTAATATTTCTAAGAGAAAACTTGATTCCTTACTCTGGGATGCAGTGAGCAGCAGTCAGAACCCACATATCGCTGATCAGGGACCCTCCACAATTGTGAGCCTCATCAATTTGGAAACTGGCTATCCAGTTCCTGCAGCTGCATCTTGACCTCCCACAATTTTTGGGTTGTTTACCGCTCGGCCACATGCTGACAGAGAAAAGAGAACAGATTAGACATGTACAATCAGTCCTTTTCATAACTCACTGAAGGAATCTTGAAGAACTTGTAATGTTGCTTACCTGGCTGCTGTTTTGAATGACATCCTGAAATTGAGAAAACAGACAGAAACATGTTATGCAAACGTCTTGGTTGAAACAAGGGATGACAAGCATTTAGTGGTGGAACAATTCACATATTTTATTTAAGTAAACATACTAATACCACACTGTGAAAATACTACACGGATAGTTCCTGTGTTGTAATTTTACTGAGGTCAGATGAGTGACTATAGTTGGATAGATATGTATTTAATAATTCATAGAACATGGCTTGTTGATTGATTGACTTGGCTAGTTCTGTTAATAAATGCACTTCTTATTTTTATGTAAAAATCTTATTTACCTAGTATCTAGGTAAGTTGAAGTAGTACAGTACACAATATATTCCCTTGATTTGTAGTGGAGTTGAAGTTTAAGGTGGAATGAAAAGATAATACTCAAGTAAAGTACTTAATCACTGCACTTCAGTAAATGCACTTACGATCCACCCTTGCATGCCTTTATGAGCACACATCAAAAACAGACAAGAGATGTGGTAGTTTAACAGAGGGTCTGCTTTATTGAAGGCAGAAATGGACTCTTCCGAAATATTTTGAAAACTAAAAAATATCCTATCAGTTCACTTTAAAGTCTGCCTTGTTGTGTCACCAAATCTGCAGTCTAGCCCATCCCAAACTCCTGATGTACTTACTGATAATGCTTTACTTTTGACTTTAGTTTGATAAACTTCACACAGCACACTTTGTCCAATAACACACTCATGCTCATTTTTTTCTCAGCAACCAAACAGAACAAGTGAACACGAGAACACCAGCGAACTCATGAGGGCAAAATAAAATAAAAATTGAAAATACGGCAACAAAAAATCAGCTCAACCAGTTTAATTTTCTATTAAATCCCATTATTTTGTGGGTTTTTTCAACTAATTTGCTGATGACAGGGAGACAAAATATGCGTGTTGTGTTTTTGAGAGGATTTAAAAAAACAAAACACAATGACTACAATGGGTTTCATATTACTTTATGGTCCATTGACCCAGATGGATAAACCTGGTTTGAAATATTTAACTTCTGCACTGCCTCTCCAGCAGACAAATCAATTTCAAGGATTAACCCAAATCAAAGTACCAATACTTTTGCTGACCATTTGATTAATACTTTTTTTAAATAAAGAAAGAGAGAGACTAGATTCAATGAATATAGTGCAAGAAAAAAAATCCAAATCAAGCCGCACGGTTAGCACTGATTACCAGCACTCCAACACTTCAGTGACTTTAATTGATTAGCCTTCACATGCACTTGAACTCCTTTTGATCACATAATAAAATCAGTCATTTTCCAGTTATTAGTAGTCAAATATTTGCTCTTTAATTTGAAGGAAGATTTAGAGATCAGCTACAAAATCTCTACTATCAACTTAAAGACATTAGCATAATATAATTTAACAACAAAACATTTGTAATTGCTTAAATAAAAATCACATAAACGTTCTCACCATTGGATAAAAGGATGATCATCACCGCTGAACCACACAGAAATCGGTAGAGAGCCATTTTCACTGTGCCTTCTTCCCTCTGTGCTCACTATTTAATACCCTAAACCAGTGGTTCCCAAACTTTTTGTGCCCAAGGCACACCAAAGGACAAGTAAAAATCTCAAGGCACACCTATTGTGCAAAATAGCCCTTTTAACACGTGTTATCACTCATATCATGTAAAATATCTGTACATGTGCATAATTATTTACTAATGCCAAATAAAATGTGACAAAGACAACTATATTACTCATGAAATATTTATTAACGAAATATTTCAGAAATTAATTTGAAACGTTATCAAATTAGGCTTCATCAAAGCAGCAACACACTCATTTAAACCAGACAGGTCACAACATTAAAAATGAGACAAAGAAAATTCAGCACAGAGAACTGTCAATGCAAGGAAGCTGCATTGTCCATGGTCCTGAACTACAAATTATAAGTGTAACATTTCAGCAGAGATGGGGTCGTTACTAAAAAAAGTAATATATTACATATTACATATTACTTTAAAAAAAAGTTATATATTACACTACTTCGTTACTCTCTACATAAAGTCGTTACTTTACTCGTTACTTTACTCGCAGGGCCGGCCCGCCCCTCCCTGCAGGCAGATCACGCAGACTGCTAAAGTTTCAAATGTTCTCTTTAGTTCAGTTTCCATTGTCGCATAAGACTGATCCAGATCCTGAATGTTTTCCTATCTGACCATGGCTGTCCTCTGTCTCCTGCTATCTGTATATTTTGCACAGTCTATCTCTGCTCACTCTGTTGCGTCGGTGTGTTCTCCTGCGTGTTGGCCATGTGTTGCACTGGAACCAGACACCGCAAAGACTTCAGCCGAGCGCGTACGAACTGCACATGCGTGAGTGGCAATAACTCTCTTTACCAGCAGGCGGCGGTAGTGTGTATTCGTCATTCAAAACAGGCAACAACCGGAAGACAGAGAAGAAGAACAGACTGTGATATAAACAAACAACAAATAGCGTGTGCGGTAGCTCCAACTTAGCATGTGTTCTTTGCAGGTGCTTGTTGAGGTTTGACTTGGTGTTTACAGCAGTGGATAACAGCTTCTGGCCCAGACACAGTTTCCACCTCACCGTCACATTCCTGTCTATTCTTTGGATGAACTCAAAATAATGGGCATACCCCTCGAGAGTTATCGCTGACTCAGCCATGTTTATGCAGCACTGCACGTGGAGATGTGGACGCTCAAGTCGCGCAGATTACGTACATATAAACCTAAAAAGTACTGATATAGTAAATTAAAAAATAATTATTTTTGTGTAGTTGTATATTGCAATAATAATGTATGGTTGTCACAAAATCCCACGGCACACCCGGACTTGCCTCACGGCACACCAGTGTGCCGCGGCACACCGTTTGGGAACCACTGCCCTAAACCATAGCTCCGCCCACAACTTTATATCGTATATCTTTCACTCTAATTTTTTTATTGTTACACATAAAACAGATAAAGATAAGTCTAACTTGTTTTTCTTAATGCCTTTGTGTCTGCAGCATGCATGAAGTGTTGCAGAGGTATCTCAAATAAAAGTTCATTCAGATATAAATGAAATAGTTTACATTCATTTCTTTTTTGTTTTAACTTTTACGATTCCTTTCAGTCTAACATGAAAACAGCTATAATTCTCACCATTAGAAAGTTCAGTCATAAGTTACATTAACAAAAACAATGACCTTTGTTTTCTTCCGTCTTTTGCTCTATTGGACGTCACTGTTCAATAACCCAAGTTTAGTAGATAAAAAGTGTTGTGTAATGTTTGTCAAGCTGCCTATAGGTGTTTTCCTTTGCAATGGCAGATTATACCTCTTCTCAGCACTGTGTCCATGTGTTTAATGACTGTGGTTAATCGACAAATTCCTTTTTTTGTGCTTGTTAAGGCCCTGTCACACTGTCCCGAAGTTGACACCCGATGGACACACGAATATGGAATTGTGAATTTCGCACGAAGATGGCCCCGAACCACACACAAAGGCAACATTTACATTACATTTAAGAAATACAACTGCAATGAAAGTACCAAAAACAATTATGTTACAGTACTATGATACTGTACTGATATTTTCAGACTTTGTTCTTTACTTTCTCCGTCTTTATATGTAGAAAATATTACGTTTTCTCCGTAATGTTGTTTCCATAGCAACAACAACTTCCTGTCAACTCTCCTTCAAAATAATATAGTATATCCTTTTTAGTTTCACAGTAACACAAATTGGGTTATTTACATAATATGTTTACATGATTTTGTTGTGCAATAAAACAACCCGATGGACACACGATAAAGGAAATGTTCAAATTCGGCTGTGATCGTAGCAACATCGGGCCGTTCGTGAGGGCATCTTAAGCCATCGTATGACCGCCGGTGGAGTCTCTCAGGCTCCGGCAGCAACTTCGTGAGCGGTGGCAAAATCTTTGGCATGCCAAAAAATTGCCGAAGGACCTTGCGAAGGTTCATTTTCGTGTTGAATTTGTGTGTCAATTTTACCCTTCGTAAGGCCATCGTGAGGGCATCTTGTTATCATCGGTGCCATCGGGCATTCGCCCCGATCAGAGTGAGGGTGAATGCACCGATGATAACACGAAGATGACACTATTTGACAAGATGCCCTCACGAGTGCCTTACGAAGTTGCCGCTCATGAAGTTGCTGCCGGAGCCTGAGAAACTCCACCGGCGGTCATACGATGGCTTAAGATGCCCTCACGAATGGCCCGATGTTGCTACGATCAGAGCCGAATTTGAACATTTCCTTTATCGTGTGTCCATCGGGTGTCAATTTCGGGACAGTGTGACAGGGCCTTTAGGAGTTTCAATTCAGTGAGAATCTTCTGCATCAAGTGCAAAATTGGTGATTCTATTCTAAACCAATAGAAAGCTCTCTCGATTTACAATTTACACCACTGAGAATAAAGTAATCCCATCCACGGAATAACAATGAGACCGTTGCTCCGGGCTGCTTGCTAGTTAGTTTTCCGATCAGCCACGCAGAACATATTGCAGTTTTTTCACAAACGATGCGAAGCGGCCTGCTGGGGATAGCAGTCGCATTCCTGTGTGAATATTTGAAAATTAACATTTAGAGAGTAAACAAGGGAATGAAAGAATAACGTACATTTGTCCCAGTTAGGTTTTCACACACACACACGCACACGTTAGAGCTGTATCCGAATATTTGTTCGTTGGAGTACTATTCGGGTTTCAATTTCGTTATTCGGATATTGGTTTTGTTAGTTTTTTAAGTTTTTTCCCGTTTTTTTTTTTAAATTGAATTGATTGAAATCTCCAATATCAACGTAAGAGCTTGTGCCTCTTCGGGGGGTGCTAACACTTAACCATAAACGTTATTGTTTCCTTTCTCCATCTTTATATGTAGATATGACTTTTCTCCGTTAATCTCCGTCACGTTGTTTCCATAGCAACAACAACTTCCTGTCAACAGCGCTAACTCTTCAAAATAAAAGCATGTCCATAAATAGGAAGCCAAGCCAAATTACACTTAAGACATATACAACTGCCACGAAAGTAACAAACACAATGCAATATCCTTTTCAATTTCAAAGAACACAAATTGGGTTACATCAACAAATAAATATAAAACAACAATACTGTAGAATAACAAAATGAATGCAGTGAATACACCGAAATACACATGCCCCCCCCGCGCAGGCCGAATATTCGCTGCTGATTACTTCCGAATATCCGGAGCCCGACAAATGGTATTCGGGACAGCCCTAGCACATGCACATGCACACACACACGCACATAAACACACACCTAATGAGTGCTCACACACCCTTAGAATCAGTGCATGCTATTTTTCACACCATTGATACTGCAGGCCAGGGGAGAGTTTAACTTCATTGCCAGGATAACATAAATATATGTGGGTGTGCTACCATGAGTAATCCTATCTAATGAGCGCTATGGAGAATGACAGAGCAGAAAAATAACAGCTTCTAGTTTTTCAGGTTTGAACAGTCGACTTATGGGAGTTCATCTTGTAGAAAGGACATTATGGTTTTTTCTAATGTTATAATTAGGGCCGGGACTTTAACGCGTTAATTAAGATGAATTAATTACACAAAAATTAACGCGTTAAAAAAACGCACTTTAATCGCACTTATTTTTGCACAGCGGAACGTTTCTCACTGGATGAGTTTCAGGCGTACCGATTATACTGGAGCACCAACTAACGTTCATGACTTCAGCATGGGACTTCAAACAACAACAAATCACGGTGAACAATAGTCAAACATGAACGAACAAGCTGATGAGACCGCTTTGGTCTGCCCCGTGGATGGGACATTTTGTTTTAAAAAATGGACGGATTTAAGCGTCGATAAGAGCACGGTTGTGTGCAAATTATGCAAAAAAGAATTTGCATATCACCGCAGCACATCAAGCCTAAAGTATCACCTAAATGCAAATCATGTAGCAGCTAGCGTGGACGTTAGCCCGACTCCGAGTGCAAGGAACCACACCCTGACCCAACCCACACTCAACCAGAGGACTGGTTTCAGGGCCAGGATAAGTGAGTCCACGTCTGAGAGAATAACCAACTCCCTGGCTCACTGGATTGCACTCGACTGTAGACCACTTGGAGTAAAATCCATGTGAAAATGGCTTCTCACTGGTCAAATATGTATCTTTGATTAAAAATGCGATTAATTTCGATTAATTAATTACAAAGCCTCTAATTAATTAGATTAATTTTTTTAATCGAGTCCCGGCTCTAGTTATAATATACCTTTGGTTGATCAATAAAGGTCCATCTTATCTTATTCCGGAGCTCTTGGCAGATATTAGTTTTGAGCCACAGTAGTTTTTTTTTTTTTTTAAATTGGTCTAATGACATCTCTATGTACCCATTTGTTGGATGTATGTGTTCAGCCTAGCTTAGCACAAAGTCTGGCAGTTATGTTACTTAAAGGAATGGTCCACTCATTAGATAATTAATCAAAACTTCAGTATTTAGTGAAACGTTATGTTTAAACCATACCCTGAAGAAATCAGCGATATTCCCCGGTAAATAATGATTTTATAGCTCTTTTTTATCAAGACCTGTATATTCCGTCTGGCCGCCGCCATGTTTGCCATTTTCAGTAGTCACGTGATGGTCGTGACGTCATCCATGCGTTCACTTTGTCAACACACGGAAACATGGCGGAGTATTTCAGTTCGGACTCGTCAGCAGAGGAACAAGTTTTGACCAATGTGAAGAGATTGGATGGGGGAATTCAGCCATACATATCAGTATGACAATACGACACCCTCTGTCTTTAGACCCTCACATCGTACAAGGAAAAACTTCCGAAGAAAACCCACAGTTTAAAGGGAACATGGGAGAAACCTCAGGGAGAGCAACAGAGGAGGGATCCCTCTCCCAGGACGGACAGACGTGCAATAGATGCCGTGTGTAAATTGAAAAGATAATACATTTGCAACATAGGTAGTCCAGATGTTTGGAAATGCATGTGTGTATAACAGGAAGATGATATAAGATACTATATGTATGCTTGTAGTACCACCCTTGCTAGCGATTCCCTCTCTAGTTTAGCATACTCAGCTTCGTTGTCCCTGGCCATAGAATCACGATTTTATGGGGCCGGAAAAACTGGGGGGAAATACACACTAGCCGGTACTACGCTATATGGAAAGGCCACCAAAAACTGTCCTGGCCTGGACGTTAAAACGGGGCTAGCCGCTGCAATGGAAATGCGCTATAACATACCTTATTCTTACTCCGAGCACTACTTCTGCTCCTCCGTCGCTTCACACTTGTAGAGGGCGATTTCTCTACTGGCCGAACTGGTGTCCTGGTCGGTGATGGCACCAGAAAGACCGATGGTACTGCATCTCCATTGAGTAATGGTTGTTCTTTAAATCCCATGTTATGTTTGATCATACTCTCAGAGTAGTCGTCCGGAAATGTGAAATGTTCGCTGCATACATGAGCCTGTAAATCTCTCGGTCCCGGCGGCCACATTTCGCTAGCCACTGCCTCCGAATGTACTTCTTATGCTTACCTTTTGGCAACAGATGGAACCGAGCATTCCGTGGATTGTTCCTATCCGAATTATGGCAATATTTCGCGATACAGTGAGGCATATTTGAAGAGAGAAACTACAGTAAATAACATGGAGATCAACGTGTCTTCGAAAACCAAACGCATGGATTACGTCACGTCCGGGAAATGGCGGCGCCCACAGTGTTGATGTTATTTCGGTATATAATCAGTTTAAAATCACTGATAATGTCATCGGATTAAAAAAAAAAAAAGAGAGACTGGCAGAGACTGGTCTGTTTTATCGGATGATAATTATTTAAAAATGAGTGTCATGAGCATACCATTCCTTTAAAGGTGGGGTAGGTAAGTTTGAGAAACCGGCTCGGGATACACTTTTTGTAATATTCCATGAAATGCTCTTAACATCCCGATAGCAATGAATATCTGAAGTGCTTTGACAAAAAATCCATAAAAATGTCATCTGTGGAAGCCGTGGCGCTGTAAAAAGCACGACCAATCATCTGAGCCGGCCCGGCTAAAGTAACTGGATGGCCTACCTGCCTGTCAGCCTTCCATCTGTGCACAAATTTATCTCGTGCCCTCATTGGTCACGTTCGTGTGTTGGAGGCAGTGGCGTAGCCACCATAGGGCCAGGGTGGGCCCACCCAGTTTACTCATTGGCCCACCCTGAGAAAGCTTTGGTGTCATTTAAAAAAAAAAAATCTTTAATTTTTTATTTTTTTAATTTTTTAATTATTATTCTAAAAAAATGTATTCACCCATTGAGAATATCCAAGCATTCAAAGTGAAATTCAAGTGAACAAATATCGAGTTTAATTAATGTTGTATGTGTTTTGTCCTCTGAACCGAACTCATTTACGGTAAAAACTGATTGTTGGTTCCGGCGGCGCCATAATAACCTGAGAGAGGCAGAGAGCTGCCTGCGAAATAAATGATGGCTCAAAGTTCACTAATGAACTTTGGTTTTAAAAAAAAAAAAAGCCTGACTCCAAGAAGAGCCCCCACTGCCCTCATCTAGCAGCGATCTATACGATCATTTTCTGAAAACGATGAAATAGCCCCGCCCCCCTCTCCCTACCTGCTGGGCTATCAGAAGAAAAAAAATGTTAACGGAAACTCTGCCGCACGGTTCCCTCATCCCTTGGAAGAGGCGGAGAGAGGTGGGTGTTTTTCATCTGCTGGTGGACAGCCCGGAGAGATATACACAGGGTTGGATTGTAACGGAATACATGTAACGGCGTTACGTAATCAGAATAAACAAATCAAGTGTATTCAGCTGGCGTTACATTTGAAAAACGAGTAATCTGATTACAGTTACTTTCGTAAACCTGAAGTGAATACATTTTGGAATACTTATTGGAATTATTGGTGGAAAGGTTTCCTCACAAAATGTAATATTCATTACCGTCAGAACTGTGTGCACACTGCACAGCGCTGCAGCATGTCTGTGAGCGAGAGAGAGATGCAGCGTGTCTGTGAGGCCCCGCCCCCGCACGCAGATGAGAGAGAGAGATCTCTTTTAAAATATATTGAACGTTAGAAACGGAGATGGTTAGATAAAATGTGCAAGATAACGTTTATGTAGCATTTCTTTATTGTCGACATTTATAACGGGATCAAATCAAAGAGAATGGCCTGCTGCTGCTGAATGCATGGGGCAAGTGACTGGAAAAAGTTTTAAAAGTTATTACATCATTTCAGATAATAATAATAAATAATGATGATTCATTCTGTTTAGGGGCGCCTTTCAAAGCACCAAGGACACCTTACAATTCATAACATATTCCAAGGAAAGGTTTTAAGACAGTTCAAAGAATGCAGTCCGGGTGATGTGTTTTATGTGGGGTGCAGATGAGAGAGCTGTCCAGAATGACACATGTTGTGTTTGTGCTCTTGATAAGGCATTAAAACAGTAACGTATACGTGTCTCCTGTTCACCAAAACATACCCATCTGTTATGGAAAATAAAGTATTCCAAAAGTATTCTAAAAGTAATTTGCCACCGGTACCGGCGGGGATTGTTGTTAGCTTCTGATGCACAGAAGAAAAATCTGGCCCACCCTATTTTGTACAGGCCCACCCTAAAGTACATTTCTGCCTACGCTACTGGTTGGAGGAGGGGCTCTATAAGGAAGTGGCAGATTTTTTCCGGCTGTGTATTTTCAAATTCTAGCACACTCGAGCTTGTTTCTCCAAAATTACCTACCCCACCTTTAAACTTTAGATTAGGTAGGGTTAGGGTTAGGTTAATCTGGTGGATGTATCTATGTGTTCAGCCCAGTTTAGCACAAAGTTTGGAAGTTACGTTATGTTACTTACACTTTAGGTTAAGTCAACAATTATTGCAACTTTGAATACTTTGAAAACTACATTTGAACATAACTAGACCAAAACTACAATAAACACACACATAATACAATACAGGAATTAACCTATAAGAGTTAGCACTAGCGTTTTAGTGTCTTTCAGCGCACTGTTTTGGTATCCCAAACTTTACTGTTGTGGTTCATTCTCAATGCTCTCATCAACCCAAACTAGTCACCTTATTCATAGGCCTGCTGACCCAAAAATGAAAAAATGTATAACACAAAAGATAATTATTTATTTTAGTTTTTTATCCCGTTATGTATGGAAAAACAATCTTTACAAGACAATGCAAAATCGTTGAAAAACTTAATCCAGTCATCTGCAAAATTATTGACTTTCCACCAGAAATGGAATCAAGATAAGTTTAACACTTTGATTAAAGGAACAAATGATCACATTTGAATTATTATATTATTTTAAATCACAAGAAGGGTTATCGCTAATTAAAACATTTCAGTTATATATCTTAAATCATATGTTCTATTTTCGAACAATTAGGGCTCATATCAAATCAAGGGAATGAGCCATTTGGACACAGAAACCCTAAACGTGTCTTACTTCAACATCTCCATGTTTATATGCCTCCAACCAGCGCATAAAAACACATAAGGAGAAGACCGAGTGAGGAGATCACTCTCTCACCACTGCCAAACAAACTGTCGTCATCGGTGGTATGGGGGTGATAGGTGGTGGGATAAGGTTTGGGGGGTTCGGTGTTTGTGGTTATTTCAGAACAGTCAAAGGTTAAGTCGGTGTCAACGCCTGAGGACATGGAGTCAACAAAGCCTGGTTGGCTAGAGCCAGTGTGATTTTTGATCCAGTCTTCGTAGTTGGACACACGGGAGTAAACTCCAGGAAAATCTGGCAAGGCGCAGCCTTTTCCAAAACTCACAACACCACTCTGGACCCAGACTGAACCAGTTTTGATCATCATTGGTCCACCTGAGTCTCCCTGTAGAAAGAAATTGATGGTTGAGGTGATATGATAGAACCATCCACCCTGCTAAAGCATGGCAAGGCAAGGCAAGTTTATTTATATAGCACATTTCAACACAATGCAATTCAAAGTGCTTTACAAAAATGAAAGACATTAAGAGCATTACGAAACTTATTATACATTGGCATTTAAAAACACTAATTTAAAAGCAAAGATAATAAAACAAGAATAACAAAGGTACATGAATAAAAGTTACAGTGCAGCAGAATATATCAATTAAAAGCAGCGGCAAAAAGGAAAGTCTTCAGCCTGGATTTAAAAGTAATAAGAGTTGCAGCGGACCTGCAGGTTTCTGGTAGTTTGTTCCAGATATTTGGAGCATAATAACTGAATGTCTCCATTTTTAGTTCTGACTCTGGGGACAGAAAGCTGACCAGAAGACTTGAGAGTTCTGGATGGTTCATAATTTAGCAGTAGGTCTGAAATGTATTTTGGGCCTAAACCATTCAATACTTTATAAACCAGCAACAGTATTTTGAAATCAATTATTTGAAACACAGGAAGCCAGTGTAAAGACTTCAGAACTGGAGTGTTGTGATCCACTTTCTTAGTGTCAGTGAGGACTCGAGCAGCTGCGTTCTGAATTAGCTGCAGATTTCTAATAGATGTGTTAGTGAGACCTGTGAAGACACCATTACAGAAGTCCAGTCTACTGAAGATAAAAGCATGGACAAGTTTTTCCAAATCCTGCTGTGACATTATTCTTTTAATCCTCGATATGTTCTTTAGGTGATAGTAGGCTGATTTAGCAATTGTTTTAATGTGACTGTTGAAACTCGGGTCCGAGTCCATGACTACACCTAGGTTTCTGGCTTTATCTGTTGTTTTGAACATTGCAGACTGAAGCTCAGCGCTGACTTTTATTCGTTCCTCCTTGGCTCCAAAAACATTTACCTCAATTTTAATTGGAGCATAGTCTCCTGGTGAAATGTAAATGTGTGTGTCATCTGCATAGCTATGGTAACTTAAAGAGAAGAGGCCCCAGGATGGAGCCTTGAGGAACCCCACATGTCATATGTGTCTATTCAGATGTGAATTTACCCATAGAAACACAATTGTTCCTGTCCCTTAAGTAGGATTCAAACCAGTGTAGAACTATTGCCGAAAGTCCCACCCAGTTTTCCAGTCGGTCTAGTAATATGCTGTGGTCAACAGTGTCAAACGCAGCACTGAGATTTAATAATACTAACACTGAAGTTCTGCCACTGTCTGTGTTTAAGTGGATGTCATTGAAGACCTTTACAAGAGCAGTCTCAGTGCTGTGGTTGGTTAAAAGCCTGACTGGAACACATCAAAACCCTTATTTAGATTAAAGAAATGACTCGGCTGTTGAAAAACAACCGTTTAAATGATTTTACCAAGAAATTAGAGATTTGATAAAGCTTGTTGTTTGATACAGCCTGACTTCCTTTAAAATACATTTACTGGACATACTTTTAATCAATGCAGTGGAAGGCTTGCTTATTTCCTTCTGTCTTAATCAAAGTCATGAGAACTTAATTTGGCTTCAACTCTGTGTTTATTTGGTGGATGTATCTATGTGTTCAGCCTAGTTTAGCACAAAGACTGGATGTTACGTTATGTTACTTACAACTTTAGGGTAAGTCAACAATTCTTGCAACTGGGACAAACTTTGAAAACTACATTAAGGTAACACACAAAAAATACAAATTTTAATTTTGGGTAGTCAAAGAGAAGCTTGTAATTAGCATGACCGATAGCTCATTTATATAATCTTATAGATTTCAGGGATGTGTATTGAGATTATATTGAAACCAATCAGCCACCCTACTACTGAGATTCAATATTCCCACTGCGTCTTTTTTGCACATTTTCCTGCTCCCTGTAAAATCAATTTCTGAAGAAAGTGTCACAAAGTAAATACACAAAAAGTTGGTTACCTGACATGAATCAAGCCCTCCAGCTCTTAACCCAGCACAGATCATGTTGTCTGTGAGATGTGGGTAGGCACATGTGCACTCATTGTTTCCCACGATTGGGACCCTCACTTCCTGCAGGGTGTCTGCTTGGGGACCACCTAATTGAGAGAAATTGGTGTTTAAAAAGACAACAGACATATGTACCCATCAATGTGTGATCAAGTGTGGAGTCAGTGAGCTTACCAAATGAGATTGTACCAAAACCAACGACCCAGTTGTTGTCACCGGTGTAGAAGGTGCTGTCTGCAGAGGCCAAGCACACTGGCTGGATGTAGTGGGTAAAGTTTACGGGACTCGACAGCTTCAGAAGAGCCATGTCGTTGTCATTGTTGAATGCATCGTAAGCAGGATGGATTATAATCGTATCAACTACCCTTGACACTTCGTTCACGTTTTGACCATTCATGCTTTCGCGGCCCAGAACAACCGTCATGTTTGTGGGAAACCTTAAGACAAAATAGTACATTTAGGTTTATTATTTAACTTTCCCAACAAAATAGAAACAATTCCTGTAATATTTCTAAGAGAAAACTTGATTCCTTACTCTGGGATGCAGTGAGCAGCAGTCAGAACCCACATATCGCTGATCAGGGACCCTCCACAGCTGTGATCCTCATCAATTTGTAAACTGGCTATCCAGGGCCAAGTTCCTGCAGCTGCATCTTGACCTCCCACAATTTTGGGGTTGTTTACCGCTCGACCACATGCTGACAGAGAAAAGAGGACAGATTAGACATGGATATGGATATGTACAACCAGTCATTTTCATAAATAAACTTGTAATGTTGCTCATGTACGCTTACCTGGCTGCTGTTGTGAATAACATCCTGAAATTGAGAACACAGAAAGAAAAATGTTATGCAAACGTCTTGGTTGAAACAAAGGATGACAAGCATTTAGTGGTGGAACAATGTATCTATCTTTTAGTTAAGTAAACTTACTAATACCACACTGTGAAATTACTACAAGCAAAGTTCCTGTATTGAACATTTTATTAGGACACAAGCAGGGGTGGACTGGCCATCTGGCATACCGGGCATTTTCCCGGTGGGCCGACGTGCCTTTTGGGCCGACACGTCATTTTCTTTTTTTTTTCTGAAGTCCCGGCCCATAAGACGGGTAGATTGGCCCTCTGTTTAAATGTTTTTAGTAATTGACACTGGGCCGGCCCAATCAAATCTTTAATCACCTCCCCCTTTGGGCCGCTCGGTGTGCATCATTAAATCACGCCCCCAGGAGGTGAGCCGGCCGTTGAAGCCAAACTGCCTTTTTTTTCGAGAAAAAAAAAAGTTCGAGTTAGAAATGGCGAAGGCCAAGCGAAAAGGGAGAGCAGAACAATTGCGGGCAAGAAAAAAGTAGGCCCTTCGTGCTGATGCTGCCGCTTGTGTCAAAATAACCGACATGTTTAGTACAGGTGCAGGTCCATCTTCTTCTAACCCGTGGCCGATATTGGTGGTGAGGAAGATGATGAGAGGGAGACAGATCAGCGCGAGTGGGGAGAGCGAGGAGAACTGGCGGTAAGCAGAAGCTAAGAAAATTAGGAAAAGATTATTATTAAGGTTATGATACTCTGTAGTTCTGGAACCCATTAATATCCCTTTGATGAAGCACTAATAAGACAAATATTATAAGAGAAACATTCGTTAGCCTACAAGCTAGTAAGCTGGCTTTTTTAGGTTTTCCCTGGCAAGTTAAAATATAGCTTAATGGGACTCTGATACATTGTTTCATTGAAAGTTAATCAACATTCATGAACAATTACTGTCAGCTGGCAGCTTGTTTTGTTTAGTTTATTTACTTATTTGGTTATAAGGGCAACAGTGGTCTTTTGGGACCTGAAGAAAATGTTTATAGTCAGCTTGTTGTGGTAGTTTTGATTGACAATATATAGAATGAATAATATAGAAATAGATAAAAAATGGAGGCACACATGTAGTTTTGACCATTAACTGTGTGGTATTGTTATGTCAATGCCTATTTGTATGGACCTCTATCAGGGAATCCATTCATTCTGTATCATCGTGTTGAGCCAGGTAGCATCCCCAGAGGAGGAGAGTGAGGAGAGCAAAGAGCAGGAGGACATAGATTACTTTGCCCGTCCCGAGCCATCTATGTTACAGATGTTTTTAGAACAGCACCCACAACAACATACCAGAAGTCCAGTTGTGCAGACGGTATTCACCTGTAAAGATGGCACCAGCAGAAAGTGGCGTCATATTGCAAGGGACGTCATATGTTGTTTTGTTTTGTATGTCTGGCATTTGGGAAGAGGACTGACACTGGCACATTTATAACTGGAATGTCAGATTGGACGCACGCACACCAGCGTACAGAGGAGCACGAAAAGAGCATTACACATTCAACCTGTGCTGAAGCTTTCTTCTTACGGTGCTCTAAAGCAGACATCGAAAGCATGTTTGCTGGCAGTCAGATGTCTGCTCATAGGGAACAAGTCCGAAAGAGACGTCAGGTTTTGGAGCGTGTGGTGAAAGTGCAAGCAGGTAGAGAATGAGGGAGCATATATGCTAGCTGACAACACCGTGGACCACGGTAACATTTTGGAGCTCATCCCTTTATTAGGAAAGTATGATGTCTGCTTAAAAGAGCATCTGGATGATTGCGTAGAGAAGAGCAAGAAATTGCACCAATCCAGTGGAAGTAAAGGTAGAGGGTCTCTCATCACCCTACTCTCCAAAACTACTGTTAACTCCATCATAGAAACTGTTGGTAGTCTAATCAAAGAAAGTATCTCCAGTGATGTCCAGAAGGCCGGGATGTCTTCTGTTCAGCTGGACACAACACAAGACAGAACTTCTCAGGATCAGTGTTCAGTAATCTTAAATCAATGAGACTGTGCAAGAGAGGCTTGTGGCTTTAGTGAAGTGCCATGCATCCACCGGACAATACTTCATGCATCTGAAACTGGACAAGGGCATGTGTGTATAGGTAATGCAACAGATGGAGCATCCAATATGCAAGGCCGGTACAAAGGATTTGCTGCAATGTTCTTAATCTTGTCCTGGCTGAAACTACCCAAACTGTCATCGAATGTGGAACACTTTTCAACCTAATCAATGACATAGCAGTGTTTATCAGGGAGTCATATCAGAGCGTCAAGCTGTGGGAGAAACGAGCCCAAGAAAAGATGCCGTCGACTCATCCTGTAGACTCATCTGGTCCTATCTCTATTGTGTTGTCATAGAAAGGGGAGGCAGGTCACTATAGGGTCCCCCCCCCCCCCCCTTAAATTAACTAGAAGTCATCATTTAAGGGGTTATTTTTAAAACTTTTCTTCTGGGGGGGGGCATACCCCCCCAGACATTACATTACATTACATTTAGCTGAGGCTTCTATCCAAAGCGACTTACAATAAGTGCGTTCCACCAGGAAGACACAACCTTGAAGAAAACAGAATCATAAAGTACATCAGGTTTCATAGAGCCAAACATTTCAAGTGCTACTCAACTGGCTTCAGATAAGCCAGCCCTTTATTAGTATATAAGTGCTTTGTTAGTCATTCTATCGCTCGAAGTGGAGTCGAAAGAGATGAGTTTTCAGTCTGGAAGGTGTGTGAGCTCATTCCACCATTTTGGAGCCAGGATAGCAAACCCACGTGTTTCTGCTGATGGGAACTTGGGATGGCCTACCTGCCTGTCAGCCTTCCATCTGAGCACAAACTTATCTCGTGCCCTCATTGGTCATGTGCGCGTTCGTGTGTGTTGGAGGCGGGGCTCTGTAAGGAAGTCTGAAGTTGGTGCATCATGGCATGTGGCTCATTAAAGAATAAGTACAGCTATTGTCTCCCTCTTGTAGAACTGGTCGGCCCCACCTGCAGCAGGTACTCCAGGGTTGCCAACTCTCACGCATCTGGCGTGTGACACACGCTTTCACTCTCAATCTCACGCTCTCATGCTGCCCAAACTATTCTCAAGCCAAAAACAAGATGAACCGGTGATCGTCTTTTGTTGGTTATTTACAATGTTGAGTTGACAGCTGCTCAAGCTGTTGATCCGCTCCCTCCCCACCATCAGACCCCCCTATTAGTGCTCGGTCACTGTTCGCTTTGTGAGAGGGTTTGAAGGTCTGATTTCTAATGATTGATAGTTACACATACTTGTTGTATGTATTAGTTTAGTTTGCCCCTGGTACGTAAAAAGGATAATAATAATAGCGGTTTTTTAAATTATACTGAGTTATTCTTCTTGTCAATAACCGCTACTATTCGTTTGTTTTATGGATTTGGGCCGGTCTGGGTCTAAATGCCAGGGCCGATTTGCTGTCCCAGTCCAGCCCCGGCCACAAGGATATTAAGTATAGTCAGAAGAATGTACTAACCCAATCTAAATCAAAGAAACAAACCAAATAATTGATTGATTTGATTTACTTGTATATACTGTTTGCTAGTAATAATCTTTTATAGACTCTTGGGATTTTTTGTTCACATATTTTATTTTGTAAAGTAACTAAACTTTAAAGTACAATACAAAACGGTGTAACAGTTCTCTTAGACTTGTAGTGGAATTGAACTATAAAGTGGCTTGAAATGATAAGTACTTTGATGTTGTACTTAAGTACTTGAGTAGATGCACTCCATCATGCATTTGTGAGCACACACCAAAACACAGGATATACTGTATGATAGTTTGACTGTGGCTTGCCACTTCATTTCCTTTCAATTCACTTTAAAGTCTATATTCCACATATTTCCAATGGAGTCTGCCTTATCGTGTCACAGAATCTGCAGCCTAGACAAACCCAACATCCTGATGTACTCATTGATAATGCTTTACTTTGGACATTAGATGGATGAAATTCAGCACGCCTTGCCTTATCAAATAACACATTTCTTCTAAGCAATCTCACAAAATAACTAAACACACGGAAACACAATAGAACTCTTTGCTTAAACATGAACAAATGCGATTATTTTAGTTTTTTTTTCCAACTAAATTGGCAGGGAGACACCATGTTTTAAGCTTCTTGTTGTGCTTTTAGGAAAGGATTTTTAAAATACCACAATGTTGATAAGGGTTATCATGACATTGATGGGTTAACCCGCCCTGAAATATTCTAGTTCTGCATCGTTTCTCCAGAAGATAAAACAATAAGGAATTACCTTAATAACAGTACCAATACGGTTGCTGTCCATGTTAATTCATCATAGTTTTAAATAAAGAAATATAAAATACTGCATCCAATCAATATAGTTGTAATCAAAGCAGAACGGATTGCAACTGATTACAAGCTCTTTAAGCAAATTAGCCTTTTATCCTTTTAACAACCAAACATTTGTAATATTTTAAAGAGAAATCACATGATCGTTCTCACCATTGGATAAGAGGATGATCATCACCGCTGAACCACACAGAAGTTGGTAGAGAGCCATTTTCACTGCCTTCTTCCCTCTGTCCTGACAATGAAATACTCCACACCTCATACCTAGCTCCGCCCACAACCTTTGACTACAGTACGTTTTTCCCCAGAATCTTTAGTTCCTTCTCGTAACAACAACCCCCTTCATACCTCAACACATATTCTTAGAAGGTATGCATGTGAACATGTGAAAAATCGCCACGTCAACTGTTTTTTTCTGATGATGTTGTGTTTGCAGCAGGCATGTATCTCCCAGTGTTTTGTAAAATGCAATCGTTCACATTCATTTTGCGTTAAATTGTTCTGACGCAATGCCTTTTAATGTCTGAGTATTAATTCAATTATCCCGTATCACACATAATTTTCAACTGTAAAGCTCTTTGAACTACTTTTATACTACTTCACTAGTTGTGTATAGTAACCAAATACATGTTCTCAAGTACTGTACAATTGAGGTGCTTTTACTATAACTGAGTATTTTTACATTATGCTGCTATGACATACTTTTACTCCACTAAATTCTGTAGTCAAACGCTGTACTATTACTCCACTAAAAGTATTGTACATATTTAGTTACTAGTTGCTTTGAAAATGTAGGTTATTAATAACAATGAAGTCAACCAATACATTATCATTCACACCTACATTATAATATGATACTTTAAGCTACCCAGTTGTATATAAAGTCATTCAAATAAACCCTACCCAAGTTCAACATTGAAGTAAAAGATGCATAAATTATCATAATACAAACATTTAAAAATATATGGTGTTTTAATGGGCAATTAAGCATAATGAGTATTTTAAAGGGGACCTATCATGATTTAACCCCGCCCCGAGGGGCTCTGTAAGGAAGGGGCACATTTCTTCTGGTTGTGTACTTTCAAATTCTAGCGCACTCGAGGTGGTTTCTCCATTCTTACCTACCTATCTCTCAATTCTCAATAACTGCTTACTTGCTGCATGATTGAAAGTTACACATTCAGGACAACAGGAACCAATTGTTTCTTCCTGGTAACGTGCAGGGCTCGTTGTGTGTGGAGTGTGCCAACGTTAAAAATAAAGTCATTGAACTCATTTTAAACAATTCACATGACATGGACACTGTACAGATCGTACAGCCCCTGATGGAAAGGAACAGGGAGAAAGTCTTACTTTACCTGCCCTTTACTTAAAAATAGATGGTCAATCAATCGTATATATATATATATATATATATATAACATTGTTTAACATTATCATGAAAACCCTCCAATAGTTCTCTCCATGAGAAAGTTCAGTGTTTTTATAAACTTATTTTTCTCTTTTGTGTCACACTTTCCGAGCTCCATTGAGCGTCACTGTTCAATAACCCAAGTTTAGTAGATTTCAAGTGTTGCGTGATGTTTGTAAAGCTGCCTATAGGTGTCTTCTTTTGTAATAGGTGATAAAAGCTCTTCTGAGCACTATGTCTATGTGTGTACAGTAAGTGACAAGTATTTTCATTTTGTTGCTCTTGTTAGGGCGGGGTTAAATAATTCAGTGCAAATAAGAACTTATAGTAAGCTGTTTTAATAGTGTCAATCTTGATTTTCAAATATACATTTTGCAAAAACACTATTCTTGGTTACAGGCCGCATTGGTATATTAAAGCAACTGTTTTTTTTCATATACGATTACAATGATTTGAAGGAATTCATATACGTCAATGGGCGAGGTCAGAAAAGAAAAGAACATTGTGTACAACATTAACAACATATCTGATCACTGTTCCAAGGGTAGAGATCATGAGATGCCTTATCGAGGAATCTTTGGCATCCTCTTTGCTGTGGTATGTCATATGTCCAGAGCAATGGTGTACAGACAGTTCTGACACATGGAACAATGCCCTGAACAAACCGTGTGAACCTATTGTATGGGTAGCGTCAAACTAAGCTAACAAGTTCTCTCCCTGACTATAAGAAAGCTTGTTATGTTTGAGAGCTTTATTCTTCCAATTCAATACCTTTTTTAATTGGGGAATAAACTCAAAGGAAAATTACATTACATTGCATTTAGCTGACGCTTTTAGCCAAAGGGACTTACAATAAGTGCGTTCGACCAACAAAATACAAACTTGAAGAAAACAGAATCATATAAGTACATCAGGCTTCATAGAGCAAAAACATTTCAAGTGCTACTCAACTAGCTTTAGTCCTTTGTTAGTATTAAGTGCTTTGTTAGTAATTGTATCGCTCGAAGTGGAGTCTAAAGAGATGAGTTTTTAGTCTGCGCCGGAAGGTGTGTAAGCTTCCTGCTGTCCTGATGTCAATGGGAACTCATTCCACCATCTTGGAGCCAGGAAAGCAAACCCACGTGTTTTTGCTGATGGGAACTTGGGTCCCCTTCACAGCGAGGGTGCAGCGAGCCGTTTGGCTGATGCAGAGCGGAGTGCACGTGCTGGGGTGTACGGTTTAACCATGTCCTGGATGTAGGAAGGGCCATACCCTGAAGAAATCAGCGATATTCCCCGGTAAATAATGATTTTATAGCTCTTTTTTATCAAGACCTGTATATTCCGTCTGGCCGCCGCCATGTTTGCCATTTTCAGTAGTCACGTGATGGTCGTGACGTCATCCATGCGTTCACTTTGTCAACACACGGAAACATGGCGGAGTATTTCAGTTCGGACTCGTCAGCAGAGGAACAAGTTTTGACCAATGTGAAGAGATTGGATGGGGGAATTCAGCCATACATATCAGTATGACAATACGACACCCTCTGTCTTTAGACCCTCACATCGTACAAGGAAAAACTTCCGAAGAAAACCCACAGTTTAAAGGGAACATGGGAGAAACCTCAGGGAGAGCAACAGAGGAGGGATCCCTCTCCCAGGACGGACAGACGTGCAATAGATGCCGTGTGTAAATTGAAAAGATAATACATTTGCAACATAGGTAGTCCAGATGTTTGGAAATGCATGTGTGTATAACAGGAAGATGATATAAGATACTATATGTATGCTTGTAGTACCACCCTTGCTAGCGATTCCCTCTCTAGTTTAGCATACTCAGCTTCGTTGTCCCTGGCCATAGAATCACGATTTTATGGGGCCGGAAAAACTGGGGGGAAATACACACTAGCCGGTACTACGCTATATGGAAAGGCCACCAAAAACTGTCCTGGCCTGGACGTTAAAACGGGGCTAGCCGCTGCAATGGAAATGCGCTATAACATACCTTATTCTTACTCCGAGCACTACTTCTGCTCCTCCGTCGCTTCACACTTGTAGAGGGCGATTTCTCTACTGGCCGAACTGGTGTCCTGGTCGGTGATGGCACCAGAAAGACCGATGGTACTGCATCTCCATTGAGTAATGGTTGTTCTTTAAATCCCATGTTATGTTTGATCATACTCTCAGAGTAGTCGTCCGGAAATGTGAAATGTTCGCTGCATACATGAGCCTGTAAATCTCTCGGTCCCGGCGGCCACATTTCGCTAGCCACTGCCTCCGAATGTACTTCTTATGCTTACCTTTTGGCAACAGATGGAACCGAGCATTCCGTGGATTGTTCCTATCCGAATTATGGCAATATTTCGCGATACAGTGAGGCATATTTGAAGAGAGAAACTACAGTAAATAACATGGAGATCAACGTGTCTTCGAAAACCAAACGCATGGATTACGTCACGTCCGGGAAATGGCGGCGCCCACAGTGTTGATGTTATTTCGGTATATAATCAGTTTAAAATCACTGATAATGTCATCGGATTAAAAAAAAAAAAAGAGAGACTGGCAGAGACTGGTCTGTTTTATCGGATGATAATTATTTAAAAATGAGTGTCATGAGCATACCATTCCTTTAAAGGTGGGGTAGGTAAGTTTGAGAAACCGGCTCGGGATACACTTTTTGTAATATTCCATGAAATGCTCTTAACATCCCGATAGCAATGAATATCTGAAGTGCTTTGACAAAAAATCCATAAAAATGTCATCTGTGGAAGCCGTGGCGCTGTAAAAAGCACGACCAATCATCTGAGCCGGCCCGGCTAAAGTAACTGGATGGCCTACCTGCCTGTCAGCCTTCCATCTGTGCACAAATTTATCTCGTGCCCTCATTGGTCACGTTCGTGTGTTGGAGGCAGTGGCGTAGCCACCATAGGGCCAGGGTGGGCCCACCCAGTTTACTCATTGGCCCACCCTGAGAAAGCTTTGGTGTCATTTAAAAAAAAAAAATCTTTAATTTTTTATTTTTTTAATTTTTTAATTATTATTCTAAAAAAATGTATTCACCCATTGAGAATATCCAAGCATTCAAAGTGAAATTCAAGTGAACAAATATCGAGTTTAATTAATGTTGTATGTGTTTTGTCCTCTGAACCGAACTCATTTACGGTAAAAACTGATTGTTGGTTCCGGCGGCGCCATAATAACCTGAGAGAGGCAGAGAGCTGCCTGCGAAATAAATGATGGCTCAAAGTTCACTAATGAACTTTGGTTTTAAAAAAAAAAAAAGCCTGACTCCAAGAAGAGCCCCCACTGCCCTCATCTAGCAGCGATCTATACGATCATTTTCTGAAAACGATGAAATAGCCCCGCCCCCCTCTCCCTACCTGCTGGGCTATCAGAAGAAAAAAAATGTTAACGGAAACTCTGCCGCACGGTTCCCTCATCCCTTGGAAGAGGCGGAGAGAGGTGGGTGTTTTTCATCTGCTGGTGGACAGCCCGGAGAGATATACACAGGGTTGGATTGTAACGGAATACATGTAACGGCGTTACGTAATCAGAATAAACAAATCAAGTGTATTCAGCTGGCGTTACATTTGAAAAACGAGTAATCTGATTACAGTTACTTTCGTAAACCTGAAGTGAATACATTTTGGAATACTTATTGGAATTATTGGTGGAAAGGTTTCCTCACAAAATGTAATATTCATTACCGTCAGAACTGTGTGCACACTGCACAGCGCTGCAGCATGTCTGTGAGCGAGAGAGAGATGCAGCGTGTCTGTGAGGCCCCGCCCCCGCACGCAGATGAGAGAGAGAGATCTCTTTTAAAATATATTGAACGTTAGAAACGGAGATGGTTAGATAAAATGTGCAAGATAACGTTTATGTAGCATTTCTTTATTGTCGACATTTATAACGGGATCAAATCAAAGAGAATGGCCTGCTGCTGCTGAATGCATGGGGCAAGTGACTGGAAAAAGTTTTAAAAGTTATTACATCATTTCAGATAATAATAATAAATAATGATGATTCATTCTGTTTAGGGGCGCCTTTCAAAGCACCAAGGACACCTTACAATTCATAACATATTCCAAGGAAAGGTTTTAAGACAGTTCAAAGAATGCAGTCCGGGTGATGTGTTTTATGTGGGGTGCAGATGAGAGAGCTGTCCAGAATGACACATGTTGTGTTTGTGCTCTTGATAAGGCATTAAAACAGTAACGTATACGTGTCTCCTGTTCACCAAAACATACCCATCTGTTATGGAAAAATAAAGTATTCCAAAAGTATTCTAAAAGTAATTTGCCACCGGTACCGGCGGGGATTGTTGTTAGCTTCTGATGCACAGAAGAAAAATCTGGCCCACCCTATTTTGTACAGGCCCACCCTAAAGTACATTTCTGCCTACGCTACTGGTTGGAGGAGGGGCTCTATAAGGAAGTGGCAGATTTTTTCCGGCTGTGTATTTTCAAATTCTAGCACACTCGAGCTTGTTTCTCCAAAATTACCTACCCCACCTTTAAACTTTAGATTAGGTAGGGTTAGGGTTAGGTTAATCTGGTGGATGTATCTATGTGTTCAGCCCAGTTTAGCACAAAGTTTGGAAGTTACGTTATGTTACTTACACTTTAGGTTAAGTCAACAATTATTGCAACTTTGAATACTTTGAAAACTACATTTGAACATAACTAGACCAAAACTACAATAAACACACACATAATACAATACAGGAATTAACCTATAAGAGTTAGCACTAGCGTTTTAGTGTCTTTCAGCGCACTGTTTTGGTATCCCAAACTTTACTGTTGTGGTTCATTCTCAATGCTCTCATCAACCCAAACTAGTCACCTTATTCATAGGCCTGCTGACCCAAAAATGAAAAAATGTATAACACAAAAGATAATTATTTATTTTAGTTTTTTATCCCGTTATGTATGGAAAAACAATCTTTACAAGACAATGCAAAATCGTTGAAAAACTTAATCCAGTCATCTGCAAAATTATTGACTTTCCACCAGAAATGGAATCAAGATAAGTTTAACACTTTGATTAAAGGAACAAATGATCACATTTGAATTATTATATTATTTTAAATCACAAGAAGGGTTATCGCTAATTAAAACATTTCAGTTATATATCTTAAATCATATGTTCTATTTTCGAACAATTAGGGCTCATATCAAATCAAGGGAATGAGCCATTTGGACACAGAAACCCTAAACGTGTCTTACTTCAACATCTCCATGTTTATATGCCTCCAACCAGCGCATAAAAACACATAAGGAGAAGACCGAGTGAGGAGATCACTCTCTCACCACTGCCAAACAAACTGTCGTCATCGGTGGTATGGGGGTGATAGGTGGTGGGATAAGGTTTGGGGGGTTCGGTGTTTGTGGTTATTTCAGAACAGTCAAAGGTTAAGTCGGTGTCAACGCCTGAGGACATGGAGTCAACAAAGCCTGGTTGGCTAGAGCCAGTGTGATTTTTGATCCAGTCTTCGTAGTTGGACACACGGGAGTAAACTCCAGGAAAATCTGGCAAGGCGCAGCCTTTTCCAAAACTCACAACACCACTCTGGACCCAGACTGAACCAGTTTTGATCATCATTGGTCCACCTGAGTCTCCCTGTAGAAAGAAATTGATGGTTGAGGTGATATGATAGAACCATCCACCCTGCTAAAGCATGGCAAGGCAAGGCAAGTTTATTTATATAGCACATTTCAACACAATGCAATTCAAAGTGCTTTACAAAAATGAAAGACATTAAGAGCATTACGAAACTTATTATACATTGGCATTTAAAAACACTAATTTAAAAGCAAAGATAATAAAACAAGAATAACAAAGGTACATGAATAAAAGTTACAGTGCAGCAGAATATATCAATTAAAAGCAGCGGCAAAAAGGAAAGTCTTCAGCCTGGATTTAAAAGTAATAAGAGTTGCAGCGGACCTGCAGGTTTCTGGTAGTTTGTTCCAGATATTTGGAGCATAATAACTGAATGTCTCCATTTTTAGTTCTGACTCTGGGGACAGAAAGCTGACCAGAAGACTTGAGAGTTCTGGATGGTTCATAATTTAGCAGTAGGTCTGAAATGTATTTTGGGCCTAAACCATTCAATACTTTATAAACCAGCAACAGTATTTTGAAATCAATTATTTGAAACACAGGAAGCCAGTGTAAAGACTTCAGAACTGGAGTGTTGTGATCCACTTTCTTAGTGTCAGTGAGGACTCGAGCAGCTGCGTTCTGAATTAGCTGCAGATTTCTAATAGATGTGTTAGTGAGACCTGTGAAGACACCATTACAGAAGTCCAGTCTACTGAAGATAAAAGCATGGACAAGTTTTTCCAAATCCTGCTGTGACATTATTCTTTTAATCCTCGATATGTTCTTTAGGTGATAGTAGGCTGATTTAGCAATTGTTTTAATGTGACTGTTGAAACTCGGGTCCGAGTCCATGACTACACCTAGGTTTCTGGCTTTATCTGTTGTTTTGAACATTGCAGACTGAAGCTCAGCGCTGACTTTTATTCGTTCCTCCTTGGCTCCAAAAACATTTACCTCAATTTTAATTGGAGCATAGTCTCCTGGTGAAATGTAAATGTGTGTGTCATCTGCATAGCTATGGTAACTTAAAGAGAAGAGGCCCCAGGATGGAGCCTTGAGGAACCCCACATGTCATATGTGTCTATTCAGATGTGAATTTACCCATAGAAACACAATTGTTCCTGTCCCTTAAGTAGGATTCAAACCAGTGTAGAACTATTGCCGAAAGTCCCACCCAGTTTTCCAGTCGGTCTAGTAATATGCTGTGGTCAACAGTGTCAAACGCAGCACTGAGATTTAATAATACTAACACTGAAGTTCTGCCACTGTCTGTGTTTAAGTGGATGTCATTGAAGACCTTTACAAGAGCAGTCTCAGTGCTGTGGTTGGTTAAAAGCCTGACTGGAACACATCAAAACCCTTATTTAGATTAAAGAAATGACTCGGCTGTTGAAAAACAACCGTTTAAATGATTTTACCAAGAAATTAGAGATTTGATAAAGCTTGTTGTTTGATACAGCCTGACTTCCTTTAAAATACATTTACTGGACATACTTTTAATCAATGCAGTGGAAGGCTTGCTTATTTCCTTCTGTCTTAATCAAAGTCATGAGAACTTAATTTGGCTTCAACTCTGTGTTTATTTGGTGGATGTATCTATGTGTTCAGCCTAGTTTAGCACAAAGACTGGATGTTACGTTATGTTACTTACAACTTTAGGGTAAGTCAACAATTCTTGCAACTGGGACAAACTTTGAAAACTACATTAAGGTAACACACAAAAAATACAAATTTTAATTTTGGGTAGTCAAAGAGAAGCTTGTAATTAGCATGACCGATAGCTCATTTATATAATCTTATAGATTTCAGGGATGTGTATTGAGATTATATTGAAACCAATCAGCCACCCTACTACTGAGATTCAATATTCCCACTGCGTCTTTTTTGCACATTTTCCTGCTCCCTGTAAAATCAATTTCTGAAGAAAGTGTCACAAAGTAAATACACAAAAAGTTGGTTACCTGACATGAATCAAGCCCTCCAGCTCTTAACCCAGCACAGATCATGTTGTCTGTGAGATGTGGGTAGGCACATGTGCACTCATTGTTTCCCACGATTGGGACCCTCACTTCCTGCAGGGTGTCTGCTTGGGGACCACCTAATTGAGAGAAATTGGTGTTTAAAAAGACAACAGACATATGTACCCATCAATGTGTGATCAAGTGTGGAGTCAGTGAGCTTACCAAATGAGATTGTACCAAAACCAACGACCCAGTTGTTGTCACCGGTGTAGAAGGTGCTGTCTGCAGAGGCCAAGCACACTGGCTGGATGTAGTGGGTAAAGTTTACGGGACTCGACAGCTTCAGAAGAGCCATGTCGTTGTCATTGTTGAATGCATCGTAAGCAGGATGGATTATAATCGTATCAACTACCCTTGACACTTCGTTCACGTTTTGACCATTCATGCTTTCGCGGCCCAGAACAACCGTCATGTTTGTGGGAAACCTTAAGACAAAATAGTACATTTAGGTTTATTATTTAACTTTCCCAACAAAATAGAAACAATTCCTGTAATATTTCTAAGAGAAAACTTGATTCCTTACTCTGGGATGCAGTGAGCAGCAGTCAGAACCCACATATCGCTGATCAGGGACCCTCCACAGCTGTGATCCTCATCAATTTGTAAACTGGCTATCCAGGGCCAAGTTCCTGCAGCTGCATCTTGACCTCCCACAATTTTGGGGTTGTTTACCGCTCGACCACATGCTGACAGAGAAAAGAGGACAGATTAGACATGGATATGGATATGTACAACCAGTCATTTTCATAAATAAACTTGTAATGTTGCTCATGTACGCTTACCTGGCTGCTGTTGTGAATAACATCCTGAAATTGAGAACACAGAAAGAAAAATGTTATGCAAACGTCTTGGTTGAAACAAAGGATGACAAGCATTTAGTGGTGGAACAATGTATCTATCTTTTAGTTAAGTAAACTTACTAATACCACACTGTGAAATTACTACAAGCAAAGTTCCTGTATTGAACATTTTATTAGGACACAAGCAGGGGTGGACTGGCCATCTGGCATACCGGGCATTTTCCCGGTGGGCCGACGTGCCTTTTGGGCCGACACGTCATTTTCTTTTTTTTTTCTGAAGTCCCGGCCCATAAGACGGGTAGATTGGCCCTCTGTTTAAATGTTTTTAGTAATTGACACTGGGCCGGCCCAATCAAATCTTTAATCACCTCCCCCTTTGGGCCGCTCGGTGTGCATCATTAAATCACGCCCCCAGGAGGTGAGCCGGCCGTTGAAGCCAAACTGCCTTTTTTTTCGAGAAAAAAAAAAGTTCGAGTTAGAAATGGCGAAGGCCAAGCGAAAAGGGAGAGCAGAACAATTGCGGGCAAGAAAAAAGTAGGCCCTTCGTGCTGATGCTGCCGCTTGTGTCAAAATAACCGACATGTTTAGTACAGGTGCAGGTCCATCTTCTTCTAACCCGTGGCCGATATTGGTGGTGAGGAAGATGATGAGAGGGAGACAGATCAGCGCGAGTGGGGAGAGCGAGGAGAACTGGCGGTAAGCAGAAGCTAAGAAAATTAGGAAAAGATTATTATTAAGGTTATGATACTCTGTAGTTCTGGAACCCATTAATATCCCTTTGATGAAGCACTAATAAGACAAATATTATAAGAGAAACATTCGTTAGCCTACAAGCTAGTAAGCTGGCTTTTTTAGGTTTTCCCTGGCAAGTTAAAATATAGCTTAATGGGACTCTGATACATTGTTTCATTGAAAGTTAATCAACATTCATGAACAATTACTGTCAGCTGGCAGCTTGTTTTGTTTAGTTTATTTACTTATTTGGTTATAAGGGCAACAGTGGTCTTTTGGGACCTGAAGAAAATGTTTATAGTCAGCTTGTTGTGGTAGTTTTGATTGACAATATATAGAATGAATAATATAGAAATAGATAAAAAATGGAGGCACACATGTAGTTTTGACCATTAACTGTGTGGTATTGTTATGTCAATGCCTATTTGTATGGACCTCTATCAGGGAATCCATTCATTCTGTATCATCGTGTTGAGCCAGGTAGCATCCCCAGAGGAGGAGAGTGAGGAGAGCAAAGAGCAGGAGGACATAGATTACTTTGCCCGTCCCGAGCCATCTATGTTACAGATGTTTTTAGAACAGCACCCACAACAACATACCAGAAATCCAGTTGTGCAGACGGTATTCACCTGTAAAGATGGCACCAGCAGAAAGTGGCGTCATATTGCAAGGGACGTCATATGTTGTTTTGTTTTGTATGTCTGGCATTTGGGAAGAGGACTGACACTGGCACATTTATAACTGGAATGTCAGATTGGACGCACGCACACCAGCGTACAGAGGAGCACGAAAAGAGCATTACACATTCAACCTGTGCTGAAGCTTTCTTCTTACGGTGCTCTAAAGCAGACATCGAAAGCATGTTTGCTGGCAGTCAGATGTCTGCTCATAGGGAACAAGTCCGAAAGAGACGTCAGGTTTTGGAGCGTGTGGTGAAAGTGCAAGCAGGTAGAGAATGAGGGAGCATATATGCTAGCTGACAACACCGTGGACCACGGTAACATTTTGGAGCTCATCCCTTTATTAGGAAAGTATGATGTCTGCTTAAAAGAGCATCTGGATGATTGCGTAGAGAAGAGCAAGAAATTGCACCAATCCAGTGGAAGTAAAGGTAGAGGGTCTCTCATCACCCTACTCTCCAAAACTACTGTTAACTCCATCATAGAAACTGTTGGTAGTCTAATCAAAGAAAGTATCTCCAGTGATGTCCAGAAGGCCGGGATGTCTTCTGTTCAGCTGGACACAACACAAGACAGAACTTCTCAGGATCAGTGTTCAGTAATCTTAAATCAATGAGACTGTGCAAGAGAGGCTTGTGGCTTTAGTGAAGTGCCATGCATCCACCGGACAATACTTCATGCATCTGAAACTGGACAAGGGCATGTGTGTATAGGTAATGCAACAGATGGAGCATCCAATATGCAAGGCCGGTACAAAGGATTTGCTGCAATGTTCTTAATCTTGTCCTGGCTGAAACTACCCAAACTGTCATCGGATGTGGAGCACTTTTCAACCTAATCAATGACATAGCAGTGTTTATCAGGGAGTCATATCAGAGCGTCAAGCTGTGGGAGAAACGAGCCCAAGAAAAGATGCCGTCGACTCATCCTGTAGACTCATCTGGTCCTATCTCTATTGTGTTGTCATAGAAAGGGGAGGCAGGTCACTATAGGGTCCCCCCCCCCCCCCCCTTAAATTAACTAGAAGTCATCATTTAAGGGGTTATTTTTAAAACTTTTCTTCTGGGGGGGGGCATACCCCCCCAGACATTACATTACATTACATTTAGCTGAGGCTTCTATCCAAAGCGACTTACAATAAGTGCGTTCCACCAGGAAGACACAACCTTGAAGAAAACAGAATCATAAAGTACATCAGGTTTCATAGAGCCAAACATTTCAAGTGCTACTCAACTGGCTTCAGATAAGCCAGCCCTTTATTAGTATATAAGTGCTTTGTTAGTCATTCTATCGCTCGAAGTGGAGTCGAAAGAGATGAGTTTTCAGTCTGGAAGGTGTGTGAGCTCATTCCACCATTTTGGAGCCAGGATAGCAAACCCACGTGTTTCTGCTGATGGGAACTTGGGATGGCCTACCTGCCTGTCAGCCTTCCATCTGAGCACAAACTTATCTCGTGCCCTCATTGGTCATGTGCGCGTTCGTGTGTGTTGGAGGCGGGGCTCTGTAAGGAAGTCTGAAGTTGGTGCATCATGGCATGTGGCTCATTAAAGAATAAGTACAGCTATTGTCTCCCTCTTGTAGAACTGGTCGGCCCCACCTGCAGCAGGTACTCCAGGGTTGCCAACTCTCACGCATCTGGCGTGTGACACACGCTTTCACTCTCAATCTCACGCTCTCATGCTGCCCAAACTATTCTCAAGCCAAAAACAAGATGAACCGGTGATCGTCTTTTGTTGGTTATTTACAATGTTGAGTTGACAGCTGCTCAAGCTGTTGATCCGCTCCCTCCCCACCATCAGACCCCCCTATTAGTGCTCGGTCACTGTTCGCTTTGTGAGAGGGTTTGAAGGTCTGATTTCTAATGATTGATAGTTACACATACTTGTTGTATGTATTAGTTTAGTTTGCCCCTGGTACGTAAAAAGGATAATAATAATAGCGGTTTTTTAAATTATACTGAGTTATTCTTCTTGTCAATAACCGCTACTATTCGTTTGTTTTATGGATTTGGGCCGGTCTGGGTCTAAATGCCAGGGCCGATTTGCTGTCCCAGTCCAGCCCCGGCCACAAGGATATTAAGTATAGTCAGAAGAATGTACTAACCCAATCTAAAATCAAAGAAACAAACCAAATAATTGATTGATTTGATTTACTTGTATATACTGTTTGCTAGTAATAATCTTTTATAGACTCTTGGGATTTTTTGTTCACATATTTTATTTTGTAAAGTAACTAAACTTTAAAGTACAATACAAAACGGTGTAACAGTTCTCTTAGACTTGTAGTGGAATTGAACTATAAAGTGGCTTGAAATGATAAGTACTTTGATGTTGTACTTAAGTACTTGAGTAGATGCACTCCATCATGCATTTGTGAGCACACACCAAAACACAGGATATACTGTATGATAGTTTGACTGTGGCTTGCCACTTCATTTCCTTTCAATTCACTTTAAAGTCTATATTCCACATATTTCCAATGGAGTCTGCCTTATCGTGTCACAGAATCTGCAGCCTAGACAAACCCAACATCCTGATGTACTCATTGATAATGCTTTACTTTGGACATTAGATGGATGAAATTCAGCACGCCTTGCCTTATCAAATAACACATTTCTTCTAAGCAATCTCACAAAATAACTAAACACACGGAAACACAATAGAACTCTTTGCTTAAACATGAACAAATGCGATTATTTTAGTTTTTTTTTCCAACTAAATTGGCAGGGAGACACCATGTTTTAAGCTTCTTGTTGTGCTTTTAGGAAAGGATTTTTAAAATACCACAATGTTGATAAGGGTTATCATGACATTGATGGGTTAACCCGCCCTGAAATATTCTAGTTCTGCATCGTTTCTCCAGAAGATAAAACAATAAGGAATTACCTTAATAACAGTACCAATACGGTTGCTGTCCATGTTAATTCATCATAGTTTTAAATAAAGAAATATAAAATACTGCATCCAATCAATATAGTTGTAATCAAAGCAGAACGGATTGCAACTGATTACAAGCTCTTTAAGCAAATTAGCCTTTTATCCTTTTAACAACCAAACATTTGTAATATTTTAAAGAGAAATCACATGATCGTTCTCACCATTGGATAAGAGGATGATCATCACCGCTGAACCACACAGAAGTTGGTAGAGAGCCATTTTCACTGCCTTCTTCCCTCTGTCCTGACAATGAAATACTCCACACCTCATACCTAGCTCCGCCCACAACCTTTGACTACAGTACGTTTTTCCCCAGAATCTTTAGTTCCTTCTCGTAACAACAACCCCCTTCATACCTCAACACATATTCTTAGAAGGTATGCATGTGAACATGTGAAAAATCGCCACGTCAACTGTTTTTTTCTGATGATGTTGTGTTTGCAGCAGGCATGTATCTCCCAGTGTTTTGTAAAATGCAATCGTTCACATTCATTTTGCGTTAAATTGTTCTGACGCAATGCCTTTTAATGTCTGAGTATTAATTCAATTATCCCGTATCACACATAATTTTCAACTGTAAAGCTCTTTGAACTACTTTTATACTACTTCACTAGTTGTGTATAGTAACCAAATACATGTTCTCAAGTACTGTACAATTGAGGTGCTTTTACTATAACTGAGTATTTTTACATTATGCTGCTATGACATACTTTTACTCCACTAAATTCTGTAGTCAAACGCTGTACTATTACTCCACTAAAAGTATTGTACATATTTAGTTACTAGTTGCTTTGAAAATGTAGGTTATTAATAACAATGAAGTCAACCAATACATTATCATTCACACCTACATTATAATATGATACTTTAAGCTACCCAGTTGTATATAAAGTCATTCAAATAAACCCTACCCAAGTTCAACATTGAAGTAAAAGATGCATAAATTATCATAATACAAACATTTAAAAATATATGGTGTTTTAATGGGCAATTAAGCATAATGAGTATTTTAAAGGGGACCTATCATGATTTAACCCCGCCCCGAGGGGCTCTGTAAGGAAGGGGCACATTTCTTCTGGTTGTGTACTTTCAAATTCTAGCGCACTCGAGGTGGTTTCTCCATTCTTACCTACCTATCTCTCAATTCTCAATAACTGCTTACTTGCTGCATGATTGAAAGTTACACATTCAGGACAACAGGAACCAATTGTTTCTTCCTGGTAACGTGCAGGGCTCGTTGTGTGTGGAGTGTGCCAACGTTAAAAATAAAGTCATTGAACTCATTTTAAACAATTCACATGACATGGACACTGTACAGATCGTACAGCCCCTGATGGAAAGGAACAGGGAGAAAGTCTTACTTTACCTGCCCTTTACTTAAAAATAGATGGTCAATCAATCGTATATATATATATATATATATATATAACATTGTTTAACATTATCATGAAAACCCTCCAATAGTTCTCTCCATGAGAAAGTTCAGTGTTTTTATAAACTTATTTTTCTCTTTTGTGTCACACTTTCCGAGCTCCATTGAGCGTCACTGTTCAATAACCCAAGTTTAGTAGATTTCAAGTGTTGCGTGATGTTTGTAAAGCTGCCTATAGGTGTCTTCTTTTGTAATAGGTGATAAAAGCTCTTCTGAGCACTATGTCTATGTGTGTACAGTAAGTGACAAGTATTTTCATTTTGTTGCTCTTGTTAGGGCGGGGTTAAATAATTCAGTGCAAATAAGAACTTATAGTAAGCTGTTTTAATAGTGTCAATCTTGATTTTCAAATATACATTTTGCAAAAACACTATTCTTGGTTACAGGCCGCATTGGTATATTAAAGCAACTGTTTTTTTTCATATACGATTACAATGATTTGAAGGAATTCATATACGTCAATGGGCGAGGTCAGAAAAGAAAAGAACATTGTGTACAACATTAACAACATATCTGATCACTGTTCCAAGGGTAGAGATCATGAGATGCCTTATCGAGGAATCTTTGGCATCCTCTTTGCTGTGGTATGTCATATGTCCAGAGCAATGGTGTACAGACAGTTCTGACACATGGAACAATGCCCTGAACAAACCGTGTGAACCTATTGTATGGGTAGCGTCAAACTAAGCTAACAAGTTCTCTCCCTGACTATAAGAAAGCTTGTTATGTTTGAGAGCTTTATTCTTCCAATTCAATACCTTTTTTAATTGGGGAATAAACTCAAAGGAAAATTACATTACATTGCATTTAGCTGACGCTTTTAGCCAAAGGGACTTACAATAAGTGCGTTCGACCAACAAAATACAAACTTGAAGAAAACAGAATCATATAAGTACATCAGGCTTCATAGAGCAAAAACATTTCAAGTGCTACTCAACTAGCTTTAGTCCTTTGTTAGTATTAAGTGCTTTGTTAGTAATTGTATCGCTCGAAGTGGAGTCTAAAGAGATGAGTTTTTAGTCTGCGCCGGAAGGTGTGTAAGCTTCCTGCTGTCCTGATGTCAATGGGAACTCATTCCACCATCTTGGAGCCAGGAAAGCAAACCCACGTGTTTTTGCTGATGGGAACTTGGGTCCCCTTCACAGCGAGGGTGCAGCGAGCCGTTTGGCTGATGCAGAGCGGAGTGCACGTGCTGGGGTGTACGGTTTAACCATGTCCTGGATGTAGGAAGGGCCAGACCCATTCGCAGCATGATAGCAAGTACCAGTGTCTTGAAGTGGATTCTAGCAGTTACCGGAAGCCAGTGGAGGGAGCGGAGGAGCGGAGTGGTGTAAAGCATAATAGAAGAAATAAAGAGACCATCGCTAACGTGTGAATCTACAGTCTTTAACATGTTCCCATTTTTATGATCAGATTACAGTAACCTCACGTATTCCCAGATTCAGTGTAAACATAATTGAACATAGCTGTGTGAGTTGTGTTTATGGTTGTGAAAGAAAGCAAATAACAAGTTGCACAAAGGGACCAAAGGAATCTTGATTATCAACACAATTCTCTCTCAAAAGCAAATGTCACAAGACACTATTAAAACAACACAGACACATCATGGCGATAATCCTATGGCGGCTCCTCACATTTTTTAAAGCAGGTGAAAGGTACATTGTGTCATGCAATGGATTGCATAATATTCCTGTCACTATTTTTATCTTTGTTGCCTATGCCACTGTTAACGGTGTGTTAACAGTGGCAGAGGCAACATATGTTCTAAATAACTTGAACTCAATCGATAAAGTCTAAATCAATGTCATCTAATTTGATTTCATGTGGAAAAGGAGCAGCTGGCAGCATATTTGTCATGTTTCATTTTTTACCCCGGAGAACTATTTGAAGGAGGTGTTTTAAAAAAGAAAACTGATGAGTTTATAGTGTTTAAGTTTTACTGAATCGATTTAAAGATACAAATCTTTATTAAAACAAACCATTACATCACGCTTCATATTGGAACAAGATCCTGAGACTAAGTTGCATTAAGTTAAGTAGTTTTTAAAGCATGTATGTCCATGTCTGCCTCATCATGTGCGGTTGTTTCTACGACACATTTGACATGTTAAACCGCTTGGTGGCACCTCAGCAAATAGACTGCTGCTGTTTCCATAACTGAATACAAAAGTATTGTAAAACAAAAACAAAAAAATAGTGTGAAGGGTGTGTTGGCATCAGCGACACGGTTTGTTTGTTTATTTATTGTATAGTATTTCATATTTTATTGTATTTATTTTGTCATCTTCCTTTTAGTGAGTGGGTTATCATCCTCATCCATTTTATTTTAAATGCTTATTATCATAACTATGTTACCTCCTTGAAATCTTATTTAACCTGTTAAGCAACATCTTGCAAGAAACAACGTCTGAGGGCTTCTTAACATTTAACAAACTATGAATGTGTCATACCCACTTAACGGGAAGAAACTCAGCTAACTGACGATATGAACAATTGTTACCGAAACAAAACACAAGTCTAACGCCGAGCCTCTGAAGTAGCACTAAGCGAAAGAGTGCTAACGCACTTAGCACATAACTCACGGTAGAAATATGTTATACTTCATCGGATCTGCACACACCAGATATCATATGAAAGCTGATATTCCATAGATTCCAATGGTATAAGTATCATCACTGAGACCAAAACTTGCGGGAGCGAAAGCCAGCAAAGACAACACACGACTTCACTTTACGGGGCCAAAGCGGCAAATACGTCTTACTTTTGCCTGTAATCCATAGGTTGATCCAATGTCTCTGTGTCACTTTGAAATGATTACTGATAATCCATCATCATATTTATGTCAATAAGAGTAGTTTTCATATATAGCTGCTATGAGAGCAACGAGAGTGTATGAGAGCTTCCGGTTTTGGGCATGCTAGCTGCGCATCACTCTCATTCACCAATGGAAATGTGTAGATGGATTTAGGAACTCCCTCTCGATTCTATTGGCTCTAACGGTTACAAAGAGGTGGCAATCATCAAAATCGACCAATGGGTTCCAGAGATATGGAAAATCCACCCAAATGACCCCAGAAGTGTTTTGTTCTTTTCTAAATCTCTCTAAAAAGGTCAAATGTCACTTGTTTTGCATCAATCTTGATACAGAGTATTTATTATATGTTATAGTTTGGATTCCTAAAGCTTTTTGTCTACTAAACTCATCATTCAAGGGTGGTTTTCACTATAAGTAATGTTGTTTTTTTGGACGGACACTATCATTTACATTTTTTTACTATGTTAAATCTGAATTTACTTTAAAATAAAAACATATGTATTGATTCTGACTCTTCTACATCCAACTCACAGGTTTATAATTGCTTTGAGAAAAAATATTTTTTATTTACCCCTTTTAGATACCATACCTATACAAAACATGTCTGTGAAGTTTTTTGCTTAACAAACAGATCACCCATTGTAGCCATGCCTCATACTGCTCATACCCCTCTTTAGCAGCCCTGTTAGAGAAATGCGGATTTTGGGTCCTTAGCTAAAAAAAAAAAGAGGAGGCGGAGCTAATGCCTGATCAGAATTCTACCAGAGATAAAGTTAAATTCTGCTGTGATAAAACGCCATCCTGTTTAAACCACATCAAGGGTTATTTCTTCACAGTATGGAGCTCAAATGCTTTTTCTCTTGCAGGTTTATCACAAGGTGAGTTCCTTTCTTTATTTCCTGCTTTTTAAACACGTGCTCTCCAGTACAGGTTAGCTCTGAGTGTTAGCGAGGCTTGCTAATGTAAACAAAGACGATATTACGTCCAAAACACGTCAGGCATTGTTTCTGATAGCAACTTTCTGTGGGTCCGCCGCCGATATTACGTCATATCGGCAGCAAATCTGTATCCACTCGTTGTACCTCCGTTTTATTTTCTGACGCTGCTTGAGTTCCCCGACGCACCGGGGACACATATTTATGTATAAAAGACATTAAAAAAAGTGCATTTAGCATGATAGGTCCCCTGCAAGATAAGATAAGATGCACTTTATTGATCCCAATTTGGGAAATGTTTGCGTTGCAGCAGCATAAAAAGAAGGCATTGCACATAAGAGAAATTTAAAGTAGAAATAAACAATTTCAAAATGTAAACATCTGAAAATAGGAATAAAACAGCAATACAACAAGTAGAAAATATACGCACAATTTACAGTAAAAAATATATAAAGCAGGATATTATAAACATTAAAGGGGACCTATCATGCAAAATGCACTTTTGTACGTCTTTTATACATGAATATGTGTCCCCGGTGTGTCAGGGAACTCACCAGGTGTCAGAAAACACAACCCTCTCTCTTTTCCTCCGTACCCAAATCTCTAAAAACGGGGCTGCGATGGAGATTTGAATTGTTCTGATGTCAGAAACGGGGTACTCCGCCTATATGGGCAACTCTCCACCTATCAGGGGAATGAGAGACCGCTCGAAAGCGCTGGAGACGCTGTAGTACATATGCCAGGCCTGTAAGTGGCGCTGTAGTCTGCCACAAAAGCAGCGAAGAAGACTTCTCACAGAATCAGCCCTCGCAAAAACAGGGCTGGAATAGAGCAAATAGGGCGAAATGAGGCATGGCTAAAATGCATGATCTGTTTGGTATTTTGAAAAAAAAACTTCACAGACATGTTTTATATAGGTATGGCCCTACAATATATTATTCAAATATAGCATGATAGGCCCACTTTAAGTGTGTGAGGAATGGACTATTAAATGAAATATAAGTGCAACATGTACATTGTGAGTTTAAGCCATTTTAGTCAAGATTATAGACTGAACAATGGAAAGTCTGTAAAGTGAGGGGAAGCGTAGATTGACAGGTGGAGCTGTGATGGTGCCGAGAGGTTGATTGTTGCAGATTTTCAGCAGCTGGATGGTTGTAATGAATCTGATTATCCGATGCAATCACATAAAACCTTCTCATCCTCTCAATCAGATGGACGGAGCGGAGGATATTGATTGAGGTGCAGTGATTGGGGCAGGTCCCCTCTGTGTGTGTGTGTGTGATTTGAAGTCTAAATAAAGTAGTGTGTGATTCATTCAAGCACTGAATCCTCCTTTCTTACAATACATTCCTCTTATAATCGTGTATTAAATATAAAGTCGATAAAGCTCAGTGTTTGACTGGTGACGCATGATGAAATGTGACGAGTCATCCCTGCTTAATGGCTACTAACTATAATCAGAGCTTTCCCAACACACAGTAACCAATCAGGTCGACATGTTATTAAAGCGACCTTTAATAAAACAAACATTGGTACACTTCTGGATCTAATCCAACGAGTCCAAAAGGTTTGAGTTGAGATTTTTAAATGGTGTTTCAATTAATCCTGTTTTTAGACTCATAGAAAAAATGTCAGTTCTTGAGATATCTCAGAACATCCCACAAATTAAAAGTAAACTTTCTCCAAATCGAAATATTGTTTTCTCTACTTTGTTATCCAATCAGAATCAGAATAGGAAATACTTTATTTATCTCAGAGGGAAATTGGATGAATTATAATCATATTTTGACCATTGAAAGTTGTTAGTTATAGTGGCACCATCAACAATTTGAATACATAAATAGATTAATTGACTAGCACTGTAAATATGAATTGGATTAATGTCAAAATAATCCAAAATATACCTGAATTCTCCTGTTTTAGTGTATTATATTTATTTTCCTATTAGCCAATATTAGCATGCTAGCACAATCAAATAAGACAACACTCCACACATTGCTACATGCTACACACTGTGATCTTGGAAATGTGTTGCATGCTGACAGTAGCATTTTAAAAGGTTCTACATCCAGATAAGTTATTGGGCAGGCAGCACTTAACTCTCTTTTGTAAGTATGACAAGTATTTAATCATAATTGTAGATAAGTGTTTAGAAGTGTGAGTCATGAAATGGTGTCTTAAATGCACCTGTGTAGCTTCAGTGCTTTAATGATGGAGTAAAACTGACACCTATACTTAAACATCAAACATTGTTCTTTTCCTCCACTAAGTGATCACAAATAAAGGTTTGTCACGTACTTTGAATAATAATTTTGCTTTCAACTGTGTCAAAGACGTCAGGAAGGCATTGTTATTGTTCACTTTCATCCTGACTGAGATACACAATTCCCTAAAACGTTATTGGAAAGCATCCACTCTCCCCCCGTCATCCCAGCAGCACACGGAGCCAAGCTTTTAACACAAACATTTCAAATTCTTGAATAGTCTGTCCCTTCTGCAGACAGCTGCCTCCGGTGCTCATGAATCACATCCACTGCCAATTTCCATATTTCTCTCCCCAACACTTTCACTCAGAACAGCATCATCAGGATTGAGTCATTTCTCAAATGCTAATGCACCTTTTGCTCTTCAGTACACGAGGAAATCTTAAAACCATAAATGATTTAAGGTGTTGCAAAACATACGTTGCTCTGTAGGTACATCACGCTCATTTTTATATTAGGAAAAAGGTCTTGGGATTTAATATCCGATGGCAGAACTCAAGATCTTTGTCATGTCAAGGCTGCCTGGGACACAGTGTTAAGAAATTGTGTTTCACCTTGGCTTTTAAAGGATGGCTGTAGCTCAGAAGGTAGAGTGTTTGGTGGTAAGTCAACATTTTTAAGTGTCCTTGGCGGCTAAGGTTAGGTAAATGGGAATGTACCAATCAAAAGGGTCAGTAGTTTCGATATATAAAGCGAACTGGACGTTGTTTAGTGGCGCATGAAGCCAAAATACTAAAATCATCGGGGGTCTTGGGCCCATAGAGCATCGGTTCCCAACCTGTGGGCCGCGGCCCCCTAGTGGTCCGCGAAGGCATTGAAAATGGGCCACCAAATAATTTTCAAAACATGATTTGTGTGGAAACATTTCATTATTACGATTTTTTTTTAACCCATTTTCCTTTCTCTTTCTTGATCCTCCTTAGCAACGGTCATTACAGTCCTTGACAGCGGTTTTTCTGCTGGATTAACAATGTGTCACATGTTCTAAATTGACCAATCAGAATCGAGTATTCATCGAAACCGTGTAATACACATATCTGTTTGTTACTGATGGCCAGCTCCTTTTCTAATTCAAATAAAAAGTACTTTATTTAGCCTCCGTATTGTTTATGGTTGAATGTGGGCCGCAAATATTTTTAGATTCTTAAGTGGGCCCTGAGTTGAAAAAGTAGCCGCTGACATAGAGCATTCGCACTTGTGTTTCCTTAAGCCGGAAAATAACTTGGATATATAAAGCGCTTAAAGATTGAGCTTTTAGTGCATTATACAACTCTTAAGACCTAAAATAAGGGCTCGTCAAATTTAGATTAGATTAGATTCCTTTTATTGTCACTACACGGAGTACAGCGAAATTCAAAGCATTCCCGTCGGTGCAATCACACATATCAGACAGTATCAGTGTCATTTTGACAATTCAAGCTAAAACTTTTAATATATAATAAATAAAGTGACTATAGTGTTAGCTCAGCTTAAAACAAATAATATATGGTGATCTACAGACGTATCTTTCCAGGTTGGATTACCACCATTTGACCCCTACGAAAAATTCCGTCAATGTCCGGTATACTTCTTGGGGCTTGATCCGCTTGTAGTCATCTTGTTATAGTGCACTTATTGAAGATACTTAACCCGAGTATTGGTCCCGTAGGCATGTCTGCGGTATTGAAGATTATGAAGTCACTTTGGATAAAAGCACCAGCAAAATGACTGTAATAAAGAGATGCTTAACCACAAATTGTCCCAGATGGCATTGCAAGGAGCCTAGGCCTCTGTATGTGCAAATGGGTGAATGCTGTCTTGTAAAAGCCCTTTGATGGGACTCAAGAAGCATTATAATGGCCTTAATGGCATATCCATTAACTCTCTCATCATACTACTTCCCTGATGGCTCCCACAGGATTGTTGACATCCTCCTGGACTCATCTTCTTATTACAGACACATGCATTTCCTAACATTTGGACTACCTATGTTGCAAATGTATTATCTTTTCAATTTACACACGGCATCTATTGCACGTCTGTCCGTCCTGGGAGAGGGATCCCTCCTCTGCTGCTCTCCCTGAGCTTTCTCCCATGTTCTCTGGAAGTTTTTCCTTGTACGATGTGAGGGTCTAAGGACAGAGGGGCTAAGGACAGAGGGTCTAAGGACAGAGGGTGTCGTATTGTCATACTGATATTCTGTACAAACTGTGAAGTCCACTGAGACAAATGTAACATTGTGATATTGGGCTATATAAATAAACATTGATTGATTGAAGGTCTATATGCTGCAAAACAGGTGATTCCTTTTTTGTCCACCAGGCGTCCTCAGACAGTCAGACAACCCTCTGCTCAATCTGCCTTTACTTTCAATTGGCCAATTCTCTTTGATGCTCTTTGTCTCCCAGGGTTATAAAGACCTCTTTGTCTCTGATTATTGCAGCTCACCACAGCCCAGAATATTATCTGTCTACTTTTTAAACAATTGAAACTTGAAATAGGGCTGTCGACGTGATGCAAGACTTGAGTTCTCCACCCAAACGATTTTAGAAGATTATCTTTTTTCATTCTTCGCCGTGATGAAACGGAGACCAGATCACTTTGATGTGTTGCTGCATACTTGACTCTGCTTTCATTCCCTCTCTCTGTGGTAATGGAGAATGCAGCTCATTTATCTCAGCTTGTTCGTGTGTCTGGTCGATATATTGACAGCGTCCTGAGTAGGGATGTCCCGATCACCTTTTTTTGCTCTCGATCCGATTTCGATCATTTGATTCTGATAATCTGCCGATACCGATTTTTCCCGATCCGATCTTTATGCAATGCATTAAGAGAAAAAAAAAGGTAACAGATAACGGCTGGTCATCCAACGCGATGAATTCAGCTATCTTGGCTGTTATTTTGTTGGCACTGTTCTGGGGCAGTTTCTCTTTCCTTCTAAAAGTCTCTGAAAGTGTCGGTTGTTTCAGTGCCGTTACCTGAGTGGCTGCTGTGGACTCGTCGTGTTGTTGTTGGTGTTTGTTTCTCAGGTAGCGTATTAGATTGGTCGTGTTGAACGTAGCTCTGTTCTTTCCACCACGCGGAACCTCCGCCTTGCAAACATTGCATCTGGCTGTTACACTGCCTTCGCTTTCAATTTTATAATACTTCCAAACTCCTGACATTTTCTCTGTCCCGACTCCCGAGTCACCAGCTGAACGTAGCCTCTCGTTAGCTTGCTGCTACTATTAGACACTGCGCCCACTCTGTTGCCAGATTTGAGAGAAATAAGCAACCAGGTCTGAAAACAAGCCCAAAAGAAGCAACACATACATGATGTTGTGTAATTTTAAACCAAAACTAAGGTTTTAAATTAAATAGAGAACAAGATGCCAAGAAGAAGCTGAAGAAGAAGCAGAGGCCGAAAAGAGAAGACAAAGACAAATGAAGAAGGAAAAGACAGATGAAATCTCCTTTTCCCCCTTTTAACTTCAACGTTCTGATTCTTAGCCACTTGGGGGCAGCAAAACAACCGTCACCACCTTAACAGTGAGGTTGTTCTGTGATATTGAATAAAAAATATAACATTAGAATAAGAATAATTTTAGGGATGCACGATATTGGTTTTTACATGATGTACATACATGTAAAACAACATGATGTTGTGTAATTTTAAACCAAAACTAAGTCCTCAGGATGACTTTAAGACGTGAACATGGTCATTTTTGTTTTGTAACATTAAATAAAATAATAAAAATATTTTATAAAAAAAAAATATTCCCGATCCCCAATTTTTTTCTCCCGATTCCGATCTTTCGAAAATCACGGGATCGATCCCCGATCACGTAATCGGATCGGGACATCTCTAGTCCTGAGCCATGCAAACAGCAGCTGTACTGATCATCCCCAGGCTAACACTTGTATTCAGAGTGTCCTGTTGACTCTATAGGTGTCTGAGTGTGTGTGAACAAAGAGAGTGTGTGTTGCATTTCTCGGCATCTGATTGCTTTTTTTGTGGAATTGAAGACATATGCATCCAGAAGTGGTCTGCTGTTTGTGTGTCAATGTCGTTTAAGGTGTGTGGGGTGATTTCCCAGCATTCACTCAAACACCTGTGCACAAAGTAGGCAGGACATTATATATTTTAAATCATTGAAGGAATTTTGTTAAACACTCTTTGAGAAAGTTTGACGTAGCAGCGTGTCTGTTATTTTCTGAAGTGGCAGCCATTCATTTCACAATTTGCTGTGCCAATAGCAATCACAAATGAAATGGCAAATGTCCATTTAAGGGACATTTTGTTTGAGCTAATTAATGCTAAGTGTGTGTCTGCTTCAGAAAGTGTCGAGTACATTAAGTGACACACGCTGTGCCCCCTTCAGATCTCCTCGAAAAAGCTCTCGTTAGTTGGAACCCCTCGACACAAATAAAAGCAAAACAGACCGAGACGGAAATATATTTATGGATCGATTAGTTTTTCTGGCCTATTTGAGATGATCAGATTAGCAGCCAACAAGATTCTTTACGCTGATAATGAGAAGAAAGCTTTGCTGTACAGCCTTCTGAGGAACACATTTACATAAAGAGTGGAAGAACGGGAAAGTGTGTGTGGGAGAGATTGGTGTGTGATTTGTTTAAAGGTGTGAGTGTGTACTGGAGTTGATGATGTTTACCGGGATATGAATATGACAAATAAATGATGTGTGTGTGAGACCAGAGGTTGTTTTCCAAGTTTGTTTATTATTCACGAAGGTGCGCATAATGCCTCAGAGTGTGTGTGTAGATGTGTGTGTGTGGCCTGTAGGTGAAGCTTTAAAACCAGAGCACGTAGAGGCAAATATTGAATATTACTTTTACTTCTTGGCACCGATTTTCCGATTTCTCTCTTTCTGTGTGACTCTGAAACTCACACGGAGGAACATGATTTCATTCATGGCAGCACGCGGCTGTGATAGGAGAAGCAGCCATTTCTACACATTTCCAGTTCTTCTTTTCTCTGCAGCTCAGTGAAAAGTCAGTGTGTTCAAATGTGGGTTTAGCAGCAGGGAGGCGTTTGAAATGAAGCTTCACAAAGACACACACACACCAGAGTGCATTGACATTTTACGGCTAATTAATCATGTTCAATATAATCTCTTTAAAGGCTGTTTCTACCCGCTTGTTGCTGCAGTAAAATCAGAACAAATGACCCACTCGGGAGTCAATGATACTTTGCTTTCATTACAAGCTATCTCTTCTCTCGCTTCAGTGTGAATGTACTGTTCACACATTTTACGGTTTCCAGATCGCTGTTTGCGTCGCATTTTAACGGGAATGCTTGAACAAAAGTTACTCTCTGGTGGGATGTATGATAAAATAGCAATATTCATTGGCATCAGTGTGGCAGAGATATAATTACATTTAATGACTTCAAAAGCCAAATAAGTTATGCAATCTAAGAGTGGTAGGCGTAATAAACTGGAGTTAACACTTTTGCAGCCTTTAAAAAAGTATATTATCTTGTTTTTCGGGAGAATTATTGCCTATTTTCTTGTTTTTACATGACACTTTGAAACATATAGTGCATATGAATTGATAAAAGGTGTTAATCAGGTGATATTTTGTAGATAAATCATGAACTAGCCAGAACAGCAGAAAAGATAATTAAACTCGATGGGTTTCAAGTTTGAAATAAAGATGGAGGCTAAAGTTAGCTTAGCATAGTTTTCTGGACAAGCTCTTGGTTGCTTTTCTGGTTTTTCCACAGTCATTCCTTTATAATCCTTTCTTTATCCTTTGTGTCTCTGACATTTTGTCTTTTTTGACAAGTGATGACTATGCATGTGCTGCTTTGTGAGAGTGACCTTTAAGAAAGGTTACATTTTTAAAACCTCCTACAATGCTTGCCAATATCCTAAAAAAAATCCCATGAATGAGGAAGATAAGATGGACTTTTATTAATCCCCGTGGGGAAATTGTTTCTCTGCATTTGACCCATCCTAGTGTTAGGAGCAGTGTGCTGCCATTTTGAACGGCGCCCGGGGAGCCGTGTGGGGAACGGTGCCTTGCTCAGGGACACCTCAGTAGCACTTGGTCTTGCCGGGACTTGAACTGGTGACCTTGCAGTTGCCAAGCCAAGTCCCTATCTACTTCGCCACCACCGGCCACCAGAACTTACTTCCTTGTCCTCAGAACTCTTTGTTGCTGACTGACTGCCTCGCTGACTGACTGATGTTGTATTTCTTGTGTTTTATTGTTCTTTTTCTTTCTTCCCTGATGCTTTTGTTGTCTCATTTGTCGCTCAGCATCTCCACATGTCAATACAGACAGCTGTGAACTTTCAGTGTGCATGGAAGCTTCTTTGTGTGTGTTCCTGGTAATGTGTGTTGTATAAGAGTGTTCTTTTAGTGTGTGTATCTAATAACAATTGTCCATCTGTGTTTGATTTTGAAATCCATTGGCCCAAATCCACTTTTCATTCCATCTCTGTGTATAAATCAGGTGTTGAGTTATACACACGCACACACACGCACACACACACGCACACAAACACGCACGCACGCAAACACACACACACACGCACGCACACACACACACGCACGCACACACAACACACACACACACACACACACACACACACACACACACACACACACACACACACACACACACACACACACACACACACACACACACACACACACACACACACACACACACACACAAGACAAGGCAAGGCAAGTTTATTTATTTATATAGCACCTTTCAACACAAGGCAATTCAAGGTGCTTTACACAAATGAAAGACATTCAGACAAGAAACATTAAAAGAAATAATACATGAATAAAAAGTACATGAATAAAAAGTTACAGTGCGGTTTAAGATATGAATAGTTCACACAGAAGTTCCACTTTACTGATGAACACAACGGCTCAGTTTCAATTAAAAGCAGCGACCAAAAGAAAAGTCTTCAGCCTGGATTTAAAAGTAGTCAGAGTTGCAGCGGACCTGCAGGTTTCTGGGAGTTTGTTCCAGATATTTGGAGCATAATAACTGAACGCTGCTTCTCCATGTTTAGTTCTGACTCTGGGGACAGAAAGCTGACCAGTCCCTGAAGACCTGAGAGATCTGGATGGTTCATCATTTAGCAGGAGGTCAGAAATGTATTTTGGGCCTAAACCATTCAGTGCTTTATAAACCAGCAGCAGTATTTTGAAATCTATTCTTTGACACACAGGAAGCCAGTGTAAAGACTTCAGAACAGGAGTGATGTGATCCACTTTCTTAGTGTTAGTGAGGACTCGAGCAGCGGCGTTCTGAATCAGCTGCAGCTTCCTAATAGATTTTTTAGCGAGACCTGTGAAGACACCATTGCAGTAGTCCAGTCTACTGAAGATAAAAGCATGGACAAGTTTTTCCAAATCCTGCTGTGACATTAGTCTTTTAATCCTAGATATGTTCTTTAGGTGATAGTAGGCTGATTTAGTAACTGTTTTAATGTGACTGTTGAAACTCAGGTCCGAGTCCATGACTACACCTAGATGTCTGGCTTTATCTGTTGGTTTGAACATTGCAGGCTGAAGCTCAGCGCTAACTTTTATACGTTCTGCCTTGGCTCCAAAAACCATTACCTCAGTTTTATCTTTGTTTAATTGGAGAAAGTTCTGACACATCCAGTCATTGATTTGTTCAATGCACTTACTCAGTGTTTGAATTGGAGCATAGTCTCCTGGTGAAATGGTTACGTACATTTGTGTGTCATCCGCATAGCTATGGTTTATAGTTTATAGTTTATTAGGATCCCCATTGGCTGGTGCATAACAACAGCTAATCTTCCTGGGGTCCACAAATAATATAAAACATGACATTCGACAGTACATTACAAGACAATGATAGATATCGTGTACGGCGTCAATTTTCCTTCAAACAGTGACTTTCATATCAACCATCACATACAGCTTATTTTCTGATTCCCCATTTCCTTGGAAAGAATTAAAAAAAAAAAAAAAAATAGTGATTTTACAAATGTCTCCCTTCGCTTCTTTTAGAGTAAAAACAAACTAAACAAATACAATCCTCATCATAACTGTGAAAGGCTGTGTGTGTGTGTGTCTATCTTAGCGAAAGTACCATATTCCTGCATGTGTTTAAAAAACCTATATGAATCGGTGTGCGTATGTTTACCATAACCTGTCTGCTGCTTGTGTAATTTACAATCTTTGGGCTTCTAGATGCCTCTTCAATCGTCTTTTGAAGCTTGCTTTAGTTGTTTCTTTAGAAATCTGATCTGGCAGTGTGTTCCATGCAGCCATGGCTCTATACAGCACTGTGCTCTTCAGAGACTCTGTTTTGGCTTTAGGGATTTGATAGCAACCTCTTGTGGCATGTCTCGTTGTATATGTATGGATGTTAGAGCTAGGTGTAAGTTGCTTATATAGACAGGTTGGATGCTTCAGCTCATGTGTGAGTGATACCATCAGCCTCTCCGTGACTAATGTTCAGGAGAGCTTGACATGCATTTTGTTTACATTATGTCTTGGTGTACACCTAAGGACAAGCCGAGCTGCTCTGTTTTGAACCAGTTGCAGCTTTCCCAGGTCCCTCTTGTTTGCCCCTGACCAGATCATTGAGCAGTAGTCCAGTTGTGAAAGGACTAGAGTCTCAATGACTTGTTTTGTCAGTTGCGGTGGTAAAAACACTGAGCACCTCTTGATGACAGATATATTCCTCCCCAACTTTGCCACCACTGACTCTATGTGTTTCGTCCATGATACATTGTTCACTATGAGTCCCAGGAGCTTTGTTTCCTCCACCTGCTCAACCTCTACATTATTCAGCATCAGATTCAACTGCGGTTTAGACCTTAGTACGTAATTTGTGCCAAATACAATACTTTTTGTTTTTTGAATGTTGAGCACTAATTTGTTGCTGGTCACCCATTCCATTACTGTTTTCAGTTCTTTGTTCAGAATATCAGTTATCTCACCAATTGTGGGAGCCTGTGTAGTGTCGTGTCATCCGAGTACATAGAGACTTGTGCTTTTTCAAGAGCTAATGGAAAATCATTTGTAAATATTGAGAAGAGTAAAGGACCTAGTGTCACGATCTGTCTTTATGGTGTTTTCTCCTCCCTCCTCACCTGTGTCTTGTTTGTGTGATTAGTCTTGTGTGTATTTAAGTTCTGGTTTTTCTGTCTGTCTTTGTCGGTTCGTCTTGTGTATTGGCTTGTCCTCGGTGAGTGTTCTGTTCTGTCATTGTCCTTTTTAGCCTTGAAATAAAGGAATTGCACGTTAATCTGCATTTGGGTCCTACCTGCTTCACACATCGTAACACCTAGTGAACTTCCTTGTGGAATTCCACTTGCAACACATCTAGCACTAGAGATACGGCCATTAAAGTATACACTTTGAGTTCTGTTATAGAGATAGCTTTCTAGCCATGATATCGCCTTTGGGGCAAAACCATAGCACTCCAATTTGTCAAGTAAAATTCTATGGTCTATCAAATCAAAGGCAGCGCTATAATCTAATAGTACTGCTCCCACCATTTTCTTCACATCAATCTCTTTCATCCATTGATCTGTCATTTGTGTTAATGCTGTGGCTGTTGAGTGACCCTCTCTATACGCATGTTGATGCTCACTCATCAGACTGTTAACAGAAAAATAGCATTGTATTTGATTGAATACAATTGTTTTTCTAATAGTTTGTTTAGAACAGGTGACAGGCTTATTGGTCTGCTGTTAGAGCCAGTGAAGGCATTCTTTGTATTTTTAGGGAGTGGAATAACTTTAGCTACTTTCCAGATTTGCGGGCATGTACCTTCCAGACTCATGTTGAACATATGACGGATGGGTGCAGCAATGAACTTGGCTACATTCTTTAATAGCTGACCATCTAAGTTATCAATACCTTGTGGTTTATCATTATTGATTGCCAACAATAACTTTTCCACCTCTTCTGTCCTAACTTTACCCAGCTCAAAGGTGCAATTTTTATTTTTCATAATACGTTCTCTAATATTAACATAGGACGTCTCACAGCTAGATTTTGGCATTCCCTGCCTTAGCTTCTCCACTTTATCAATGAAATAGTTATTAAAATAATTGGCAATATCTAGTGGTCTAGTGATGTATGCCCCCTCTGATTCTATAAAGGATGGTGTTGAGTTGTTTTTCCTACCCATGATGGTATTCAACGTACCCCAGAGCTTTTTTCCATCATGCTTTATATCATTTATCTTAATCTCATAATACATTTTCTTCTTCTTTCTGTTCAGTTTTGTCACATTATTTCTTATTTTGCAATATAACTGCCACTCAGAATGATTGCCGGAATTCATTGCTGCCCTTTTTGTTCTGTCTCTATCAGCCATACATTTATTTAGCTCCTCGTCAATCCATGGTGCCTTTACTGTTTTACCGGTTAACTTCTTAACAGGTGCATGTTTATCCATCACTGGTAACAACAATTTCATGAAAACATCCAGTGCCACATTTGTGTCACTCTCTTTAAAAACATTAGACCAATATACTCCCTTAACATCCTCCACATATGAATCACAGCAAAACCCTTTATATGATCTCTTCAGCACTATTTTCAGTCCTGCTTTTGGGACTTTGGCTTTCCTACATATTGCTACAAGGTTATGATCGTTGAAGCCAATTGGTACTGATACCGCTTTTGAGCACAGTTCACTTGCATTTGTGTATATGTGATCAATGCATTTGGATGATGTTACTCCAGAGCTATTGGTAATGACCCTGGTTGGTTGATTGATCATTTGATCTAGGTTACATGCACTTGTTACCGTCATCAATTTGTTTTTCAATGAACAGTCTGATTGCAGAAAGTCAATATTCACGTCACCCAATAAATATATCTCCCTGTTTTCATCACGTGCCTTCTCAATCATTTCACACAATTTATCTAGATAATTACTATCAGAGCTTGGTGGTCTATAGCAACATCCCAGCAACATAGGTTTTAAATGGGGCAGGTGAACCTGCAGCCATACCATCTCTACCTCACTTAACATAAAATCCTCCCTATACTTCACAGGAATGTGACTTTGTACATAAAAAGCCACTCCTCCCCCATTGCAGTTTCTATCCTTTCTGTAAAAATTGTACCCCTGTATTGATATTTCACCGTCCTCAAACGAGTCATCTAAGTGAGTTTCAGAGATGGCCAAAATATGAATATTATTTGATATCAACATATCCTGAACACACTGAACCTTATTTCTAAGGCAAGGCAAGGCAATTTATTTGTATAGCACAATTCATACATTAATGCAATTCAAAGTGCTTTACAGGATCAAACAGAGAAAACACAATACATTGAGAAGAAATACAAAACACACGAAATAATTAATTAAAAGAAAGAAGACCTTTTTTAACAGTTCGAAAATTTGAAAATTTAAATTTGAAAAGCCATATTAAAAAGAAATGTTTTTAGACCTGATTTAAATGTTTCTAAAGTGCTAGCCATTCTCATATGTTCTGGGAGTTTGTTCCATGCATTAGGAGCATAGATGCAGAAGGCTGCTTTCCCACACTTTGATCTCACAAATGGAACAGTGAGCTGGCCTGCGCCTGAAGACCTAAGGGGTCTGCTGGGTTCGTAGACTGAAGGAGGTCCTTGATATATTTGGGTCCTAGCCCATTTAGTGCTTTATATGTGTGCATTAAAATCTTAAATTAAATTCTCTCACTAACTGGAAGCCAATGCAGTGATCTCAGCACTGGAGTGATGTGATCTGTTTTCTTTGTCCGGGTTAAAATTCTGGCAGCAGCATTTTGAATTAGTTGGAGTTTACGGAGTGATTTTTTTGTGAGGCCTGTGAAGATGCTGTTGCAGTAGTCAAGCTTGCTAAAAACAAATGCATGGACAAGTTTTTCAAGGTCTTGCTTCGACATAAGGTCTTTAATACGTGAGATATTTTTAAGATGGTAGTAGGCTGATCTGTTGATTGCCCTGATGTGGCTGTTAAAATTGAGGTCAGAGTCTAAAATTATACCTAAGTTTCTTGCTTGACTTTTCGGTTCGAGTAATAATGATTCCAGGTGTGCAGAGACTTTAATTCTTTCTTCTTTGGTTCCAAAAACAATTACTTCGTTTTTTTTTGTGTTGAGCTGTAAGAAATTACAGCACATCCGGTCATGTATTTGTTTTAGATATGTGATCAATAAATCAGTAGGACCGTATTCATCTATGGAAAGTGATATGTAGATTTGGGTGTCATCCGTGTAATTATGATAGGAAATGTTATTATTTCTAATTATTTGAGCAAGTGGCAGCATGTACAAATTGAATAGAAGGGGCCCGAGGATCGACCCCTGGGGAACTCCACATGTCATTTTGGTTCTGTCCGATGTACAGCTACCAATTGAAACAAAATACTCTCGGTTTTCAATATAGGATGTAAACCATTTTAGGACAGTGCCAGACAGACCCACCCATTTCTCTAGTCTTTCTATTAAAATGTTGTGATCTATGGTGTCAAACGCCGCACTGAGGTCTAATAGAACTAAAACTGTCGATTTCCCACAATCGGCATTACAAAGAATGTCATTTAAAATATTTAATAAAACCGTCTCTGTGCTATGAAGAGACCTAAAACCAGATTGGAAAGTGTCTAACATGTTATTGGAGGTCAAAAAACTGTTAAGTTGAAGGTAGACAACCTTTTCAATTATTTTGCTTAAAAATGGTACATTTGAAATTGGCCTGTAATTACCGATTGTCAGTGTATCGAGGGTGTTCTTTTTTAGCAGTGGCTTAATAACTGCAGTTTTCAAGCACTTAGGGAAGTCACCTGAATGGAGCGACATGTTCACAATCTGCAGTACATCTGAGGCAATATAGCAATAGACATTTTTAAAGAAGTTTGTCGGAAGACTATCAAGTAGGGGTGTAACGGTATCCGTATTCGTCCCGTACCGTCACGGTTCGGACTTCACGGTTCGGCACATGCAGTCACACGGCGAATACGCCTTTTTTTTACGAGTGGGAAAAAGGTCTGTCATTCAGGGCAGCATCCACTATACTATTTATAATCCAGGGGGCGGTATTGCACCTAAAAGCTGTTTGCCAGCCGCCCTTAAACAACAAATGAAGAACAAGAAGAAACACAACAACAAAACAAACTAAATACAAGAAGAAGAAAAGTTAGTATGGTGAGTTCAGATAACACACAGGAGCTAGAACCCATCTGCTTCTTTTAAATCAGCTGTGTGGGAACATTTCGGGTTCCCTGTGGACTACAATAACGATGAAGTGCGCGAGTGGTGGATCCGACGAGGACGGTGTGTCGCCGTTTTTAGACAGCGGTGCGGTATGCTAATGGTAACACACGCCAAACATGCTAAATCATATCAGAAGGCATCACCCAGATTTGCCACTCACCGGAGCCCGGCAAAAGACAACAGCAGTTCAACAGCTGATCCCCGCTGTTTTTAAGAAGCCAATAGACATGAAAGCCGAGAGACCAAAAATAAATAACGGACACTTTTGGCATAATGTTTTTAAACGACTTTGCGCTCTGGAAACACTTTCTTAATATTTATAATGTAATATTTTCAAGACATTCTTTTTAGTTTTACAGCTTGATGAAACCTTTTTGTTTGACATCAGCCATTATAGATAATCTGGCCACCTGAGTGTACTGTACTGTGTATGGTTTGTTTTTAACTGTTTAATACAGTTAATTATTCAAAATGTCAGAGTTCTTTATTTTTAAACTGAAACTTGCACTACTGTTTAAAAATAAATAACAACAAACATGGAATTATGCATTTGGGACTTTTTTTTGCTTTTTTGTTGTTGTACCGAACCGTACCGAACCGTGACCCCCAAACCGAGGTATGAACCGAACCGTGACTTCTGTGAACCGTTACACCCCTACTATCAAGACTACATGTAGTTGTTTTTAGATGGAATATAATGTCTTCAAGTGTTTTATGGCTGACTGGAACAAATTCTGACATGTTTGCTTCATGAATTATTTGTCCTTGCAATGGGAACGGGTCAAGACTCGGAATTGAGGAATTGATATCTTGCCTGATCTTTAAGATCTTTTCTGTGAAGAATAAAGCAAACTCATTGCATTTCTGAGTGGAGATTAGTTCAGGGGCTATTTCCATTCTGGGGTTAGTTAACCTATCAATAGTGCAAAATAATAAACGAGAGTTATTAATATTTTTGTTGATAAGATCAGAGAAAAATGATTGTCTAGCTTTCTTCAGTTCAAGACCATAGGTGAATAGTTCTTCTTTGTAAATATCATGATGTATATATTTGCGGACGATGAACAATTAGTCTGTCGTACCTAATGTAAGCAATGTTCCCTTTGCTCCTTTCGGCCTTCATGGCAGGGATGAGTTCCTTTCTCTTCTGGCGTACCGCTTCAGGATAATCCTCGTTGAGGAAGATGTTCGTTCCTTTCAACCTGTTTCGTCTGCCCATCACGGCCGTCTTGTCCTTGAAACGCAGAAACTTCACAACAATCTGCCTAGGCTTGTCTGCGCCGTTTCCCATTCGATATGCACTTTCCACCTCGATCCTCTCCTCATCCATCTGTAGTTCTGTTCTGAGCAGCTCCCGGACCTTGTACTCCGATTCCTCCCAACTCTCCCCTGGAGACTGTGGGATTCCATCAATAATTAAGTGTTTGCGTTTCGATTGGCCCTCTAGATAGTCTGATTTTCCACTCATTGTCATAACAGATTCACGCACAGTACTAATGTATGTGCATGCTTCTTGGCTCTTCTTCTTCAACTCCTTACAAGTCTCTTTTAGTTCATCCACTTCTTTTTGGGAAAACTGTAGACTGTTCTTAAGGTCCTGAGCCTCCCTATTCATATCATCCATTCTCTCGTTGGTGGAATCAACCAAGATTTGGATGAAACTTTTAACATTGTTTTCTTGCTGCGTTAGTAGCTGCCCGTATGCATCCTGTTGTTGTTTAAACAGTTCACGCACCTGTGACAGGCTGACGTTGTCCTCTCCTCTCGGCGGCATGGTTGTTTGGTTACCGTGAGTTTGACGCTAACTCCCTCTTGGCACGTCCTTACAGGAAGCTGGCCGGTCAGTTAATCTGCTGTGATCAGAATGGGGGGAAATAATCCAGGAAATCACATTGTAGGATTTTTTATGAATTAATTGGTAAATTCCTCGGTAAAATAAGTATTTGGTCACCTACAAACAAACAAGATTTCTAGCTATGGTAACTTATTTTGTTGTTTTTCATTATCTGAGCCAGTGGTAGCATGTAGATGTTAAAGAGAAGAGGCCCCAAGATGGTGCCTTGAGGAACCCCAAATGTCATATCTGTCAACTCAGATTTGTTTACCTATAGAAACAAAGTTGTTTCTGTCCTTTAAGTAGGATTCAAACCAATTTAGAACTGTTTCCGAAAGTCACACACACACGCACGCACGCACACACACACACACACACACACACACACACACACACACACACACACACACACACACACACACACACACACACACACACACACACACACACACACACACACACACACACACACACACACACACACACACACACACACACACACACACACACACACACACACACACACACACACACACACACACACACACACACACACTCTCACACACACACACAGACCTAGCTCTACCAGACGAGTCCTTTACTTGTATTGGTGTGTGTAAATACATTTCCTCTTATTGTGTGTATTTTTCTCACATAATGCGTGTGTGTCTAATCCAGCAGTGTGTTTGACCCTTGACCTGCTTATCTCTTCATAACACACAGCTGTTTTCCTTCGTGCGTGTGTGTGTGTGTGTGTGTGTGTGTGTGTGTGTGTGTGTGTGTGTGTGTGTGTGTGTGTGTGTGTGTGTGTGTGTGTGTGTGTGTGTGTGTGTGTGTGTGAGACAAATACAAATTACGATATGCCCTTGTCACAGTGAATATGTTGATGTCATGGTGGGAAAATATGTAAATAAGGTTAATGATTGCTGCAGATAGCATTTTTTGCATGGCTGTTGGTGAACTGCTACTTGAATTTTCCCCTATTTTTGTTCAAATCCTTTAACAGTGTTGACAAGCAAGACATGCTAAATATTCACCGGTTAAAACATCTCTAATGTGAAGATTAAAAAGCTTTTTGTTGTTTTTATACCATAAAACACCTTTCATTTTGGGTTCTTTGTTGGACCGGATCAGACGTTTAAAGAGGTTATTTTGGTCTCTGGAAGCCTGTCATTTCATATTGTTATTTTATAGGGGTGTAACGGTTAACAAAAATGTCGGTTCGGTACGTACCTCGGTTTTTAGGTCACGGTTCGGTTCGGTACGTTTTCGGTACAGCAGAAAAAATTATCACAAAACATAACATATTTTTTTTTAATTATTATTAAACTGTGAATAATGTAGTCACTCAAATAAATGCAAAATATAATAAAATAAACATTAAGGTGCAGCATTTCGATGAACTGAAATAATATGTATTTGAACTTTACTGTACTAGTACTCACAAAACATAAACTATTAGTTTTGGGTTTTTAATTATTATTAAACTATGAATATTCACTCAAATAAATATAAAATATAATAAAATAAACATTAAGGTGCAGCTTTTCGGTGAACTGAAATAATCCGTATTTGAACTGTACTGTACTACCTAAGCAGCCAGCTTGACATAATGACTTGCTTGTCATTGTATTTTCATGTTGTTCTAAAGAAAGATGAACTTGTCCACATTGCTTGCCGAAAGGGCAGATCTGCTGGCACTAGCAATGTCTCCTGCTGTGGAGAACACCCTCTCGCTAGGGACAGAGGTAGCAGATACAGCCAGGTAGCGCTTTGCTAACATGGCAACATAAGGATATTTGCCGTTTGTAATAGCTTTGGCTCGGTCTGAAGTTTTTGCGAGTGGTGGAGGCTTAAATGCTAGCGGGAGTTGGGTTTGCACTTCAGTCTTTTGGTACCGGTGATATTCACGTTCGGGTGATGCCTTTTCAAATGAGTGTGCAAGTTTGATGTATTGCCAGCCGCATAACCAATTTTAGTTGAACAATGCCGACAAACAGCTTTGGTTCGGTCCACCTGTCTTTGTCCGTCATCCTTGTACGTAACTGCGAAACCAAAATGTTCCCAAACCGGAGACTTCAATGATGCTGGAGGATCTTCGAGCTCAACTTTATCTGCGTTCGCCATTTCGACAGTTCCTCAAATTACTGACTACATTTGAACGCATCCCTCTGACCAGCTCGTCCAATGAAACGACTTGCTCGCTCTATGACGCGTTGAACACAATGGGAGCAAATTACTCTGAATGCTTCGACGCAGCACCTGAGATTACTTCCAAGAAGTTGTTCTCAATTGTTTACGTTTAACGTTATATTCGTTCGGTACACTTCGGTACACACGTGTACTGAACCGAAGGGCCCGTACCGAATAATTTCGGTACGGGTACGTGTACCGTTACACCCCTATTATTTTATCATGAAATTCTAGTGTTACTACTTCACATTTTTAGACATGAGACATCAAAATGCCCCAAATCAACAAAACTAAATCAAAGACAGGTGTAAATGTAAATCCTGACTTCATCAACACATTGTACTGTAGAACAAAGTTGGAGTTGGATGAATGGAGAAATCAGATTGAAACAACAGACAGAAACAATTAAAGAATGATAATGACCTCTGAAGGCAGGGACGTGCTTTCCTTTTTGCAGATGCCACGCTGTCAACAAACAACGCCACGATAATTAGTAGTAAAGATCTTTTGCAATGATAATGACTAACATGCCTGTAATTATTTTACTGTTGGGAAATTGAAATATTTTGTGTGACTCAACAGACCTGTCGGTTTTGTTGAAATGAGTTTATACACCTGCCACTTAAATATGAACTCCAGTTAGACACATGTGTTATTACGGCTGCTGCTAATGTATTATTATGGTAATCAGTCAAATGTAAATGTACATTTCTATTCCTGGTGACGCATGTCAAAGGTAACAAAGCTGGAAACACTTAATCTTTATTTTTATTAACACAGGTAAACAAATTAAGACTTCAACAAATGACAGTTTTATAATTTCTTATACAACTTGGTTACTGCAATTAGGAGAATGCCTATTAAACATTTGAAGCTGTATATTTGCATTAAAGAGGCCTTATCATGGTTTTTACGGTTTTTCCTTTCATATAGTGTGTAATATAGTTTTTAGTGGTCTGCAAAGGCTAAAATCCCTGAGTTTCTCGATGTAAATGTAGATGTATCATTCATTTTCCCCCTGGAGATAACTCACTTATCATCGCTCTCATTACTCATTTTACTGAAGCACTTGTTGTGTATGTTCCATTACTTTTAATGGCCTGCTCCTCCTGATAAACAGAATCTGCAAACACAAAAATAAGCCTTTTGCAAATTGTTTTTATTTTGGACACAGACACCAAAGAGCCTTAAATCCAGGAGTGAAATAGCATGAAACAGTAAATTGACAGCTGGCGAGTCACACACATGGTGAATGAGTGGATGTCACACTGAAGGATTGTGGGGCAAAGTGAATGGGTTTGATAGCGTGTGCACACGGCGGGATATTGGCTGTCATATTTTTAGTCTGGCATTCATGGATGTCAACCATCTGTTACAACGCAGTGCAAGGTGGGAAACTTGAGGGAGGTGTGCAGATATTTCTGTGTGTGTGTGAGGCCTAGTATTACTATCATTGTGGGGACCTACATCTGTTTACACAGTCACATGTGGGGACTCGCCTACCTTATGGGGACATATTGGGGAATCATTCATTTTAGGGTGAAGACTTGGTTAGGGTTAGGGTTAGGGTTAGGCATGTGTTGGTTATGGTTAAGGTTAGGATAAGTCTCCAGGAAATGCATGTCAGTCAATGTAATGTCCCCTGAAGTGATGTATACATGGTATGTGTGTGTATGTGTTTGTGTGTCCAACACAAAGAGGGTTTTCCTCGAGGAAGCATTTACTAGTGATACACACATTTATTGGGGATGTTTGCTTTTAAGGAATATTTTTAAAAAAAAAGGATGTTCTGCTGCCAAATCATTTCAAAAGCTTGGCTTGGAAATGTTTCAAAGAGAAATAAAGGGACAAGAGCACACTGATGGATTTGCAGCCTTTAAATGTGCAAAGACTAATATTTCAACATATAAAAGTGTCAATATTTACAATAACACAAGGCAAATACATTTGAAACAAAAGATTGCAGATATATCTAAAAGGGATGGTTCAACAAAAATACATATTTTCCTTTATAATTCTAGTTTTCTGCTTAAAAACAAGCATAGCTTTTTTCACCACACACACGTCATTACTGTTATCTCCTTACCTTCTCTAACTGGAACTGATTGAGCACTTGATTTCAGAGTTGAACGTGGGTCTGCATTGCGAGCAAACACTCAATAATGTAATTCCAATTATAATATTCAGAGTTAAATGTATTCATCACATTTACATAGGTCTTTATCTAAAAGCAAGTGCTTTTTATTTTTGGGGCTTGATTGGTGCAACCATTTCACGATACTTCATGGAAATAGAAAATGCAAATGTTAGTGTTATTATGATAAGATAAAGTGTGCTTACATACAAAAATTCATGACGGAAATACATGCATGTGTACATTTATGAAACATTTCACGTAACAATTTAAAAACAGCAGAGACAGATAAGAATGGTTGCAGAAATATTTGTATTTTTTAGCAGATTTGTTGTAAGTCAAAGCATGTTTTCTAGCAAAATATGTTTTGTACTGTACACAATGTACCAAAACAATGAGAACCAGCCAAAGTTGAAACATTTCCCACATCTGTCTGTGTTTATCGCTGCATCGTTGGCAGTCTGCCTATGATCCTGTGGCTAAGTGTTAATGACAAAATATGACCTGATTTAAATAATTGATTTACAGCTGTGGTAAAAACAGCCATTGATATTTGGACCGTCACCAACTCTTGCAGAACTAATTGGTTTACACTTAACACTGAAGCTGCAAGGGCGTCTCCCTCCTCTCGTTCTCTCTGGTCCCAAAAGTCACTGAAGGAGAAAGAGACAAACAACCCACTTCCCTGATGAAATGAAGATAATTTAAACAAATGCTTCACCTTGAAAACTCATTGTGAACGCAGAGGCAATTAGGAAACAGCCATGCTGAAGTATAAGGGACGTCTGTTGTTTGCCTGCTTGCAAACTAAGTATGTTTTGTATCCGTGTTTTGGATGGGGTTTATGTTCCTTCCCATGTCTCGATGAATAGATTAACCTCAACCTTCCCCTTGAATCACCCACTTCCGCTTTGTTAAACCAACTGGGACAATCCAGGCGATTAGCAACGACGGGATATCAGAACCGCTGACCTGATGAGTTTTGAGGAACCTGGACCAGAATTGGTGATTAGAAAAGGAAAAGCAGAGGTGCAAGGCAGGGACTAGGAATGAAATGGATCGATGTCCAGGTTAAAACCCCGGATCGGAAACAATCAAAGGAGGATCGGGCCGGGAACGTGGTGGCTTTGAAAAGTGTTGTCCTGCTTAGAGACATGGAGGAACAGTCAAAGGGAACCGTGAAATATTCTCAATTCCCAGTATGCTCCTCCTCGATTCCTCTCTTTGAATCCTTGCCTTGCGCTGGGGTCCATTTCCGGATAAGAAGTCGGAGAATCGAGGTTCAAGAAGTCTTGGAGCATTTAAAGGTCACCTATTATGAATAATCCACTTGTTCCTGTCTTTTCTACATCAACATGTGTCCCCTCTTCTTCATGTCTCTTCTACATCAACATGTGTCCCCTCTTCTTCATGTCTCTTCTACATCAACATGTGTCCCCTCTTCTTCATGTCTCTTCTACATCAACATGTGTCCTCTCTTCTTCATGTCTCTTCTACATCAACATGTGTCCCCTCTTCTTCATGTCTCTTCTACATCAACATGTGTCCCCTCTTCTTCATGTCTCTTCTACATCAACATGTGTCCCCTCTTCTTCATGTCTCTTCTACATCAACATGTGTCCCCTCTTCTTCATGTCTCTTCTACATCAACATGTGTCCTCTCTTCTTCATGTCTCTTCTACATCAACATGTGTCCCCTCTGTGGAAAGAGACTCTGAAAGTTTCAGGAACAAAGATTCTCTCTCTTTTTGATCCATTTCTATAAAAACTTGTCTGAAAATGAGCTGATCAGATTTTGGCCACTTTATGATGTCATAACGATGTTTTGTCTTGTGTACCCATTAGCCAATCAGCAACCAAGGTAACCCCCCCCCCCCCCTTATCACCTGAATCCTCTCCTAGAGCTCCATTGAGTTCTTTGTAACCAAATGTCTCTCAGAGGGGCGTGGGGAGGGGCTCCTTATTTTCATCTAAAGTAACAGACAGAGAATCAGCACTTTGGAAACAGGACTGAAACAGAGGGGATTATGGGTAATGCTGCAATGATCTGTTTGGTGTTTCGAGCCAATCAGAGACATGTTCTGTATATATCTGAGACCTGTAATATATTGATGAAAAACAGTATGATAGGGGACCTTTACGTATTGAGAAAGGCCTTGACGTTTGCATAGTTCGAGCAAGAAGTTCAGATGTTACCGGGTGTTTTATTCCAAAGTGTTTGCACCCCATTCACCGGTTTATGTCCATCTCGATGAGTCATTCTCTGTCTGCACCATGCAGAGAGTCGGGTTTGTTGTTAATGGTCTTCTTCCGGCCTGCAGACACACCGCGGCGGTTCCTAATCTGTAGCTCAGACAAATAAAGAAAGTGTATGTGTGGCCTTCTCCAGTTCTCATTGTTATCAAAGAGCTGTTTGACGGATAAAGCTGGATTTTTAAGGTTTGGATTGAAAATACCAGGATTTGGTCGAACTACATCTTAACAATGTAGGTTAAATTCAACATAAAATAAAGGTATAAAAGGGAGCAATAAGGGCAGATCAGGGAAATGGCAGACATGTACAGTGGTCCAAACTACGAAGCCACCAAGTTGCCAGACATGAGCGTAAAAGCAAAGCCCTTAACCAAAAGCATTAATGTTGTCTGCTTCTTAATGTGGCTCAAATTGCTTTGGCAGCTTTTCCAGTGGCCTGAAGCCACTAGTTCCTCTAATGGGGATGCCACAGAGTAAATAAATAAATAAAATCATTGTCGAGAAACATTACACAAGAAAAGAGACCCACCCAAGAATCCTTAAAGAGGAACTCACTGAACAGTTGTATTCTTGAGCGATCTGTCAGAAGCATTTGCAGTCGAGCATTTCAATTATTTGTGAGATTACTCAAAACGATAGCACCAGTAGAATTCAATTATATTTCTCCACGGTTACAAGAAACCAATAGCAAGATGTCAACGGGTCAGAGAACCTTGTTAACCTGCAATATTGCCATGACCCTTGAGAAATCGTGACAAATACCAGCATCAGGACTGGAAGTACGAGCAATAATAGCTTGGAGAAGTGGCAACACAGATTATCCTTTTGACTTATTAGAGAAAATCCACAAGGGCGGTTATGGAAGAGGAGATAGGACTCACAAGTGAGAGGATAATTTCTCCAATGGATGTTTTTTTCAGCTTGCAGTAGAAACAGAGATACCCCGCTGATCAGAGATTGAGGATATAAAGTCGTTAAACAAGAGGAAGAAGAGTCACTTTCAAGGACGGAAGTAATATGAAGTTCAGAAATATAACCAACTTTCTGTCTTTGAGAAAGTATTCAGGAACTTGAAAATGACAATTTGTGAGCAATGGCAGTTGTCTTTGTCTTGTAAACAACTCCGATAATTGGCATTTGGTTTGGGGTTCTAACTGCCAGACTCGATCAATTTCTCCAGGAAGGTTTTTTACCAGATTACAATCTTGTTGAGAAATCTCATTTCGTGAGGTCCAGTCAGGTAGAAATGTCTCGGCAGCAAAGGGAGAACTACATGTACTGCGGATACAATGCATGAAGGAAAACAGGAGCATACTTGTATCTATAAAGGCGCCAGAGCATTCTCATATAATTCAGCTGCTGATTCTCATTATTCAAACAATAGCTCCAGTATGAGGCGCTTTCACACCGGAGTACTTTTCCCAGTATAGTTCCGATACAGTTCAGAAAATGTGCGTTCACACCAAAAAAATCCGGAACTAGAACTTAGTTCACGAGAACCTTTCCACCCCCTTTTCAGTCCCTGCTAGAGAGCAGGGACTGAAAAGGGAGAAAAAGGTTCCCATTTCTGATTGGCTGGGCGGATTGCAAACCACGCCCCGTAAAACTCAAAAAAAGTTTTGTGAAGCCGCCATTTTATTTTCCTCGTATTAGCATTATTAGCATTAGCATTAGCCCAGCGCAGAAACGGAGAGAGACTAACTTATGGCAACACAAAATAAAACATGGTAGCGGTGGAGATGAGGAGGTGTCGGCGTTCTGGGGATTTACTCTGAAGCCTTCCCCAACTCCGGGGACTTCCGGCCGGGGACTTTGGGTGCCAGTATACGCCGTGAAGTGGTTTGCGGCCTGCCAGTAAACCCAAAGCAGAAGAAGAAGAAGTGACGTCAGCGGCTTCATTTGCCTAATCTTCCCTCAGGGACTTATTCCGGTGTGAACGCGATCTGTACTAAGTTCATGAGAACTAAAGAGTTCTCATGAACTAAGTACGGCAAAGTACTTGGTGTGAAAGCGCCTATAGGTTCACTGCAAACATAGATGTTCAAAACAAGTTTCCCACTCATGATTTTGAGTTTTTGAGTTCATTTAACGGATCATTTTGCGGATTAAGTAAACTCCAATTCAACTATAAAATGTAACTAAACTTATTTCTGTTGTTTATTCATGTATCTAATAAACATATGACATCACAGCTCTGAGGACATTTGCCTTTTGTTATCATCTCAAAAGAATAAACACAATCAATTGCTTTAACTTGTGTGACCTCTGGTAACTTGGGGGTTAACAGTGTGTTTAAATAACCCCTTTGTCTTCTTTCTTTCTGATTCTCAATTGATCCCCTAAGTCTCCACCTTCCCTCCTCCATCTCTGCACTTGCCGTCTTAATATGATCCAGGAGATAAAGTGCTTTATTTTAAGCCACACACCCTGCTTAAAAAAGAGTCTCGCTCCACAAAGAGGTCTGCCGTTGGGAAAGAGTAACACCTCCGTGATTACCGTCATCATTTCAATTTTAGTTATGAGTCACCTTTTTATTTTTGTAGTGGGAACTATCTGCAATTTTGAAACAGAGGTGACATTCAAGTGGAATAATGGGTAAAATGGACTGTTAGTAAAACCAATTTTTACCCAAAGGTCACACACATTCCTCCACTGGCTTCAAATATTAAAGACAGGATTACAATTAAATAGAGTTTTACTTTTGGAAATGTCAGTATTGTTGTTTTCATTCAACTTGTAAGTAGAAGCTGAGCAATATTTGGCAAAAACAACTTCAAGTCTCCCTAAATGAAAGGCAAAAATACCCTTTTAAGCCCCCTTGCTTGGAGACACACACACACACACACACACACACACACACACACACACACACACACACACACACACACACACACACACACACACACACACACACACACACACACACACACACACACACACACACACACACACACACACACACACACACACAGACACACAGACACACACACACACACACACACACACACACACACACACACACACACACACACACACACACACACACACACACACACACACACACACACACACACACACACACACACACACACACACACACACACACACACTCCAAAGAGATTAGCAGGCTATTTCAATTGTCTATCCTTCCCTTCCTCACACACACATTCTACAGCAAAGTCAATTTTCCGTACATGGCGACACAGATTGTAATCGTCCTCAGACACGACTCGCATTTTAATAGAAATGTGTCTGAACGCAAGACAATGCTTACACCAAGCAGCCTCAATATGTGTGTGTGTGTGTGTGTTTGTTTGTGTTTATCTTGTTTAATAGCTGTATGCGGAGATGTGACTTGAATTCTTATGCGTATAATTGAAACCTGCTTTATCCTTCATTTACCACAATCATCCATGGAGGATTAAAGATGAAAGGGAGGAGGTAGAGAAGGAGATATGAGAACATCTATGCTAGGGTTAGCTGTTTTTGTTTGTAGAAATCCACAATTATGTTTGTGTTGACATCATATGTGGTCATTTTATATGTAAGTCTCTTTGTCCAACCATGTAGCTCACTTTACGCTTCATAAACATCCACTTCTTCTTTGGTGTATTATTTTGTCACTTCCCAAATAAATAATTTACATGCCGTATACATATTCTCCCATTTGGCACTAAACAATTTCTCAGCACACATTTTATTTTATTTTATTTAACCTTTATTTAACCAGATAAAAGCATTGAGATAGAATCTCATTTGCAATGCTGACCTGGCCAAGAAGGCACCAACGTGCTATAATATAACATGAACAAATGTAATATATTTGTAAATATTTTAATTTTCTTAAGGTAAATTATTCACAATACAACCACACTGTTATAACAGCGGTTAAATAATACAATATAATCCAAATGACCTCACCAACAAACCTCATACTGTATATTTACTTAAAATGAGATTAAATGACGTTAATATTTGTTAACTATTACCAGATAAGTCAACATTTAATTTGCTTTTATACATTTTAGACATCCAAACATTTCTGACCAGCAGTAATGGTGGTTTTCTAACAGGAGAGCTTTCTCAAAAAGCACATTTTTCCTCTTGAAGCTGAATATTCAAAGCAGCATTTAAGTGTTCCTGCTTTATGCGACAAACAGAGTCGGGTCATTTCTTATTTCTATTCAGAAACACCTAGAATGACACATGAAATAATGACATAATGTTACATAATAGTCATAATAATCCCATGGTTGCATAAGAGGCCATATTTCATGTGGTTATTATGAATAAATTACCAGATCCTTTGATAGAGTGAACCATGAGAACACAGAGAGCAAATGAGACGGACATGGAGAGTTAATGGAGGCTTTCAGGACTCTTATTTCTCCACCTGTGTGTTCGGGGTCTCAACATCTCAGTCACAGTCAATCAATCTCAATTATAGCTTCTGGCATGCTTATGGACTGTGTGTGTGTGTGTGTGTATATGTGTGTGTCGCCTTCCTAGTTGGCACTCAAGAGTTATTAGCATCTTGAGTGTGTGTGTGTGTGTGTGTGTGTGTGTGTGTGTGTGTGTGTGTGTGTGTGTGTGTGTGTGTGTGTGTGTGTGTGACACCTCCTACTAATCAAATTAGCGCCAATTATCAATGCAGGGAGCTAATACATTGCTGCATGTATCACTTATGTGGAACCCCAGTGGGTCATACATACATAATTAGAGCAAACGAGGGGGTATAAATAGCAATAGTAATATTTGCATATGTTGAGTTTATTGATTAATTGGTATTGCTGCCATGTATTTTTGTTTGATGTGTTTGCATTATTTATGGCGGTGCATTTAGTCACGGTAAACAGTGGATTATTTCCAGTTATGCTAATGTATGCTAGCTACAGAAGCACATGCAGCCGCTGGATACAATTGATGTAATCGTTTCTATTAGCTTAGCTTATTAGCAGTCAAGTTTTTACTCATAGCTTTTGATGTAGGCATCATTTTTTGGTTTTCATTACCATAACTAATTATGAGACCGTATGTATTTGTTCTGAAGTGCTTCTGTTGTAACCCTGAAGCTGTGAAAACATCCAGTTTAATCTTTTACGATCGTTTACCCTATAAATTACACCATTTACAGTTGATTCACTATAAACAGTTATTCTTTATCACAAGAAAGAAAACTCCTTTAACGTTTAGTTTTTTTCCCGCCATTTTTCCGCTAACTGAGAGCAACTGAGCCTCAATACTTTTAGTTCAGTAAAGTAGTACTTTGGGCTTATTTTAAATCTAAAATAGGCTTAGCTAAATACCAGAACTATGATTGGTTGACTTTAATTCTGAAATGTTCAAACCTTAAGGATTCTAAGGTTTGAAGACGTCTTTAATCCCTGATTCCTAAGTATTACTTTCCCGCCTTTTTATATCGCCACTGCAACTTCACCTAAAGTTAGATTACACGCCTTATTTAAAAAAAAAGTTACCGTAATTATCTGTGAGTAATTTGGCTAGATTTGAACAATGTAATTAGCTTCATGTTGACTGAATAAAAGGCCACTCTGAAACGTGCATTTTTGCTTTATTGGGGGGGTGTGTTCGTCATCCATTACATACGCCTGCCCATACCATAACCCCACCACCACCATGGGCCACTCGATTCACAACATTACCCTAACCCTACCCCTACCCCTCACACCAGATACTGACTGGTTTTCGGACCCCCCCAGACCCCCCCAATAAAGCAAAACTGCACTTTTCAGAGTGGCCTTTTATTGTGGCCAGCCTAAGGCACACCTGTGCAATAATCATGCTGTCTAATCAGCATCTTGATATGCCACACCTGTGAGGTGGGATGGATTATCTCGGCAAAGGAGAAGTGCTCACTATCACAGATTTTTTCAGATTTGTGAACAATATTTGAGAGAAATGGTTATTTTGTGAATATAGAAAATGTTTTAGATCTTTGAGTTCTTCTCATGAAAAATGGGAACAAAAACAAAAGTGTTGAGTTTATATTTTATTTCAGTGTATGATTGGTTCACTTTAATTCTGAAATGTTCAAACCTTAAGGATTCTAAGGTTTGAAGACGTCTTTAATCCCTGATTCCTAAGTAGTACTTTCCCGCCTTTTTATATCGCCACTGCAACTTCACCTAAAGTTAGATTACACGCCTACTTTAAAATGAAAGTTACCGTAATTATCTGTGAGTAATTTGGCTAGATTTGAACAATGTAATTTGCTTCATGTAGACTGAACATGTGATCTTCATGGTGTGAGAATGTAATTATAACTTCAGGAAACCATCCCCAAAAAAGGAAGCTGTTTTCTGAGATTAGCCAGATGTTCCTCTTTTATGAACCCTGTAAAAGATCTTGAAAATAATGGTGTGATCACAATCTATGTGAATAATTACAGACCTTTTTGTGTCAGTGTCTTTGTTTCTTTCTCACTTGTCGAGGTAATTTCTAAACGACTATAAAGAAAGACCTTTTGAAATGTGTTTTGGATTGAAATTGAATCCCAGCAGCACTCTGATTTTCTCTCTATTGAACCATTTTTTTTTAGCTGGACACGAACTGACTCATCCATCCTTTGTACCCGCTTTCTTCACCTCGCTTTTGACTGAATTCACGACACACACTCACACACAGATCCTTACTATTCTCTCAGGATGTATTAGCAGTGATTGTGTGACCGGCTGAGAGAGAGACATTTCTCCTCAGTAAGGGCCACAATTATAATGTTCTTTCTTTTCATATTTGATTATTCACTTAAAAGTTTTCGAAACTTCATTCGGTATTGAAAGGCCTCTGGATATGAAAGGTGTTATGTTGGAAAGGTTAGTCATTTAATGAGCTGCTAAGCCCTGAAAGTATTTAAATAATGTGTGTTTCAGTGGACGGCAACAGGTGTTTTTCCACATTAAAGCTTTTTATTGGTATCTGCCTTGTTTTTCTCTTCAACAGCATAATGTGTTCTACTTACTGTGTGAAGGAGCAATCTGTCAGTATGCAGGAGTTAACAAAGTCAGCAATTGGCAATTTAGAAGTATTTTGCTTATATATTTAGCTTGATTTCAGTTAAAGAAGCCCTATTATGCTTTTCTTGCGGTTTTCCCATTCTTGTAATATAGGTTTTAGTGCATGTAAATGGTCTGCAAAGGCTAAAATCCCTCCAGAGGGACATTCTCTCTTTTGGAATCTGTTCTCTTTACTTTCTCTCTGTTTAAGAAAGCTATGATTTTCATACATCTTAAATAAAACCAAGGAATAACCAAAGGAACTCTTGAAATAATCTTATTTTTACTGTAGTTTTTGTGGAAAAGGATTAACTGAGCATTTTGTAGAGGCTCTTCATGTGTTATTTATGCGATACTTTTAATTTGAGTATATAACTGTTGACTTTTTAAGATAATAGGTACTTTATTGATCCCAAATTGGGAAATGTTTGCGTTGCAGCAGCATAAAAAACAACGAAACAAAACAAGGCATTGCACATAAGTAGAAATACAAAATACTAGAATTTCAACATCTCAAAATAGAATTTAAGCTGCATGTACATGTAAGGGAAACTTCTGCAGCAATGGAGAGTCAGGACTCAGAGAGACACGAAGAAAGTTGGAGCTTTGATGTCAAACACGGATCTTTAATACAAGTATCGGCCGGAGAAATTCACATCACAAGTCACACAGTCAAAGGTTCTGACTGCACGGGTGGGTTGCCATGTCAAATCTGATCAGCCTCACATCTTGGTAGACCCTTTAACTAGTTTACAGAGAGTCAAATCCACATATTAGGGATGGGCGTAAACACCTGGAGACACAGGAGATGTCTCTCACATCTGTGGTGCTTAGAAGCCAGCGTTCTCACAGTCGTAAACCCCCCCCTGTGCCCGCTAGGTCAGGCCATAAAACCTGGTAGTATCAACGTACAACTGCATTATCACATTCCTTACGGGAGATTAGAAGCAGGGTTGGTCGTAAATGTCAACACACAGAATAGGTTAAATATCTAGGAGTAAAGACAGAAATATTCTTTGACAGCTGCATTTATAAAGTAGAAAATATACAGAAAAGTAAAAAGTAGATTTATTTCCCTCTTTAAATTATTGGAGTAGAATCAGATTTGTCCTGAAATACTTTCCATAACTGGCTGTACGTTTACATCTTAGTCCAGGAAGATGAATCGGTTTGTTGATGTGAATATATTTATGCATCGTCACTTCATGTCAGATTGACTTTGAATCATTCATGTGGAGCGGTCACAGACAACATGCAAATCAAATCTCCTGCTAACACGTATCAGTGTGAGATTGTGTGTGATTCAGTCCTCATGTGTGATGTGACAACAGGACAACGTTGTTCTCTTTTTTCCCCCTCACACCGGACGCCTCTATCTCCTCATATTCCCGCCGAGTGTGTGAGATATGGAGGTGAGTGATTGAAAAGACCAGTTCTACGAATCGCCTGATTTATTGGAATATTATCTCTTTGCCCAGTGTGATACAGAAGATTTAGTTGTAGCTCCCTGTTCTGAGGGATGATTCACTTCTGTTTTTTTTCCAGCATGCTTATCTCACCATGACTTAATAAACTGCTGACATGTGATCCTAGCGCTGCCTGGAATACTCAATTACCACATTCAGGCTTTTTATTCTGAGTACGACCTGGAAATAATATCTCCGCGATGCCTGGGGATAGCCTGCGCCAGGTTAATTTACTCTTTAACACGTCTGCTCTGTTTTGCCCATTACCTCCAAATTAAATGCATCACTCCCATTGCCTCTCGCAAACCATATGCTTTTTATTAATTATTTATTACTTTTGTGAGTTTTGAATTCATATTATATTATGCTGTTATCCAAGATTGAAGGGTAAAAGATCACCAGTCCATTACTGGATGGAAACAGTAGGCAGAAATGTATACTATACTTGGTATCGAACAGAGTATGTTTTGCTTTGTGCTTAGGAAACACCAACAGGATATCAACATTTATACAAAGAAAACTGACACTCCAAAAGACCATTAACTAGAAGCTAAACCAATTGATTTTAGGGATTTAAAGTAAGCTGTGGTATTTTAAGGCCCTGACAAACCAAACTGACACCAAAGAATACGTCCCGACGGACCCGATTGTTGTGTCGCCTCACGTCTCCAGCGTCTTGGCCAAAAAGTCGCACTGGCACACACCGCAAAGACTTCAGCTGACGGCCAAGAAGCACGTACGCACTTGCGCATGCGTGAGTGGCAATAACTCTCCTTACCAGCAGGCGGCGGTAGTGTGTATTCGTCATTCAAAAGAGGCAACCGGAAGACAGACTGCGTGATATATACAAACAACAAATAGCGTGCGTTCCATTTTCACTCTCTGATACGATGGGCTCGTAAGAACTCAGATGCTCGATTCTGTTGCTTGGTTATACTCTTTATTGGACAGAAACCAAAGCTATCAATGACTTCTAGGTTCTACTAGGACTCTCCATGGAATCACTAGGATCTACTAGGTACTGTAATATCGATCTCTGGTAAACAGGCATGGATCTAACGATAACACAAGACGAACCAACACCAGACAAAGGGAGAGAAGGACTAAATATACACATTAGGTAATGGGGCACAGGTGGACACAATCAGGGGCGGGAACAACAATCAGTCTAGCAGGTGCCACACGGACAGGAAGTGCCGACACCTGGAGAGAGAGAGTATAGTGATTATTATCAACAGACCGATAGACAAAACACTAAAACACAACAGCTAACAGCATACTAGCACTAAACCCTGACACTCTCGTCCTTCGCAAACTGTTTCACATAACGATTTATAATCGAAAACATGTTTAGTGCGGTACTGGAAAATGAAAAAGAATCGCCTTCTGTGTGTGCCTTCTTCACTTCCGTTTCGCTTCTCATGCACTGATTCGCTTAGCTGAACAGCCAATCAGAGTGATTTATTTTGCCGACAGCCTCCCGATTCAGCATGTTGAATCGGCGGCGGAAGGTGTCGGCACCAGAGTTCCCGTTACAATATTTTTTCGCCGGTCAACATGTCCGTTAAAGTTTAAATCTTCCGGACAAAATGAGAAAATTGCCGGTCAAAGGTCTTCTTTGTTATTTATTGAGTTTTAAAACATTGATATGATTCGATATTAAATAAACTAATTATAGTATATTAACTACATTATTCAAAAGTGTTCAGTAATTTACAATAACACAGGAATAATACACGGAGCGCTCTCTCCCTCTACTGACAGCCCGCCAGTCTCATGCAGCTCGCGGATCAGTAATGAGTGACCCGACAGTAAAAACGTATCTATAACTAGTTACGGTAGTTTGAGAGGTCATTAAAATAGCTACGTGTGATATTCTAACCTGAAGTGTGTTTTGTCCGCTCACCGCTGATCATGCAGAGCTGCGTGTCGACTCGTCAGCAGCAGCTGATCTCTCTCTCCCGTCAGATTAGACTTCACTCGCGTTTATGTCCATATCGATCAGATCCAGCTAGTTCTAGATAATGATATGACTACCTGCTTATTAGAAGACACCTAAACAATAAGTGTCGCTATGCAACTGGATGAGGCCACAAAGTATAGCGCAGCATTATGCATTTGTTTACATGCCCACCGGAACCCCGAGGCATTACCAACAGATCAACGCACAATCAACCCATCCAGGACATCTCTTTCTCCACATTAAGTGTTAGACATTAGAGTTGACTATTCTTGTCTGTCACATACATGGTGCAAGTTGCGCAACTGATGTGGTATTGCGCTAAACGGAAATTATTTTTGAACGGACACTTTAACCGGAGAGATTTAGATTTGCCGGTCTTCAGCATATTTTACCGGTCGTAGTCCGTAATTACCGGCTAACGGGAACTCTGGTCGGCACGGCCGAAAAGACACGACGGTGCCGGACACACCAATCTGATTAGGGTGACAGGACACTCATCGACGGCCTGACATCTATCGACATCTATCGACGGCCGAAAGTTTGCTGTTTTCTTATTCAAAATGTAGGAATCTTTCAAGACCACAATAACCTCTGCAGGAAAGAATAGCAACAGAACTTTCTAGCAGGTTTACGGTAAAGCTACATGTTGTAAAGCCTTGAAACTTCTACAACATTCATGAATTCACAATGTAAGCATGGTATGGGATGTTCACCTTTACAAACTTTAGGATTTTTTTTTTTTTTTTCAGCAAAAGTTATTTTGTCTTTGTTACATTTTAGAATCAGTTCTTGGATCCTTTTTTGCCTGACTCCTACGTTTTTGGCCGACCAAAACAAAAAAGTCCTATGTTTTTATCTGTACATGTTATTTGTATCTAAAGAAACTTACATACACTTCATAGACTTATGTACACTTTGTTGATCAACCACACCTCCGATTTTTAAACTATTTTTTCACAGTTGCTTTGACGAATCTGTTACAAAATATCTCCCTAACCTTTCTCAATTCTTTGCATATGAAGAGCGTCATTCATCCACCCACAGTGCCCCAAAGAATGCATTACTTCTCTAGTTTGTGTGTTTCATAACTAAAGCAGACTAAATAGATCTGGTCTGCAAACCGGGCCCTTTCAGTCCATTACACTGCAGCAAATGAAACAAAAACCCAATATTGTCCAACCATTTTCCTGCCATACACACATTCTCAACACCATTTATTCACCGTCATGCATCCTAATCCATTCTGTCTGGGGTGCAAACGGGACCGAAACAAATGTATAAGTCCATAAAGAAGTCAAAATCAATCTACAACTCTTTTTGTAACACAAAACTCTTTTACAATTGTTCTACTTTGAAATCACAGAGTTGACTGTTGTCAAAGCTCCACTTTGCCACTAATGATGAAACTAATAACTTAGAAGATAGTCTCTCTGATTCAACTAACGTTAAACCTATGTTTTGCAGTCATTTTAAAGGAGATATGCTGCCAACTTGTGAAGTGTTTGATAGTATCCCATCGAGAATACTTTCTTTTTTAGTCAAAGGCATCAAAAGGAGAGCAGGATAATATCCAACTGGCACAATAATCCAATCTCTTCCATACATATACTACTTAAAGGCTTTTTTTGCCAGAAACTGTCAAAGCTCATGCTTGTTGTGATGAAAAAGAAGGTGCGGTAGGGGGCCAAGACTTCTAATCTTTTTAATTAGCTTGCAATTTCTTATTCAGACAAGTTTCAGTTCGTCATTAACACGTGATTTACCGCCAGCGTACTTTGAACAGAGGATCTGGAAATGTTCAAAACACAAAGTAATTCACTTCCACAACTCATGCTGAGCCAAAGAGGGTATTAATTATGAAATACTGTTGAGTATTAATTCCACAAACCCCCTGAGAAGCAGTTTGAACGTGCATTTGAACCCACTGTTATTTATTATATAACAACGATTTTATTTCCAGTTACTGTTTCTGGTAATTGGTCTTAAAAAATGCTGCTGTTGCAAATAAATCCCATTGTGGACACACAGAAATTACGAATTATGTATTTATGTTAAGCACCTCTGGTTGCTTCTGTTATTCTTAATCCAAAAATAAGAAGTTCTCTCACAGCAAACAGCCGTATTACATTTTTAATTTTGCCTTTTCAATGCAGTCACAGGGGCCGGGGTCCAATCAAAGTTTAATGTCTTCTTTTCTCACCAGTTTTTACGTAATCATTTAGGGATTACATTGGAGGATTAAGAGGATTTTTGGAGGATATATCTGTGAGGTTATTAAAGTGATGATACCCCTCTCTCAACACCAAGAGAATTAATCTGAGAATCAAAAGAGAATATGGTTTACATATTAAATAATGCCTGCGCACCTATTTGAGTGAGTCAGAGAGTCGGGAAATGATGAGGTGATTAGCTGTTATGACGCCAATATGACAATCAACAGGGTAGGAAACAAATGGCTTCACTGTGTCTCTCTGAGCTGATGACACACACACACACACACACACACACACACACACACACACACACACACACACACACACACACACACACACACACACACACACACACACACACACACACACACACACACACACACACACACACACACACACACACACACACACACACACACACACACACACATACCATGTATACCTCACTTCAGGGGACATTACATTGACTTACATGCATTTCCTAGAGACTTAACCTAACCTTAACCATAACCAACACATGCCTAACCCTAATCCTAAACCTAACCAAGTCTTCACGCTAAAATTAATGATCCCCCTTATGGGGACCTCCAATTTGTCCCCATAAGGGTGGCGAGTCCCCACACGTTACTATGTAAACAGATGTAGGTCCCCACAAGTATAGCAATGCTAGTCTACACACACACACACACACACACACACACACACACACACACACACACACACACACACACACACACACACACACACACACACACACACACTTGAATGCACAAGTAGAATCAGATAATGACTGAATTTAAAAGTTATAACATTTGGTTCCCCTTTGTTTCCCCTCATAACAACTCTTACAGACGCTTGTGTAAACTAATTATGTTCATGGGCACTAAACCAACTATTACTTTCTTATCACAAAACCCATATGTATGACAAAAGTTTGCACATGGTCCCTTGAAACTTTGTGAGCCTTAGTTGACATATTAGTGTCTTGGCGCTATAAGAATAACGGGGTGATTCTCGTCTCTCCAGAGAGTCTAGATCGTGTTTTATGCTTGATGTCATCAACCAGAAAAAGCCCAAACACACGTTGGTGATATTACTCGCTGATAAGCTTGTCCTCTTTTAATTAAAAGACATAACAATTTAATTTGCTCTAAAGGATAGTTTCCCTCCTGGGGATAGTTTTCAATCTGAAAGGCATCTTGGGAGCAGGATGTTTATTAAACTCCAACACATTACTACAAAGTGTTCTTTATCTAATATTTTCTTCCTGACATTGGCTTGTGAACTGAATGGTTTATCCTCTGGGGAGCGAGAACTGCTTTCACTACTACAAATAAAAATCAGCCTCTTTAGTAACAACCGGTTCAAGTGAGGACGTCACTTTAATTGGCAGAGGGTCAGTATAGCATATGCCATGTATTATACACTTCACTAATAAGCAAACGATGGCCGAAGCAGCTTGAGCTGTCACACAGAGTTGAAATGCAAATGATCAGAGAGCCAACAAAACAACGGGGTGTTGATGGCTTTAAAGTAATTGGAGTAGAAAAGGTGGAGACACATGGCCGACTTCCAAAAGACTGTTTGAAATAGATTGTGGCTTTGAATTAGACCTGGTAAAGTGCAGTGTACCTGATGGAGACCATTCTTGATTCGACAGCTGTGAGCCTGAATCACGGCTTTGTTTCTGGCGCCTCTTTGACACTAAATCATCCCAATCATTTCAGGAGTCTAAACAAAGTCTTACGTGTTATAGTGTACAGAGCTTCAGGATTAACACAACTATTTCCAGCTGCAGAGCCGAACGATGGCGGGATGGAGAAAATATAAATCAATGATAAGTCAAAATTGGCTTGTTGAGTTTCGAGATCTGCACTGATATTACATTTCCTCCCAAAATAAAGATTGGAATATCATTTTCTACACCACAATGAATGTTTCCTTCCTCCCTCCCCAGTGAAAGCAGCTGTAGAGAAGTGTGGGTGTTTCCTATAGTGGCAACTTTTCAACAAGTTATCTCAACCCCTAAAGGACAACTTCATCCTTGAGTAACTACAGCTGTCATTTGAATAAAGTTGACTTAAAATGCAATATTTTCCTTTTAGATTTAGTGGAGCAAACGTATGATGTATAGAAATACTCAAGTAAAGTACACGGTTCTTTTTATTTGCTCTTAAGTAGTTGAGGTCAATTCCTTCACTTTCAAAAGAGGCTCTCACCGGGCTTCACTAAACCAAACCATCCCAAATAAAAACACTCCACAGACTGAATGTGTGGACTCCGGGGATTTTCCGAGGGTTCAGATTTTAAAAGCTGCAATGCTACGCCGCACCGTGATGAAATGAATCTCATTTGTGTGTAAAAACTTTTTTGTGTTCGAACTGTAAGCTCATTATCCAGAGCGAGTGATTCTTGCCATCTGCCCCATCAGTTGATTCACTCACTTATATTCCCAACACTCAGGATGTATGTTGCTGCAGTGTTAAACAAAGTGTGTGTGTATGTAAACATCAACATTTTTACTAGATTCTTGTTGTCTTGTTTGTCTGCAGAGTGGGAGCCAGCTCTATAAGCGTGAATGCTGCCATGAACTGCCTACAAGGCCTGTGAGCATATTTTACACCTTGGAAATTAAGGTAAATAAAGTTAATATATTTTATACCAGTTTACCCCTGAGCCTGTTTTTCAGATCTTTTTTCTCAAAGTAATGATAAACCTGTGAGTTGGATGTAGAAAAGTCAGAATCAATATAGATGTTTTTTATTTTAAAGAAAATTCAGATTGAACATGGTAAAAAATTGTAAATTATAGTGTCCGTCCAAAAATGATTTTTCACTTATAGTGAAAACTAACCTTGGATGATGGGTTAGTAGACTAAAGGCTTTAGGAATCCAAAGTACAACATATAATAAGTACCCTGTATCAAGATTGATGCAAAACGAGTGACATTTGACCTTTTTAGAGAGGTTTAGCAAAACAAACTCCACCTCTGAGGTGATTTGGGTGGAAATGGGCGTTTTACCGTTTCTCTGGAACCCATTGGTCGATTTTGGTGATTGACATCTCTTTCTGACTGTTAGAGCCAATAGAATCGAAGGGGAATCTCCCCATTCACACACAGTCTTAAACAAAAAGGTGGGGGCTTCGCGCACACAGTTTTGCACCAGAGTGTAGCTGTCTCTAGGTCTGACTTCTAGAAACGGAAATGCAGGTTTATTGTTTATGGATTATCAGAAAGCATTTCAAATGGACACAGACACATTGGATTAACCTATGGATTAACTTCAGCATCGTTTTTATCGTTGTAATGCCATTGAAGACCACTTTTGACCAGACTACGACACAGGTGAGCCATGTTAGCGTTTTTAGCTACCTAGCGCCACATGTTTTGATGTCTGTTGTTGTTATTATCTCCGCGAGTTCGTATCATTGAGTGATAATGAGGGTACCCATCGATTCTGTGTCACCTCACGATGTGAAACGATGGGTTGGATGTGCAGCAAAGATAAATAATAAGGTTTTGTGAGTGAATTTCGGTGCAGTCATCTGTTAGCATGTTTCGCTCGTTGCTAATTCAGAGGCTCAGCGTTAGCATTGTGGGTTTTTAAAAAAAAAAAATTAAATTGATCAGTTAGATGAGTTTCTTCCCGTTACATGGATATACAACATTCATAGTTTATTAAATGAACATGCCCTCAGACACTCTTTCCTGCAAGATGTTGCGGCAGTGCCTCGGTACCGGGGTCTTTCGGGCTTAACAGGTTTTAATAGACTTTTTCCCCATTATATCAAGTACAAAAGTTGAGACAGACACCTAGAGAACATGATACAAGTTACATTAAAATACATGCATTATATACGTTACAATCTGACATGACAGGAACAAATGGGCTACTGATAAAAACAATTCATTTTAATAAGGGAGTCACATTTTTTAAATACAAAAAGTTACAAAAGATATGTTTTCAAAACATTTAAAAGGCTTTTACAAATACAAGCAACCCAGATCTAGCTTTTGTGTTATATTGATACCATATTTTGTGAGCAAATATTTATTCACTTGTGGGTTTAGTGAAAAATGTGGGCTTATAAGATAATAACTTTAAATAACCCTATATTTTCTTGTTATAATTATATCACATTTCGCCCATAGATTTGTATTATTTTACAATATATTTAGATTTCTCAGTGACTTCTTGCAGTCGTTCACAAAGCTCATTTTCTCTCTGTTTATTCCCCTTGGCATTTTGTTCACCTTTGCACATTGTGTTCAATAAAAAAGTGATTGAAGAGGGGAATAAGGCTCTAAGCTTCTAAAGGTCAGGTACATATTTGGGAGTTCTGATTTAGGACATTGTTTTCTTCAGAGGCCTTTACAACAACAGCAGCAAGAAGTCTTTTAATCTGTGTAACAAAATGAAACAAGCTTTTTGTTTTTGAAGTCATTGTCTATCCGCACCCTATTTTTAAATGAAAGTAAATCACACCAATTATTGTGCGTCCAAAACTTTGAAGAAAGGCAATACAAAAAAATGCTGTGTCGTGGGAAACTGGAACGATGCGTGTTTGGTGTTTTTCCGTTGATGTATTATATTTCTACTGAATCCAAAAGCCAATTACGCAAAGGGGGAGGTGTGTGCGTGACAATAATGGAAAACAAATGAAACACACACCGTTCTGTAAATCTGTGATGAGTGGGCAATTTGTTTGAACCTAACAAGCAGGTTTGGCTGCGGTTTGTATTCCCCTCCGTCACATCTCACTGCCGCCGATCACCTCTCTGTTTCGGGAGGGTTTTTGCTGAGTCGGCACGCCGCATGTCAGCGTTTCACATTCACACCTTTGGACTCAATCACACCTGCCAGCTGGTGTTCAAACACACACTGAGCCGCTGAAGGTTAAACCGTCCTGCTCAAAGGCAAAGACTTTAGTTGGAGACAGCCAGGAGGCATCCATTAATATTCTGTGTTGGATTTGTATCGCTGGTAAAGAGATAAAGCACCTGGAAAAGTCTTAGTTTAACTAGTCTTAATATCGTTGCTGTCATATCCCAGATAATGAAATCCTCTTGGCCTTATCGAACATAAGGTTTACTACACGCTGCCAATCGCAGCTGTGGAGACATTGTTATAGTTGTCTCTTTGTAGGAACTGATTTAAATTATTCTTAAACTATGAATTATGAATTATTTTAATGCTGTGTATGTAATTTATTATATGCCTTGTCTTTTATCTGGACCCTGAGTCTAATAAAGTGTTTCTACATTCTTTAATTATACAGTCCAGGCTAAATATGCACATAAAGGGAAAAGCCGTATGATTAGCTCACACTAAAAGAATGCGGAATATTAATTGATAAAAATGACCAAACCGAAGGATCTCTTCGGCATTTCAAGTTAACGGGTTGATTGTCAGATAATCCCAAGAAACAAAAACACACACACACACAACCTGCAGAACATATATTGTATTCCATATCCGAATATACATAAGAGCTAATTCCATTTTATGTTGATTCGATTGAATGATACATTTATTTCGAACAAGTAAAATAAAAAATTACAAATGTTGCAGTTTATAGTCATGTAAGAGAAATCAAAACAAAAAAATTACATTTACAACAACAACAACAGCATTAGCAACATAAACAGTGCCATACCTAGCGTTCGAAAAGGAGTGAGAAGAAGTATAATTTATTTAATGATTTATTTATAATCTATAATCTGCAATAATTATCATTTTTATGCATTATTATTATTATTATTATTATTAATCTGCTTTACCTGTTGATTGACATTTCATTTCAAACCTTTATTTAACCAGATTGGTCCCATTGAGATCATAGATCTCTTTTTCAAGGGAGACCTGCAGCATATAGGTTCCACATGAAACATGAAACAATAAAGGACATCATACATTATATTTACAGGATACATAGTTATAGACATTTACAAGTGCCCATTGTATCAACGAACATTTCATTTAGCCTAGCTTTAAAAACATGCAGAGGAATGAGATTGCTCAGTTTCAATTCCTGCTGAAGATTGTTCCAAGCAAGTGGAGCTGCGCACATAACAGCTGTCTTACCTAAGACAGTCCTTGCTCTTGGCACATCTAACAAGACTACATCATGTGACCTCAGACAATAGCTGCTTGCAACTCTCTGTGTTATCAGAGAGCAGATGTAATACGGGAGTTTACCCAACAAAGCTTTATAGATAAACGTGTACCAGTGACTGAGCCTCTTTACAGTAAGTGATGGCAGACCTGCCTTGGCATACAGGGTACAGTGACGAGTAAGTGCTTTACAATTAGTGACAAATCTCAGTGCGCTGTGATAGGCGGCATCTAACTTGTTCAGGCAATGGGCAGGTGCATTCATATACAACAAATCACCATAGTCCAGCACAGGTAAAAAGGTCACAGAGCCTTTTCCTGGCTTCAAAAGAGAAACAGGACTTGTTTCTGAAAAAGAAACCTAGCCTAACCCTCAGCTTTTTAAGCAGGTTATTGACATGAAGTTTAAAAGTAAGACAATCATCAAGCCAGATACCTAGGTATTTATAACAGGTAACCACTTTGAGTACTTGTCCTTGCATAGTAACAATATATATATATACACACATACATACACTGATATACATATATGCACACATACATATACACACCTACATACTCACACATACACATAGTCAAACACCTTCCCTATCCCTGTACCTTGAGAAAATAATTTCTCTGTATTTTCTCTTGAGCTGGTTAATGTCTGGACATCATGTTGTGTCACATTTGAATCTTCTTCAACAAAAGAAATCTGCAACCTCTTGTTTGGTTTGTTCCCCTGATGGGACTGCAGTAACACGGTTGTGCGTCACATCTTGAATAACATGTATTCCCTTAGCAAAAAAATCTATAAAATCCTATAGAATCCTATAGAATCTTGTAGAAATCTATAGCATGTTATAGAACATAGTCGTATTTGTAAGCCATGCTAAAGAATTCTATAGAATACTATAGAAATCTCTAGATCATTCTGTAGAATACTATAAATGTGTACTTTTCTATAAACTTCTATAATTAAAACTATAACAATAACAAGAATTCTATAGGACAGAACCGACTCATGACATATCTGTAGAAATCTATAGAAATCTATAGAAATTTGTAGAAATCTATAGCATTCAAAGAAATCATGCATGACATTTTCTCTCTGATGCAACCTATACTAAATTCTATAGAATTCTATAGAATTCTATAAAACTCGTCTTTAAATTGGAATAGAGAAAATCATAGTAATCTACATCATTTTGTGGAACTGAGCTGCTTTGCAAAAGCTGTATGGGTCCCTTTGAAATCTTTACAACTGTATATTGGATTATGTGCCCAATTAAATTATGTAACCTATACATAACCATATACAACCATACAACATATTGGAATGGAACTCTAAACTGAATGAATGTCACTGTCCTTGTAATCTGATGTCCATGCTCCATAATTTCTGTGACTGCATCTGTATGTATACATTGATCACTTTTGTTATGTAACTAATTATCTGTTACAACTGGAGATTAAAGCTAAGTGACATATAACAATATCTATTGTTAGTGTGAGTCTGTTATAAACAACTCATTGGAGTCTGCAGTACTCTACTCTGTTTTGCAGTCTATTATACACTGTAAAAAAAGATCGTAATTTTACAGGAAATAACTGTAAATGTTTATAGTAAGTATCATGTTATTTTAAATAACTTGCAAAATCCTGTAAAATGGCAGATATTAACTATAAATTAACAACCCAAAACATTATTTTCAGTATTTTGACAATAACCACAAATAACGTTTATTTCCTCTTTTTTTTTACAGTAAATGTACTATATAATATTTACAGTATTTTTGCACTTTCAGAAAATAAATGCAGATGTACGTCAAATAAAAAGTATTATCTGTAATTAAATATGTAACTCGTAATATAAAAGTGTATTACTATTATAAGACTTTAAGATTTTCTTTGTAATTTTAAGGTAATCATAAAACTGTAAAAAAAGCGTTAACTAAAAAAAACGTAAAATGTAATTAAAACCTTTTTACATACATAATTTTCTCAATATTCGATTGAATCCACCACAAACACAAAATATCCAATGTTGAAACAAAAGTAAATAAATATGTTCTCATTAAATTCCTAACTTACTATATTGTAAACATCTACAGTTGACAATATCATTAAAACAAATTAAAATGATAGAAAGTGGAGACATTTCTGCAGGGAGGATCAAGGTTTAAAACACACACTGTTATTTACTCAACAAGTCACAGTTATCCTTGTTTTATTTATGTTGCTGTTTTTTTTTCTCCCATTGGTCAATACACAGTAATAAGCCTTAGTTGTACAGTATAATGTATGGTTTTCGGATTCTGGCCGACAGCCAGAGCTACGGCAATTGAAATAGAATTCAGCCAAAACACGGCAGACAAGTCAGGCATGTTTGGAATGAGTCCACAACACTCCTGATTGGTTAATATAAACGTCATCGAAGAAACCTGCCAATGAGAACTGTCCGTGCCTGTCGTTCACATTTGAAACATCCACGTCAGTTTGAGTGGGTCTCCTCCTGCGAGCTACAGCTGTCTGTATGTCTGCTGCAGGATTTTATGGATTTATATCGGGATCGTTTTACACGTTAAATATGAGCATCGGGACGTCAACAAAGAACAGAAGACTTGAGATCTGGTGAGTCCTGCAACTGTAATGGAGTTAAATATGTATTTAGATAATTCTTAGTTTGTGAATGTTTTATTTTTTATTTAAGGTTACGTTTCTTCTTCTAGTTAGCTGAGTTTCTTCCCGTTAAGTTGGTATTCATCATTAATAGGTTGTTAAATGTTAAGAAGCCCTGACATGCTGTTTCTTGCAAGATGTTGCGCCCGGAAAACCTGGCTTAACAGGTGGCTGCTAACGTTAGCTTACAGTTTATTGCAGTGCTGCCCCCCCACCCTCTCGTCTCCAACACGGGAGAATTACACATAAACATGCAGCGGGGTGTCACAATGTTGTCGCATGTTATCTGTGTAGTTTTTACGTTTTTACATTTTTTTATTTGTATGTACGACACCTCCTCATACGTGTGAACATACCTGGCAATAAACCCGTTTCTAATTCTGATCTTTTTGTCCTCTAGGTTGCACTGCCATGTCTACAGTAGCACAGAATGGACAGAGGAAACATGATTGGGCCTCAAGTTTTTTGCAGCCAATATACATTATCCTACAAACTTGGGATAGGAGGGTGAGTGAACAAGTTATCCATTGGTTGGAACCTACATCCCCATTGTTAGACGTACTAAATCCTGCACACTGCTCCTTCACATTGACAATGTGAACATATGTCGCCATTTTGCCATTTCTGTTATTTTCAGTTGAATGTTTCAAAGTAATCTTAAAAAATTCAGAACTTTATTTAAGGTATTTTAATGTAACATTTTAAGACAATGGATTTTGAAAAGAGAGGAAAGTTTCCTCTAAAATATTTAAGGACAATTTCTGTATACTAATTGCTTTTGCACTTTATTTCAGTTAAAGTATTTTTACTTTAATTTTATGGTTTTTGTTTGGCAGCCTGCTGCCAGTCATTTGACCGTTTTTCCCGGTTTTTTTGCCCATAGAAGTTTTAGTGCTGTACTTTTATTAAACGTTATTGACTGTAAAAAGAGCAGATACATCTGTAAAACCTGTAAAATATTTAAGGACAATTCCCGTAAATGAATGTTATAAATTCTGCAGAACCATTTTATAGAAAACAATAGCCATGTTCTATAGATTATTTTGCAGAATCTATAGTAAAATCCATAGGTAAATTCTATAGAATATTTGCCAATATTCTGCAATATATTCTGCAGTAATTCTATAGAAACATCAATAGATTCTATGGAATATAGGTCACAAATTCTATGGTATTCTCCAGAACAGTTCTATAGAAAGCATCCATGGGGTTTTCTATAGGATTCTATAGACTATTTTCTACAAAAAAACCATCTACAGTGTATATTTTCTATACTATAGTATTCTATAGATTATTTCCCAGAATCTATAGTAAAACACGTAGGCAATTTCTATAGTATATCCGCAAAAATCCTGTAGTATTCTACAGAAATTTTCTATAGAATTTGTCCAGATGTTTTTGCTAAGGGTTTATTCCCAACACAAGCTTTAAGCCGTCCAGTTGTTTGAACAATGTGACGGAAGAACACATAAAGTCTGCTCAGCCAAACACACTGAGGCAACACGCCTCCCAACATTATTGTTTGTTCTTTTATTTGCACAAAGAATTAGTTCAATTCGTATGCATTGCATGTTGAACAAGAAGCTGGGTTGCACATGTGGGTAAAGTCAGGATTTAGTTGTTTTATTATTGCTATTATCACACAAAGTTGCTTCAATTCAGCGTACATGATGACATTTTTGCTTCGCATTATATTGAACATATATCTTTTTAAAAGCAAGAGATGACTGGTAGGATGTCTTAGGTTTTGGCTTCATGAAATCTCCCTTACTAAAGTATTTTAATCATTTAACAAGTAGTCCTTTTAACCAACTCCTTCTATTGTCAACTTCTGGTATAAGACATAAGGAAATTATGTTTAATAATAATAATAATTAGGGATGCACGATATTGTTTTTTTGAAACCGATACCGATAACTTCCTGCTTCTCAAGACCGATACCGATAACCGATAATAATATAATATATATATATGTTAAATGTACCTGTAGTTGTTGCACACCTGGTGGTAAAAAAGACTAGTAGTGAGCAAATGACATGAGCATTACGACTATGAACAAAACAAAGCCAAGAACAGTTTTGACTCTTCAAAGTGACCATATTTATTTTCCCAAATAAAGTTCTTGCCTTTTTCAAAAGCCTCGTGGATAGGTGAAAGCCCCGGTGCCTTTGCAGCTGGCTTTGGATTCGCCGCTAGTTTAGCAGCGCAGGCGTCTTCGTACGCTTTTAACACACCATCGTAGCCATGGCGATGTTTCAGGTGACTAATCAGGTTGGAAGTATTATAGCTCGTTGCCTTCTTCCCTCCTCGTGGAACTTCTGCATCTGTTAATACAAATAGCAAGCGAACTATCCAACTCTGAAACTTTGAAATAGTCCCATACTACCGACGACATGTTTGTTTACTGTCCTGGCTTCACGGCCGCACGCCATTTACGTCACAGCCAGGCATGAGTTAGGGAGCGCTGGATTTGTGAAGAACTCCCCTCTTCCTAAACCACTAACACCACAGTACTGGCAAAACGGGAGGAGCCGAGTGAAAAACAAGCGCCCCTCATCCCAATCCACCCACACCCAAAACATATATTGTATATTATCGGGGCTATTAATACTTTTATCGGGTTTATCGGGATGACGTCATCATTCCTAATATCGGACCGATAATTCACCACTAATAATAATATTAATGATTTGAAATCCAGTCATGTAACGTCAGCAAACAACACACAGCTTGCTCATATTTCCAACCCCCTCTGTCAGTAATGGCGTCCCTCAAAGGCACCTGAAGATGGTCAAAAAGCAGCTCAACAAAACTGGTTTAAATGTTCTTTCAATTGCATTTTGATTCTTTCTGTAGGTTTTGATTTCGCGCCTCTTGTTTGCAGAGATCAGTTCTCCTTGACGTCAGGATTCATTTTGTGATGTTCTCTGAGATGAAAGCTCGTTCTTGTGATTCGCTCTGATAAGACAGGTGCATACATTTCCAAAAATCATCCCTGGAGTATTTGCTTTGTTTCAAATGAAACCCAAGTGTGTCTGAGAGGCAGAGGGGGGGAGATGAGATGCGATGTGAAGGGGATGCAGGTGCAGAGAGGCCTCACTCTGATCTCTAATTCTCTCTCTGGAACAAAACACAGACGCTCCAATTGAAAAGCAGAGAGCATGCCAAGCTCCAGCGCCCGACGGATATAAAGCTGGGGCCATCGCTCGGTATCGCAGTAGTGTATACACTGTGGCAGCAGGCACAGAAACAAGTGTGTAAACAAGCCCAAACACAAAGGTGTAGGTAACAATGCCTGAGTGTAATTACACATTTATGTAGAAGACGACATTTGGGGGATATTGTAATCCAAAGCATTGTGTTCCTACTAGTGGCAGGAATATCGGTATTATGACACGAAGGCAACAGTTAAGTTAGCTTGTATTCAGGGTTGAAAAAATAGCTCAAATGGGAATAAAATGCACTAAAAAGCACAGACTGAATACAGGAAAATGCTAGCTGTATTCAAGAGGCTTACTTGTCATGTGCACAGTAGCTAAAGTGTTGATATGGCAATGAGAAACTTAATGGAAAACTTAAGTGCCAGGCTCCAACAATGCAACATGAATATATATAAGAAATAAAAAAAGTAAAACCAATTTTATTTTAATTTTATGCTGACAAAAAAAAATCTTAATCTTCCTTCCAAAAGATATTGGTTGGCCATCGGTTTTTCATTTAAATGTTATATTGACAGTAGTCATGCTATTTTTTATAGTCTAAATTTAAAGATTCAGTGACTTGTGGATTTGTGACACCTTATATTAAAAAGTATATATATGCTTTTCTTTAATCTCTTAATCTTAACCATCTTCGAGCACAAAACCGAAAAACAGATTTAAAAAAAATCCACAAAGAAAATGATTATTAGCACATTGCTCTCAAAGTTAATCCATAATCACTTCATTATCTGAGCATGATGGTATCAAGTGAGGGGTTTTATAATTATCTGTGGCGGCAGAAGTTCTGTGACACGTGGAAAACACATTTTGTATTTGTCACATAGCGGTTTAATTAACTGCTGTGGATGCTCACAGAGTCAGGTGCAGAGGTTAAAGAAACTGAAGGTGCAGTCTTCCGTGTGACTGTCATCATTTTCATATAGTACACACCAGAGATGGAGTACTCGAGTCCTCTTTCCTGGCATGTGCGCGAGGCGAGTTCACGGACTGGGCCCCGTTATTCCAGTCTAGAGATGTCTGGAGACACACCCCGCATCGTGCTGTAAGCTTTCACACATTCTGCTTCCACATTGGAAAAGAGCAGCGCAAAATGCTCGTTATGTGGAAACAATATAGAAGAGAAGGCTCCGTAACACGTTACTCTAAGGATGAAGTTCAGACATGGCTGTCTTGAACACTATCATGATTCAGAGTAACGTGATCCAGTGGCGTAGCCAGGAATTATTGTGTGGGTGGGCCTGGAGAAATGTAGGTGGGCCAGGGGGAGACATATTAAGCGTGGGGTCTGAGCTGAAACTTCATTAATGATTTTTTAATGCACTAATAGAACATAAGCATAAATTAGCAGTGAAAACAAACATAGGCACGGCGGCCTCAGAATGTGTGTAAAACTGACATCCACATAGGGATGGGTATCGTTAAGGCTTTAACGGTACTACTACTTTTATCGATAGCGCTTACGCTTATGCTCCAGGTTCAGTACCAACCACATCATAAAGTACGCGGACGATACAACAGTGGTGGGACTCATCAGGGACAACAACAAACAGGCCTAGGGAGGAGGTGAAACATCTGACAGACTGGTGTAACACCAACAACCTGATCCTGAATGTCGATAAAACAAAAGAGATTATTGTCGACTTCAGGAACAAAAAGCACTGTCACCCACCACTCCACATCAACGGCACAGCAGTGAAGACTACAGACAGCACCAAGTTCCTGGGCTGCATATCACAATCAGTCTGACCTGGTCCACTCACACTACATCACTATTTAAGAAGGCACAGCAGTGCCCACACTTCCTGCACAGCTCCCCCCTCCCATCCTCACCACGTTCTACAGAGGAACCATATGAGCGTGCTGACCAGCGGCATGTCCATCTGGTCGAGAGACTGCAACGCCAAAGACTGGAAGTCTCTGCAGAGAGTGGTCAGGACAGCAGAGAAGATCATCAGAGTTTCTCTCCCTCCCATCAGAGACACCGCAGAAACATTTTTAAAGACCCCACTCATCCTCACCGCTCTGTTCTCATTGCTGCCCTCCGGCAAGAGGTTCCGCAGCATTAAGAGCAAAACAGACAGATTCTGCAATAGCTTTTTCCCCCAAGCCATCAGACTGCTGAACAGCAAGCAGACCAGTAACATAAAGATTACATTATTATGTAAAGGGCACATATTTGTTATATAGTATGTCTATTTTATTTATATGTATAGTAAGTCTTTATATTTTAAATGCACACTTTATCTTTAATTTTATCAGCACCACGTCACTATTATTTATTTCAATGTAAAATTTTAGCAAGTTGTTATATTGTCCTGTTCCTGCAGCCAGTACAACGAAATTTCGTTTTAATAGTACACTCTGTGTCTCGTTGAAATGACAATAAAGTATGTCTATGTCTTATCGATCCGCTCCTTTAACATTACTTTTATCGGTTATTTTGGAGAAAAAAATAAGGTCAACTAACAAATTGTGAACAAAACTAACATTGCTTTTTATTTAATTAAATATATAATATTTCACATCAAAAGAAACAACAATGTTTTAACAAATCGTATTAAATAATGTGATGACAGAACTGTAAACGGAATAGCTGAAACTTTAACAAAATAAATAACTCAGTTACCTCTAATCATAACCCATGTTTGTATAATGTAATTAACTCTGTGTGTTGCTGCTAGCATACATAACACCTGACGTGGAAACGTTACTCGTGGATGGGGCTACAGAGCTGCTAGAAAGACAGTGCAACCCGGTGCATTCCTCCGTCTGGATGTGGAGCCCTTTTGATAAATGTTTAGACACATAGCTCGTGTTACCGCCCTTAAATGCTAAACTCTTATTCCACTTTTGGTAACGAGTATTGTCCACATCGACACGGCTATAGTTTAACCACACCTCGGAGCGCGTTCTCTCCGCCATCTCCTCCGTGTGTGTGTGTTGCTGCATGTAGCGGCTGCGTGTGTGTGTAAACTGCCCCGCCCCCTCGCACATAGGGATAGATCTCTTAAACGGAGTTGGCGACACTTAAACTGCCAAAATGTAATGTTTGTGTAGCAATAATACATACAACATATATCGGGGGCACAGGTCGTTTATCCTTGACAGTCGCACAGTGGGCACACACTGAGTGTTTTCATATTCAGCAAATGTGTACACGCTAAACTGCAGACCTCAAGAAGAAATAATACTTTCATTCACTCACGGCAAAAGTTACTTTACTTACTATAAAAACTCACGGTAAAAAAATGCACTCCCTATTCCATTGTCATGAAGGTGGAATCTAACTATATCCAGAATAAGTTTTATTGGATCCAGGCTAGAAACATGTTTATTTCTGCTGTACAGTTGGGCATGTTAACATGGGGGTCTATGGGAATTGCTCCTTTTTGCATCCATCCCCTGTCGGCCACTAGATGAACTGCAGTTTGTGGCACTTCCTTCTGGGCTTCCCGGTTCTGCGCTATACAGCGCTGATTGGCTGTGGGTGGGCCAGACGTGCATGTGGGTGGGCCCAGGCCCACCCGGGCCCACCCACAGCTACGCCGTTGACGTGATCTAATCAATACATAAAGATTCAGCCGATAACACGAAAGCACATGGCTACTTAACATGCAGAATGAGTCATGTTGCATGCTAAGTAGTGTTGAGAGCTTCATAGTATGTTGAATACTTAAAACGAAAGTTAGTTATAATCAAATATAATCAATTATATTCTTGTATAACCCACAATGAAAATGCTTCATATTTTAGGTTTTTCTATATTTACAGCATAAACAAAACAAAGTGGTTTGTTAAATTGAGTGTAAGACTTATAATGATTTATCGGTGTCACTGATAAGAGAGTAGGCAGTTTCTTTCCTCTCCTCTCACAGCAGGGAGGGGGGCTCCGGACTTAAGCAGAAACACATTGAGGCCTCAAAAAGGTGGTTATGTCATAGTCATAGAATATGTCTAGTCATGTTTTGTTTTACACAAACTTGGGAAGGTGTGTCTTATGCCAGAGCCAATAGAATATGTTGGTTGGGTATAGAGGAGGTGTTTGTGGGTTTTCTATCCGGTTTTTTGAGCATAAAAAGACTGACTTTTTTGGATTTTCGGTGGGGAGAGGGGGGGAAACCCCTGGTATACTCTCTCCCGGTAGGCTCTGTCCTTTCAGAGCTGGGTTAATAGCTCTCTGTAAGGTTCTCTCAAACTTGGTGAATATCTCTTGAATTTCTTGGTTGGAATGCTGAGTGATTGCTGCATGGAATGAAGGGGATTTTGAGGGTTTAGTGACACCTGCCTACGTGAGGAAATCCCTCCGAATCACTGCGGGATTTTGAATGGGTTTTTATTATCACCAGTCTTTGTATGAGAGAATGTCACAACTGAATTGTCCAGGTAAAGGGAAACATTTTGGTAATAAATGTAAGACTGTGAATTAAAGTTTCATATGTGAACATGATCACAGCATCATTTTTGTGTGTTGTTTAGTGTAATTATAATGTTGTAAAGAGAGAAGGAAAAAACCCTGTATTAGTTTGGACCTATTTTTCTTCAAATAAACTGATCCCACCTTTTGGACTGGGACAACTTAAAGGACACCTGTGCTCTCCTCTCCTGCTTCAAAGGTAAGATTGCACCCTGCCACACACACATGTTTAGGTAGGAACACACCCCATTTACTGATACCAAAATCCTTCGGGATCGCTTAAACAGATTAAAAAGAGTTGTCTGAATAGAAACAGCAGTTAATTGAACCTGGTTCTTCGGGGAGTTAATAGAGGTGAGATCTTGCTGACGTTTGGTGGATCTGAGCCAAGCAGTAAACTTACATAGACTCAGTAACTTCGGTCGGGTCAATTAGTGAGGTCAGAGTAATTTACCGGAATAAATTAATCGGGGCCTCACCTAGAACTCTAAACATGGCGCCCAACGTGGGGCTCTGTGAAAAGTAATATTTTTTCAGAGTCAAAATACAAGAACCAAAACGACCTAGTGAAAAAGGTCGATGAGTACAAATCAGCGAAATACAGGCTGAAAGTCTTGTTAAAATACCTGCCCGAATCCTAGAATATATATTTTAACTTAAAGTGTAGTAATTTAAGTGATACTATTGCACCGGACTGAGGGTTATATTATATCGGATATTGCTGTCTGTTAAAGAAGCTAAAGTAGGTTCTTCTTCCCCTAGCCAAATTGAGAAGCCCCTGTGGTCCCTTTAATCACAGGTTTGGTGGCTAGTGAAGTCAGCCGTAGGAGCACTGCTCAGTATCTGTCCAAATTGCTTTGAAACTTATAGGTAGGACTTGTCAAAGAGCTGCGGTTTGAACTTTTGCGTTACATAACGTGGGGAAGAGTTAATGGGAGATTTAATAAAGATAAACATAGATCTAAAGGTACCTATGCTGTTGCAACAGCTCGAAGCTCGATACATAACACTCTTAAACTGAGGTGTCCGCATGCACTAGCTGAATCCAGAAGAGAACCTAGAACCAAGTGACGGTATAGTCGGACTGATCCTCCGGTGTGAGTAAAAGCCTAGAAACTTGCATGTGTATAAAAGAGTGAACGAAAACCCTTGAATAAAATAAAAAATAAAATAAAAAGAATGGCTGATGAGGTTAGAACGCAATTTAATGACTCAGAGCCAACCACACAGGGAGGGATACACAGAAGCAACATCCGGAGCTTCTGCTCGCCCTGGTCAGCTTAGCCCAGACCCACGGGCGTACCGCGACCTAAATACTTTCCTGTCAGACTACCGTTTGGACAGAGAGCCACAAGCAGGTGGTATAATGTCTGAGACCCTACCTCCACCCTACAGGGATAAAAGCTAGAAAATGTCATTTATGAGTATCTACTAATCCTAGAAGAAAACACATTGTTAGACACGATATTCAGGGGAAAGGAATGTTGGAAATAATAAATGTCAATTATTGAAAATCTTAAACTAGTCAACAAACCATGTTAGTGAACCCTGCTAATAGGAAGATAAAACATGCAGGAGGAATAGCAGCAGCTCTGGCAAAGAGAATAGGTCCTAGCACAGAGTGATAATATGATAAGGACTATACTGGTTGTTTTGCATGTACTTTGAAGAGAAAACCTATGTGGGAACTATCAGCAGATATCAAACCCCAACAATATCTTCAAAACTAATATGAGGAAGGTTTTTTTTTGCGAAGCTAAAGCTCAAATACTTAACCAAAATCAACTAAACTATTCTGCTCAATGAAGGAGCTTGCACTTTTGGAAAAATAAATAAAATCTCCCCCTTTCTCTGCTCCCGAGGTGCTGCAGAAAAACCCAGCACACGGGGTCAGATACAGGCGTGACCTCTAGAGGGGAATAAAATCTGAACAGACCACGGAGCGATCCATTAAAAATGTTATGGCCTCAGCACAGAGAGGAAGATGGAGATAAGAAACTCTCCCAAAAGCAGGCTACCCACCCCAACCCCCACCCAGCACAAGGGGAATAGTGTTCCTCTCACCAAAGAACAAATCACCTCTTAACCAAGTCAGATCTAAAATAGACATAGCTCCAGTTGTTAAGAAAAGAGGGAGATTCAAAAAATTATCTTAACACCAGAACAAAAATATCAATATCAAAAAACTGAGAGAATAAGAATGGAAAATGGCAGAGCATGATGTCAGATCCAGATGTGGAGTTTAGGACCACAGGTAGTAAGCCACACAGGGACACATTGAAACCCTTAAAGAAAAACCGCTGCTCCAAAGGTAACACTGTTTACAGAGGGGAGTTTGTGAAAAGGTGAAAAGGTGACCAAGCAGCCACTTGGGCCTTTATAATGAAAACTAATTCAGGTGTGAAGTACTTTGCAAGCAAAAGGGTGCAATACCAGGTACAGCACAAACTGCTGAGGCAAAGGCCATTTGTTGAGGGACTTCTTTTTGCTAAACAACGTAAAATAACACACATCCGCATTGTTACTGATTATTGTTACAAAGCGGGTAAAGAAGAGCTTAATAACTGGGAACAAAGGCAGTTCAATGTGAAAGGTGAAGCACTTACACATGCAAATCAAGTGAGGGTCTTATTGCAGAGTTAAAGGCAGGCATGTACCTGGAGTGGAATCATGTCCGTAGCCATACATATAAGATCAAATTAGACTATCAGGGGAATAGAGAAGTTTTACCTTGCTTAAAGCCGGGGAAGAGTTAACCACCTGACTTCCATATTCCCTAGAATATGGAAAAAGGGTAGAAGCATTCATGTACCCCCTGAAGAAGCTCCTCAGGTTGTGCGTGAACTACACAGCAGTTTAGGCCATGTGGGCTTAGTTCGGATGAGAAAATATTGTCTCCACAATGAAATCCTCATACCGAAACTGCGATTGCACTTACAACACACACGGTCAATATGTCTTCAATGTGTAGAGGTGGATGGGTTCAAGAAAATGTATCCTGAACATCTTAAAAATAATAGAGGAAGAACCACTAATCAGTTTTAAGGCTGAGATAGCAGGTCCTTTTCTGACCCGCACTCCCAGTGGGAACAAGTATTTCCTTGTGACCTTTGATAATGGAGGGAGTCATAAACATGTCTATCCTCTGACCAGAGCAACTGGAACACAGTGTCTGCTGAAATGGCGGAACATATAAGTATGTTTTTCCTAAAAACTGAGAGAATAAGAATGGATAATGCAACTCACTTTAAAAATAAGAAAGTTTTGTCACCCTTGCAGGATAAAGGGATTCACACCTATCTGGTCTTTACCATAGAAGTATCAGGCGTTAGAGCAGCCATAGAGTGGAGTATACAAACTGTAAAACAAATTGGAACATTCCAATCAATTTGACAAGGCTGAATATATTCCTATATGTATGGAAAAGCTACCTAGGGCAAAGGTCAGGTCATATCTAACTATCACACCTTTTCCGTTTAGGTTCAGAAATCGTGTATGGGTGACCAGAAAGGGGCGAAGTCCAGAGAAGGGTTAGCTTAAAACTAAATCAGAAGGTTTGGATACAGTGAAGTCAGTCTCTGGGAACGTAGTTTCACTCCAGAAGAGAGGACCGGTTCACCCGGGCCAACTGAGTTTAGAATCCAGATAGGAATATGACTGCGGCCTTAACCCAATCCACTGTTGATGCTATCAGTCTCACATCACATGACATGTTTTGCACACACCCGTGGCAGTTAATGTGCTTTCTTCCACAGGAGAGGATGGCTTTTTGTGGGATCTTCCCGCAATAATTTAGAAGTTGTCTTGGTAAATTCGGTGCCAAGGGATATTTTATAGAGCAAAAGAGGGAATTTAAGTCTGAGTAACAAGTAATAGCTCAAATGCAAAGGATTTAGCGGTAGAACTGTTAGAATCTTTAGTGAATTATGCAAAGAAAGATGGCAAGACGAAACTCTGTCTATTAGCATATGGATCATTGGAGCTTGAATGGAGAATACCTCAGTATCAAAGAGGAAATGGGAAATAATCTTTGTATTATTTTTCTCATTGTTTTTTAATTTTACACTATTAGTTTTCTTTTCAGTTATTTTAATCGTTATATTGCACCCTACAAGTACAACAGTATTCATTTAAAATTTGATTTTTTTTTTGAGCACATCTTCCTCCTTCTTTTTTGCTGGTTTTCACACAGCATGGAGGTGCAGGGCTGTCAGGTCGTTAAACTGATAAGAGTAAGTTATGGCCCAGTGCTTGAGAAAACCCTTGGGGAAGTTTTAAACTGAAAACAACTTTTTATGAATCAGAGAAATGATTTATACTTGATCTTAGCTATATTGTTGAGATTAATACCTCAGCAATCTACCAAGAGGATTTGAACCTCCCTAGCGGGGCAACTTCAGTCACAGTGCCTCAAGTGAAGCCAAGTCCTGGACCCAGGAAACCTGTACCCTGCCAGTGGAGGATGATGTTTCTTCCAGCTCTGAGGGACAGGATGCATCTCTACCCGCTGAGCCACTCCGATCGCAGTGGATTTCCCAAAAAAGGGACGACTACCTGATAACTGCATGGTCAGACATCAGACGCCAGGTAGCAGCAGCCCTACCTACCCCTGACACTGGTCCACTTCACTACGTGGGTCCACGTCAGCCACTGCAAGGTCGTAGTCACAGGCCAGGAGAGACGGTAGAAACCGACGACAACAAGTGACGTGCCAAGTCACCACCAGCACCACACTCACACTGCACACACAGGATGCCATGAGCTGCTGTAATGACTCCATTATAACAATTTACACTGGATTTGATATTTGAGTGTCTTTCGTTCGTTCGTCATGTTGTTTTCATTCAGTATCAAGTGGGTTAAATCTGTGGAAAGTGTGTGTGTGTGTGTGTGTGTGTTGTGGTTCAAATGTACAGTGAGGCTACAGTTGAAGCTGTTTTTGACTCGAAGATGGGGAACACGTTGACAGTGATGAGACAATGGAGGTCCAGTGTGTGCTCAGATTACATTTGAGTGTTTTTTATCGTCTTTTCCATTTGATTCCTAGTTTGATCAGGAAAATATTGATTTGCAAACTCATTAGACAACAAAACACTATTAAAGCATCATCATACAACACTTCAATAGTTAAGTAAGTTAGTGTAAGTACTGCATCATGAAGTAAACATAAAATGTATTAGTGTAAGTAGAAAAATATTGTTGCGATATATAACTTAAGTGTAGGTTAGTATTTGTTTGAGAAGAACAAAATGCTTTGGAAAATATTTAAACTATGATTAGAATTTGTTGCTTTTTTTCCAAATGTTCTGTTATAGTTTTAATCCTATAAACCTTTATTTTACGACATTCATTTTGGTATTGGGACCAACGATGCCATAATGTATAAATGCTCCTGTCTCCATGCCAACCAATCCGAATCCTGCAAAGACTCCACCAGCAAGCTCACCAACTGCTGCTGCTCGTTTCCCTCAAACTTTTTGCCACATTAACCTTTGATGTTTCGTCTCCCTCCTGCCTATAACTGTCTTCACTTTCCTCTGTTGAAGTTCCACATGCATGCGACTAGTTTTGCATATAACTAATCTTGTTTTGCTTCAATTTCAAAGCATGCGAGCAGCACAGATGGGTGAGGAGTGCAGGTTAACAACACACCGGGCTTTGCACCATCTGGAATGCTTACAGTCATACACTCATTATCACCAAGACTTTTGTAAACCCTATTGTACCCAAAGCATTCATTACAATCGTCTTGCTCACACAGCGAAATGGTACAATTGGTTTTAATGCATTGAAAAAGCTTATCGTCCAATTTAAAGACATTCTAATTCATACTTTTTAATGCACATGTAGCTGGAGGTTTCCACTTCTACATGCTGAATACTTGTGTGCACCCTTTAGTAAATGAGAACTGGCGCTTTGGACACGTGCGGCCGCCTCGGTGCCAGCATGTTTGCTCAGTAAGCAGCTCTTAGTGTTTGAGGAATCAAAGTTAATGAAGTGTCTGAAAGTGTTGTCTGATTTCATTCCAAGTGCAGGAAGCCAGCATTTCTGCCTAAAGCAAATCAATAGCAATGAAAGAGAATGCCTGGACATGTTTTCCCTCTGATAATCAGTAATTTTCAGTAAACGTCTGTGATTTTTCTCTCTCAAAGCATCAACTACTTACACATATTGCATTCGGTAGGCACTTTTGTCCGAAGAAATTTACTTTTCACCTCGTTTTGGATGGAATTTGGGATCAGCGTCTTGCTTTAGATACCCTTTGACATGTTGAGAGGATCAGCCGGGGTTAAACCGCCAACCTTTAAGATTTACGTGACATTAATGTATTCTTAATCACGTTGTCCTTCAATGCAGCTTCCCACTAAGTCGAAGACTTCAGCTATGTTCATTAATCTGCCAATCAAATATAGCAAAATGGCAACCATATAGTCAGAAAAGTGTTGTGGACCCAAAAGCAGGACTCGGAGACAGTTGTCCAAAAATAGAATGTTCTTTAATAACAAAAACTAAATAGTAGTGATGTTACGTATTGCGCCGAGGCTTCGGAGCGTGTGTCGAGTAATCCCCGAAGCTTTTTGTGAAGCCTGTATCGAGGCTTGTATCATTTTGGGCCAGTGACGTCACCGATGACAAACGAAGCCTCGCTGCCTGTCGATACCACGTGACTGCTTCAGGAAGCGCTTCAGATCTTGGCGCGTGCTTCTGACAGATACAAACCCATGGGATTCGAATCAAGATGTGTGAACCTCGTGAGAGGACAACACTGTCGTTTGCCGGTTTTGGTTGTACGATATTTTTGCAACTCGTTAGAATGGAGCCAGCAAAGAAGAGAAGGACTTCCCCTGTGTGGGAACACTTTGATGTGATTTCTCCCAATAAGGTAGGTTGCATACTTAGTATATTACAACAGATGTATTATGATTTTGTTTGGTTCATTTTTTTACTTTTCTATTTCATTCAAAGGTGAAGTGTTTATTGTGCTCCAGGGAACTGGGATGCAATAACAACACTTCTTCCGCATTATCGTGCCATACATGAGAACAAGGAGGGACATGGAGGTGGACCTGCTAAAGGTTTGTCATTTAATATTTTGGAATAATATATTTTATAATTTAACCATGTTAACTTCACTTTATCATGCAAATAAAAGAAAGTTACAAGATACTCATTCTTAACACAGCTTCCCTTTCCCCCCCCCCCCAGCTAGGCCTACCAGAAAACAGGATCTGGATGAGGCCTTGGTCAACCTGATTGTGAAGGATACACAGCCATTCAGTGTTGTGGAGGATGTGGGATTTAGGGCATTTGTGGCCTTATTGGATCCAAACTATGTCATCCCCACACGGCAGGTGTGTAAGACTTCATGTATAGAGCAACATTGTTTTTTTTTTCCATGGCATTCGACAATTAACCAGTGATTTCCCCTCTTTTAGGCTGTTAAGGCTATGGTGGATGCCAAGTACGTTCTGGAAAGGAACAAGGCCATAGCTGACATGCAGAAGGTGGCTGCAGTGAGCCTGACCTCTGACATGTGGACGTCCATCAACCTGGATGCCTATCTGGCTGTAACCTGCCACTTTGTTGACGATAACACACGTCTCAATTCTGTGTTGTTAGGAGTGCAACAATTTCCCCATACACACACTGCTGAAAACCTGGCCCGAGTGAAAGCCTCCCTCATGGAGGAATGGGGAATCACTGACAAGGTCACTTGCCTTGTGACGGATGGTGCAGCCAATATGATTTCCTGTGGCAAACAATTAAAGCTACGTCATGCAATATGCATTGCACATACACTGAATTTGATTGTCAAAAAATCTCTTGACATGACCCCTGTGCTGTGTGACATTCGAGCCAAGGCAAGAACACTGGTGGGATATTTCAGGAGCAGCACCCTTGCTAAGGTATGTGCTGACCTTTCTTACATTGGTTAATGATGAATAATAACAATAATAATGCTATGTTTATGTTACTGCTAATTTGACAATTAAATACATCTTTAATTGTGTGTTAAAGGAGAAGCTTGTATCGGTGCAAAGGCAATTGGGAAGGCCCACACTGAAGCTCCTGCAAGAGGTGGAGACCCGCTGGAACAGCACATATCACATGCTGCAACGGCTGGTGGACCTCAGAGAACCAGTTGGTGCGGCATTAGCCAGTTTGAACACAGACATCACCACACGGACCTCTGCTGAGTGCACCACCATAAGTGGGTGCCTCTCTCTGCTGTCTGGATTCAATGAGGCCACCATTGAGCTTTCTGAGGAGAAAAATGTATCTGGTTCCAAGGTTGTGCCCCTCCTCAAAATGCTGGAGCAAATGCTTCATGAGGAGATGGCAACAACTGCAGTAGCAGTGGCCAAAGAAATGGGAGAACACCTCTTAAGGCAGCGAAGAGAGAGGCTCCACGCACTCCAATCTATGAGCATCATGTCATCGGCAACGCTACTGGACCCCAGGTTCAAACTGATCGGATTGTTTAGCCCTTTAAAAGCTGCAGAAGCCACAAAAAGGCTTGTGACTGAATGTGGTGCACTGATCCGAACACCTGAAGCCATGCCCCAAGAAAGTCCATCCACATCTCAACCTGAACAAGAAACCCCAGGTCATTTTATTCATTTTAAAGCAATTTGAAGTAATTACTACATCCACTGACACTCTCTGTGTATACTTTTCAGGAAACAAACTCTGGCATAAAGTGGATCAGACTGTGAAGATGTCCAGGAAGACCAAGAATGCCACAGCTGACGCAACTGTTGAAACCAAATATCGGACGCTTGGAGGACCCTCTGGACTACTGGCAGACACAAAAACATGTTTATCCAAACTTGCGGTCACTTTTGTGTGCACACCTGCTTCCTCAGTCCCGTGTGAAAGGGTCTTTTCAAAGGCAGGAGAAGTTGTGTCAAAGAAAATAAATCGTCTAAGCCCGAAAACTGTGGAAAAAATATTGTTTTTAAACAAAAACCAATAAAATTGTTCCATGAATCACAAGCACATTCACTGCCCTCTGCGAAGTTAAACCCTTCTTCTTTTCCAGTTTCGAACATATATTGCTTCTTTTGTCTTTCTCGAAGGCAGCAGACATTTACATTTATGTATGTATAGATATAACAACAAGATACTGTGTTGATACATTGCTTTTATTATTATTATATACAGTCATTTTAAAACACTCACTGGTGCAACATTCTGTTAATACAGGATTACAAATACATTTTACATCTTTTACACTTTTGTATAATTATTTCCAGTATTTTTAGTATGTCAAAGATTACAAATAATATGTGGCTGTTTTACACCTGCTCACCAACAGGGGGTCTCGCGTGCACATGAAGCCCATGATGAAGCCTCAGATGAACCTTTCAGTGAACCGATTGGCTGGAAGCAGAAAGTGCTTCAGATCGGTTGAACCACAACGCTCATATTACCCATGGATGTATAATAAGAACCATATCACCCCTCCTGTACCCGGGCCCGGTGACACGATGCAATCAAGAGAGCTCAGACCCTCACTCATATAGAGGTCGGAACATGTTTTAAGTATAAATAAATAAAAGCATAAATAAAAGTAGGAATAAAAACATCACTGAACAAATAAATGAATAAATACAGGAATAAATAGCGTGCAGTGTTTTCAGATGAATTCAGTGTGTGTGCTGTGGCTCAGCTGGAAAGCAGTTGACTCACGACCGCAGGGTCCCTGGTTCAACGACTGGTCAATACGTCTTTTTGTTTTGTTTATAAAAGCTACAGCTAAATTAGAGGCTTTTCAATCACAATCAATAAACTGTAATAAATACAATATTGTTAACATGAAAATATGATTTAATGTTCGTTGTTTAGAGTTATTCTAAGGCTTTACTCAATTGGAACTCGGTATGAGATAGAGCACACTGTTGAGATGTCCAATCTGCCTGTTTTACACACTTTGACCAGCAGGGGGGTTTGTGTTCAGATGAAGCCCATGATGAAGCCTCATGAGACGAACCCTTTTGCGAACCAATTGGCTGGAAAGCTTCAAAGCTGCATAAGGCTTCATCTCGCCATCACTACTAAATAGTACTTTCAAAAAATAGAAAGTAGTTAAACAGCCAAAACTAAGTTGTACAGCAACACAAAAACTCACTTGGCGGGAAACACACAAAGGCAGGAAGTGTGGGATCTGGAATGACAGGAAAGATTACTTTCAAAATAAAAACAGGAAGTGACAAGATCAACACACAAAACTAGAGTAAAAACACAACTAAACCTAACATCTCTGTCGAGTCACAACACAAATATGTCAATGGTGACGAAATGCTGAATATTGCATAAAGGACCTCCTTCTTCTTCTTCTTCTCTGATTTTGCTTCAGTTTTTAGTCGCTTCAGGGCTCCTTTGCTTTTGTCTGTTCAATCTGTCGTCCAGTTCCTTTGGGGTTCGATGCCAGCAGGAACAACTTTGATAAAGGCATTTCCCCCTTAAATCGTGGACTGTGTAAAACATTTTGAAGCGAGGGATGACCGGAGGGGAAAGTTTCGGAAGCTGAAGACGGTAATTTTGTTGCATTTAGTACGAATTCTGGTATTGTCTTAATACGCGCAACCCTACAAACCCATCTCTTCGAGGTGAGGCAGAAACCCACAATGCATCGTCATCGTCATCATCAGACGGCAGAGATATCAATTTTCTTCAGCCACGCCGAGCATCTGCAAGCCTGAAAAAGGTTAATGTGATTTAGCGCGGCCATATTCATTTCAGAGTGGCATTATGAGAGATTCATAACGATTTGCTCCGATGTATCTGCAGTTACTTCATTATAATGGGGTTGATAAGAATGGGCAGACAGGGAAATTAGATAAGAGAGAGAGGTTAGTTCCATGAAATTAAAGGTCATACGATGTATATTCCCATCAATAACATTAACTTTTCCTATATCGTTGCCGTGTCTAAGATATTAGAGTCTTAAGCTGTGTTGTCTGGTTGTTTTGTTGACGGCACAGTGTTTCCCTCGGATGACTATTTGAATATTAAGTTGATATATAGTCTTCTACACGGTTTTCTTCGGAAGATTTTCCTTGTACGATGTGAGGGTCTAAGGACAGAGGGTGTTGTATTGTCATACTGATATTCTGTACACACTGTGAAGACCACTGAGACAAATGTAACATTTGTGATATTGGGCTATATAAATAAACATTGATTGATTGAACATTAAAGGTGGGGTAGGTAAGTTTCCGAAACCGGCTCGAGATACACTTTTTGTTATATTCCATGGAATGCTCTTAACATCCCGATAGCAATGCATATCTGAAGTGCTTTGACAAAAAATCCATAAAAACATGTCATCTGTAGAAGCCGTAATACTGTAAAAAGTGCAACGATGGCCTACCTGCCTGTCAGCCTTCCATCGGGGCACAAACTTATCTCGTGCCCTCATTGGTCATGTGCGCGTTCGTGTGTGTTGGAGGAGGGGCTCTGTGAGGAAGTGGCAGATTTTCTCCGGTTGTGTATTTTCAAATTCTAGCGATCTCGAGCCGGTTTCTCAAATGTACCTACCCCACCTTTAAGGAAAATAAGCTGTTTTCACTTGAAATAAGTACAAACATCTGCCAATAGAACGATAGTGAACATTTGGTAAGATTTCTTGAAATAAGAAAGGATATTTAGATAAATCAGATCTTGTAATTAGCTGGGAGATCTAATTTTGAACTATATTTGACCAGATTCAGGAATTGTTACAATATAAGCCTCAAATGCTCAAAGGTGTTCTGTTTACTGGCGATTTTCTAATAGTAAAAAAACGTGTTTCATCTGGGATACAATTCAAAATAAGTTTTGTTTTAACTTAACAAGATGAGGCATCGTCCAAAAACAAAACCCGATATCTCACTGCAGTGTTACTTCTGAAGTTATTATGTCTTATTTAAGTGTAAATACATATTCTGACTAGATATTAGACAAATATACCTGGCAAGATTTCGAGTTTTTGTAGTGTAGCTATGTTTATCACACTTGGTATTCGGGTTTGCCAGAAGATGTCAGTGTGATAGATGGATGAGAGACTGAGGCGCTGTGATGTTGGAACAACTGGAACAACGACAAGGCCTCTGTGTCTGGGGGAGAGTGAAAGTGACAGTGCACCTGCAGATAGAGTGGCTCGAGGCCCTTGGGGTGGGACAGGTACCAGAGTTAACCAAGAAAGGTATCCTTGTTGAGGGAAATATGCATCTTTCTGAGCACTATAGACAACCATTGCTGTCCTATGTATTGCATGTAGGCTTCATTCAAAACACGGAAACCTAATTAGCAAAGAATACCATGCTAAATATTGGTCACATTAACATATGTTATGTTAACAAGAGTCTTCCTAGCATCTCTGCTGCTATATGTAGCTACACACTAGTGTTAATTTCGTCAGCTATTTTTAAATTTAGTTTTAGTCTTAGTCCTGTGTTAAATTTCCTTTTTAGTTTTAGTCATATTTAGTCACCTTCATCCTGTTTTTATTTAGTCAAGTTTTAGTCGACTAAAAGTCTGAGCATTTTAGTTTTATTTTAGTCGACTAAAACAGTAAACATTTTAGTCAAGATTTAGTCGACTAAAAGTCTGAGCATTTTAGTCTTATTTTAGTCAAAGAAAACTAATTATTTTAGTCTACTTTTTGTCAATGAAAACTGTTGAGTCTTTTTTAGTCATCAGATTATATAGAACATTTCAGTCAAACTAGTCAAAACCAATAATTTGTCATTTTAGCATATATAAATAAATAAGAAAAACTGACTATCAGAGATGTAACGTTATCTTTGATAATATTTCGTCTCCTCATTTTTCGTCAACGAAAGTAAAGAGAGATGTTGTCATAGTTTTTATTTAGTAAACTACATTTTCGTCTCGTCACTTTTCGTCAACGATATTGCATGATGATTTCGTTACAGTTATTGTTTACTGCCGTCGGTGCCGTCTCGTCATCGTCTCGTTTTCGTCATGGAAAAAAAGGTCGTTGACGAACATATTTCGTCATAGTTTTAGTCAACGAAATTAACACTACTACACACAGAAGCACTTTGAGCTACATGCTAATGTGTTATCCAAGAACGGTACTTGTTGAGGGATATATGCGTCTTTCTGAGCACGATAGATGAACATTGCTGTCTTATTTATAGCATTATAAGCTTCATTTAACCCACAGAAACCTGATGAGCAAAGAATACCAGGCTAAATCTTGGTCTAATTAACTGATTGTATGTTAATAAGAGTCTACAGACATGCTAGCAGCTACGTGTTGCTATATGTGCACACAGAAGCACTTTGAGCTACATGCTAATGTGCTAAGTAGCACTAGCGGACAGCTAACTAGCTAACAGCTGATGGGAATGTCATTGTTTTGTTGGGAGCCGACAAATACTAAGTAATAAGGAACATACGTAAGTAACTTGATATTTTATAAATTGTTACAGCTTGGCTATACTTGTGACCAAACCATTAAATCAATATATACAACACAGGGAAAAAAAGTACTTCAAGGATGATATGAACTTGAAACTATATTAGATAAAAATGCTCAAGGTTAGGTCACTATAAATATTGAACCCAGTTCCATAGACTCATTATAGTTTCGCTTTATAAATATTATAGTGGTTCAACAGCAGATAAAATGTAAAGTACAGTAAGGTCACGTTTAAATTTACTGCGTTCCATAATGGGTGGTCGTAAAAATATTATAGAGACGCTGAAGCAGGACATCTTTCCCTTGGTAGAAAGAGACTGAAAGCCATTCGTCAACCACCCTGCAAGCATTAAGCACGGTTAATGATTACATTACTGGTCTTTTAATTATGGAATATAGGGAAAGAACATTTAGTTGAATTACCTCCAATAAGCACAGATTAACAGCTTTTCATTGAATGACCTTAACGAGGAACTGGTTGCCTATTGAACTATATCCGCCAAAGCCATCCTTCTAAAAATATATGTTAACTCGACATTAAATCAGTACTGTCAAATTAAGTCAGTTTAAATACATTTACATCAAATTCAATCAGTGACGAGGCTCTTTGTTCGTCCAAAATCTGACTTTGTTTCAGTTTTATATCATTTTAAATTGGATATTTGAGTTCTTGTTTGGGTAACGAGGTGTTAAAAAAAGATTTCCCGACATTTTATTTAGCAAAAGGCTAATGGAAAAGCTAATGGACAGATCAATCAATAATGCCCAAAAAAGTGTAATTCTTCCATTATGTCTGAGTTGTTTCTTTTGAACCAATTCCTAAACCAGTTCCTGGAGCATCGTTAATGTATGTGCCTAATACAACAACAAGTTGAATTGAGACGGACAGTAAGTGATAGGACATCAAGAGGATGCGTATCTTTAAGTTATGTTGAAATTACAGCACACTGAAATCCACTCCACCCTAGTGTGTGTGTGTGTGTGTGTGTGTGTGTGTGTGTGTGTGTGTGTGTGTGTGTGTGTGTGTGTGTGTGTGTGTGTGTGTGTGTGTGTGTGTGTGTGTGTGTGTGTGTGTGTGTGTGTGTGTGTGTTGCAGTTTGAATGATCGTCCATCCATCATGTGTCCTCATCAAAACCTTGAACCCACAAGTCTCTTGCCTCAGAGGAAGACATATATCTTGTAATATGTCCAAATGAGCTTTTAATGACGAAGAAGCTAAAAGCATCATTAGCTTAAAGCTATCTATCAGTCACTCATACAGGATGTCATTCTGATGTTGGCAAAGCAAAGCCGATGTCGTGGTTTTTCGTCATGAAATATTCAGGGAAAGAGGTGCATTTAGAGTGGAGAGAGAGAAAGGGTTCAATTAGGGTTGAATGGGGACAGGGAGAAGGGAGAGATTCAATCAAGGTGAATTAATTGAGTTGGGAAAGAGATGGAACTCTTCTCTGATGGATGAGACGGAGGGATGGGGAAATATGGAAACAGATGCGCCGGGGAGAGCTGCAGTCGTCTCAGATAGTGTTGAAGCTGAGTGTTTGGAGGCCAAGCAGCAGTTTCGATCCAAGACACGGGATAACGTTGCACCACTGTAGACAGAATAACTCATGTTTGCATTACCATTAGCTTACAGCATTCTTAAGTTAAGTGCAACTTTACAAGGAAAAAAACCCACTTTAAATTAGTTATGATTCCCACATGTGTATTTAGTAACTAGTCCCTTTTTTATAATAACTATTCTATAGAGGGTTCAGTTGACTTTGCCATCCTTAAAGCCTGTCCACAGGAGGACATAGTCATAGTCTTTCCGTTGTCATGTTCTCCCACTGTAACCTTCACCTTCTCATCGCTTATTCTTGTTTTTTTAACGGACCAGAAGTCTCACACGCACACACACACGCACGCACACACGCACACACACACACACACACACACACACACACACACACACACACACACACACACACACACACACACACACATTCCCATTAGGTGTTGAGTCACGACACCATGCAACCCTGTCTCCTAAAAATTACGTTCCCACAGAACTAAACTGCATTCTCAATTACGTTTAGCTAGAAACGTATTTTCTCCCACGTTACGTTAGTTATGAACGTATCTCAAATACGTTTATTTTCTACATATCTTCTAGAAGCATATTTTCTTCCACGTTACGTTAGTTATGAATGTAACTTAAATACGTTTATTTTCTACATATCTTTGCCATTTATTGTCTTGCTTATAATGATGATAATTAGTTATTTATAAATATCATTTTAGAGCACACCTTTGAAATCGACAATCGGGCTCGATATATGGTTAAATTAAAATCAGTAGGCGAGGCTGTAATTTCGCCAGCTGTTACTCTCATGAGCGAGGCAGAACATAATAGTTTGATCATGCCAAAAAGCTGCTGTGTCGTTTATTGCACCTCAAACATTAAAACAAATCCAGAGTTACGTGTTTCTGTACTTCCTCTAAGAAGAAAGGACAGTAACAGAAGAGCTCTGTGGCTTCAGGCTTGATCGCCGTTCAAATGACAGCGCTGGTTTCCCCAAAAGTGGGCGGGGCTGTAAAGTGAAGTAGATTTACTCTCATCTATTATTCAAAACTATTCTATTTATTCTAACGTAAATTACATGCCAGTGTTTTATCTTTTATTTATTTGTTTTTATTTTAAATCGTATAATGTCGGACTTTTTTTCCGTCTGTGAGGAAAATAAATGGGGCTCAGAGCCTCAAAATACTGAAATCTGTATTTTTTAAACAACATCTTCAATTTCTTTTCACAAAATACGTCTCCTTGCAGTATCAATAGTAATTCGGCTGACTTTTATATTTGATCCAATTGGTATATAGGTTATATTTACACCATAACGGTGCACAGCTGATAAAAAAGGACTTGTAGTTTTTAAAGATATTACTGATTTTCTTTGAATATAAGAATCTAAATACTGAGTTGAGAGAATAGTCAGGGGATTTGGGTGATGGGAGACACATCTATGGAATCACAATTTCAATAGCTTACTATTAAATGACGGATAGCCTATGCCTTTCTGTCTGTGATGTTTTACAAATCAGATATTAATGTGTAGAAGTAAAACAAGAGAAATAGTATAGCAATATCCTGTAAAATTATGTAAAAACATGAATAAAACTACACATCTTCAGATGTTATACATAAGTGTCTACACTAATAATACAAAGTTATTATTAGTATGCTGTGTGTACCTTGTGTGCACCGCCTAGTGGTTAAAGCATGTTATTGAATTATTTTTGTTGAATAATCTTATTTGATCAAAACAATATTAAGAGTACATACTTTCATAGGGGGAAAGTAGAAGGTCAATGATAGAAATATAGAATATAAAAAGTCAAGAAGATACTAAGTGATCTCTACAATAAAACAGTTTAGTGCTGGATGTTCAAAGATATTAATAGGAGGATGTGCAAAACAGAAAAACGAATTCACCTTTATTAACACATTAAAAAATACTTTAGGTTAAGGTCTTCTTTTAAACAAGAAAAAAGCTCTGGGGGTATCTATCTACAGATGAATATTAAGCCTGACAAAGTACTTAACGTCTAAAATATTGCTTTCCTGCAATGTTAACTATGTTGAAACACTTATTTTAAATGATATTATACACATTAATTATACTCTTATGTATGTAGATAGAATAAGAAATGTGCAGAATATGACAGTTTAATGGTGGAGGTATACAGTACACACATATTGATAGATGTCTGTTGAGGAACCTGCGACCCAAGTTGTGTATAAGATCAATACACCTTAGAAAACCTTGAAATCTTGAAAGGGATATGCAAAATAGCCATTATACAGTTTTTAATTAACTATTAGTATAGAATAACGAGTAATGAATATACTTTATAAAGATCTGCAGATAAATGTTTAGTCTTCTCAAGCACCAACTATCAAATATCTCTCCTGATTGTTGGCACTTGACAATCACCTTCCCTGAATTGTATTCAGGTGTAACTAAAGTCTGCTTTAAGGGTTGTTTATATTCCACATCATTAATCAGAATCTGCAAAGTAACTAAACAAAATGTAGTGGAGTAAAAATACCAGGTTAACCTCTGAATTGTAGTGGAGTAGAATTACAAAGTAACAATGAGCTGTCGTGTGGGTATATATTAATGCTGCCCATTATGGATACAAGCGATTTTCACCCATTTAGTAATTACATGTTTTAAATGTGTACACACCAATGTGTTTCCTATCGCCTAAACCTCCAGGGCTGTACACAGTTTAATACTGTCAACTTCTACATTTGGGAAAAACGTCTTTTAAAACTACAATTCCCAGTAGAGACGTGCCATAGAGAACATGTTGCGAAACACAATAGCCAGCATGTGTAGTTCTGGTGGGGGCGTTCGAGTCCAGTTTTGAATAGTCTGCCGTGGTTTCGTTCCATTTCAAAGAGCTTGACGCTCGGCGTAACCTCGGCGCAACATCACGGGGTTTGTCAACGGACTGTAGTCCCAAACGATAGCTGGGGATTATGGGTAGTGTAGTGTCTTGGGCCATCCTAAATCTCGAAATGTCCCGTCTGTTTCTGGTGACTTTATTTACGGCTAAAAAGCATGCTAAAATGCCCAAGATTATAGAATTAAACGAATAAATAAAAACAAGGATAATTGTGTGCTATTGTTGAGTAAATAACAGTGTGTTATTTAGAAAAGAATAACAAATTAGAAGGAAGAGATTTTAAAAAATACAGATTTCAGTATTTTGAATCTCTAAACCCCATTTATTTTCCTCAAAGACGAGAAAAAAAGTCCGACATTATACGATTTAAAATAAAAACAAATAAATAAAAGATAAAACACTGGCATGTAATTTACGTTAGAATAAATAGAATGGTTTTGAATAATAGATGAGAGTAAATCTACTTCACTTTACAGCCCCGCCCACTTTTGGGGAAACCAGCGCTGTCATTTGAACGGCGATCAAGCCTGAAGCCACAGAGCTCTTCTGTTACTGTCCTTTCTTCTTAGAGGAAGTACAGAAACACGTAACTCTGGATTTGTTTTAATGTTTGAGGTGCAATAAACGACACAGCAGCTTCTTGGCATGATCAAACTATTATGTTCTGCCTCGCACATGAGAGTAACAGCTGGCGAAATTACAGCCTCGCCTACTGATTTTAATTTAACCATATATCGAGCCCGATTGTCGATTTCAAAGGTGTGCTCTAAAATGATATTTATAAATGACTATTATCATCATTATAAGCAAGACAATAAATGGCAAAGATATGTAGAAAATAAACGTATTTCAGATACGTTCATAAGGAACGTAACCTGGGAGAAAACATGTTTCTAGAAGATATGTAGAAAATAAACGTATTTGAGATACGTTCATAACAAACGTAACGTGGGAGTAAATACGTTTCTAGCTAAACGTAATTGAGAATGCAGTTTAGTTCTGTGGGAACGTAATTTTTAGGAGACAGGGTTGCACCATGTCCATACAAAATGTCACGGTCGGCATCAAACTGATCCCCCGCTCACCACGGTGCTCTAAGTTTAGTCTGCTAATAATCATGTGTCCTCTGTACATCGCCTCCCTCACAGCAAAGACAAATGAGTTCATCAGGGCTGCGCACACTAGTACAAAGTGTGTGTGTGTGTGTGTGTGTGTGTGTGTGTGTGTGTGTGTGTGTGTGTGTGTGTGTGTGTGTGTGTGTGTGTGTGTGTGTGTGTGTGTGTGTGTGTGTGTGTGTGTGTGTGTGTGTGTGTGTGTGTGTGTGTGATCAGAGTTCCCGTTAGCCGGTAATGACCGGACTGCGACCGGTAAAATATGCTGAAGACTGGCAAATCTATATCTCTCCAATCAAAGTGTCCGTTCAAAATAATTTCCGTTTAGCGCAATACCACATCAGTTGCAACTTGCACCACTTATGTGACAGACAAGAAGAGTATGTGACAGACAAGAATAGTCAACTCTAATGTCTAACACTTAATGTGGAGAAAGAGATGTCCTGTGTGGGTTGATTGTGCGTTGATCTGTTGGTAATGCCTCGGGGTTCCGGTGGGCATGTAAACAAATGCATAATGCTGTATTTGTGGCGTCACCCGGTTGCATAGCGACACTTATTGTTTATGTGTCTTTTAATAAGCAGGTAGTCATATCATTAGCTAGAACCAGCTGGATCTGATCGATATGGACATAAACGCGAGTGAAGTCTAATCTGACGGGAGAGAGAGATCAGCTGCTGCTGACGAGTCGACACGCAGCTCTGCATGAGCAGCGGTGAGCGGACAAAACACACTTCAGGTTAGAATATCACACGTAGCTATTTTAATTACCTCTCAAACTACCGTAACTAGTTATAGATATGTTTAGTTTTACTGTCGGGTCACTCGTTACTGATCCGCGAGCTGCATGAGACTGACGGGCTGTCCGTTTATTATTCCCGTGTTGTAGTTACTGTACACTTTTGAATAATGTAGTTAATCTACTATAATTAGTTTAATATTAAATCATATCAATTTATTTTAAAGCTCAATAAATAACAAAGAAGACCTTTGACCGGCACTTTTCTCATTTTGTCCGGAAGATTTCAACTTTAACGGACATGTTGACCAGCGAAAAAATATTCTAACGGGAACTCTGTGTGTGTGTGTGTGTGTGTGTGTGTGTGTGTGTGTGTGTGTGTGTGTGTGTGTGTGTGTGTGTGTGTGTGTGTGTGTGTGTGTGTGTGTGTGTGTGTGTGTGTGTGTGTGTGTGTGTGTGTGTGTGTGTGTGTGTGTGTGTGTGTGTGTGTGTGTGTGTGTTTTAATGCAGCTCCCCATGAATACATGTGTTCTTAGCAGGGGTGAAAGTGGTTTGAATTTCTTGCAGGTACTATAATGCTACCCCGACCTTCATTGGTTCATATTGTTCTCCTCCCGCCCCCAGCTTCATGAATCCCTGAACACAAACTGGCTATATAATGAATATAGGCTGTCTCAGCAACTCAACAGTGAAGCCATTTTTAAGCAAGCAACCCATAATCTGTTCCTTGATATGAGCAGCAGACATACTATCCAGCTCAACCAGGTCCAATGGAAAGGCAATGGGCTCCATGTCTCCATCAACACTAGCCTTCAGGAACACAATTAGTGTTGATTTGTGTCCAACACTGGTTGACTCATCAGCAAATACTGTGATTTTGCTCTTGGTCTCTATTATGTTTTTTAAAAGTTCCTTTTTCATCTGTGATGACACATGCTCAATTATGTCAACACAGACAGTTTTGCTATGCAAAACACGCCCTAAATCCAATAGAGTCTGTCTGCAGACCGCAGCAAGGAGGCGTTTCCTATAGGGGCGTTTCCTATAGTGAACGACGGGCGCCGGCTCTCGCCTGTGAACGAGACGTTTTTTGTTTTGTTTTTGCGGAGGGATCTAGATCGGCATGAAGGCACATTATGCAATGTGCAATGTGGACATTATCCCGCTTATTACACATGGCCACATTCTCAACAAAGTAACGACATGACTTCCAATAATAATTGAAATGCTTTTATGGATTTAGAAAAATATTTTATTGATTTAAAAAATAGTTTTTTGTATTGATTTAAATTGACATGCATCCGCTAAGAAAAGTAGTCCGTTGTTACTGTTTGAACTAACGTAACAATGGCAGGAACTGCTTCTATAGTGTTTTTGAGGAGCTTTTTGATTACAGATTTGAAAACATCGTTGCTTGCTTTAAAAGTAGCACAATTCATGATGTCAAACCTTGAAAGATATCCCTGCCCTAATGCCAAAAGTAACTGGCAACTGAATATATGTCGCCGTAGCTATGATGTCTATGTCTGGACCGCTGCGTAAAAAGGAGGGTTTCTGACCCATTACTTCTCTTCCTACTTTTTGTCCCCCTCTTCTCCCCGCTGCAGCCTAGCAGCTGATCTCAAAGCACGCTCCCCTCTCCTGCAGGGAGAAAAACTATATGTATATACTTTATATAGGTTGATACAGTAGCCCCTTTTTTAAATAGTTTTTATAGGTGTTGCCATTTGTTTTGTGTAGCGTGGTTCTACAAGCAAGTCAATGCATTAATTGGGTGGTATCAGAGAGTTACACGGGTCTGTAAATGCAATGAAAACAATTGGCCACAGCAAATAATTTATATTAAACATGTAATTTTTACTTTTGAATACTTTAGTACAAAGGATGTCTTGAATAATTTAAGTGATATATGTGTACACATATAAATCATTAGTAAAAACAGCGCTACATTTGATTTAATTAAAAGGTATAATATGTGGTAAACTGAAGAGCCCTTTGGGAACCGAAAGAGCCGGCTCTTCTTGGTGAGCCAAATGATCCGGGTCAGCAAGAAGAGCCGGAATTCCCATCACTAGAACAATGACTTCTTCTGCGAGGATTTATAAAAGCAGCTGGATAAAAAAAGTTAGGAAACGCCCCTATAGCAAACGCCCCTATAGGAAACGCCTCCTCTCTGCAGACAGACCCATCTCCCTAAATCAGCAGAATGTGCATGCTGCAGGTCAATCAGACTCTCAAAGTCTGTGAAAGGCTTGTTGTTCTTGGCCACATAATAGGCTGACATGAATACCTTGGCAGTAGACTCAAACAAAGACTCCTGACTACTCACGTTCATGTTCAGAAGAATATCTTTATCTGCTGTCTGAAGAATCTTGACTGCTTCATTATGTGCTGCAGAGTTCTTGTGCTCACAGATTTTTTTGCGCAGTGATGAAAGCTGGACATCCCTTGATTGACCAGCTGGGATTATCTTTCCATCAGCCCACTGAATAGCAATATTAACACCACGGGATGCCATGACACCTAGATCCTTCACATCATGGCATGGGGTACAGCCAACACATCCTCACTCCCAGGTCGGCCTATGTTGACGTTATGTCAAGTCCCCTGCCGGCTTTTTCCAACGCAAGGGGGGGGGGCCTTAGCGTCCATTTTCAACGTGAGGGGGGGGCCTTAGCGTCCATTTTCAACGCAAGGGGGGGGCCCTTAGCGTCCATTTTCAGCTTTCCGGGATGTCCATGTGCTTCTATGGACGCTCATGGAAGCACGGCATTCGTTTGTGTCAACTGCCCTTAAAGGCAATGAAGACACTACACTACCCAGAATCCCCAGCTATCGTTTGGACTACACCATGTGCTCTGTTTGACAAACCCCGTGATAGTCCTCAAGCTCTGTGATTGGAGAGTGTGCTCCGAGGGTTACCGAGCCTCGAACAGCACTTGAAATGGGATGGAACCACGGCAGACTGTTCAAAACTGGATTTGAACGGGTCCACCGCGTCCCCCCCCCTCCCCCACCCCGTCCCCAGAACTACACATGCTGGCTATTCTGTTTCGCAACATGTTCAGACGTTTTCGTATTTCCCATAATAAGAAGTTGCCAGTATTAAACTGTGTACATCCCTGGAGGTTTAGGGGACAGGAAACACTCACATTTAAAACATATAATTAATAAATGGGTGAAAATTGCTGGTGCCCATAATGGGCAGTATTAATATATATACCCACACGCCAGCTAAGGTCAGAAGAGCTTTATTTAACAGCTGGTCTTATGTGTGTGACCCCTGTGATAACATTACATTACATTAATTGATAAGCCTGAAACATGCACTTGTCAAGGTTCAGAGGCACATTTTGCAAATATGGCAGTAGCCATCGATCAGCTTAAGATAAGATATACTTTATTGATCCCAAGTTGGAACATTTGCGTTACATCAGCATGTGTAACAGTTAAATATGCAGTGGTGTTTATTTGAAAATCATTTAGTATAATCACACAAATTCTGTGTTTTATATTTAACAATTCTGTGTTCTTTATTTATTGATTGTTCAATACCTGACAAGGCCGGAGATGAAATATCTGCATACATCATAAGAGTATAATACATTATGTATAATATCAGTTAAAATAAGTGCTTCAACATAGTTAACATTGCTGGAGGTATGCACACATATTGATAGATGTCTTGTAATGCACTGTTGAGGAACCTGCGACCCAAGTTTTTCATTCAGTGCAGAACTACACCATAGTTGTGTAGGCCTATATGATATGTCAATAAACCTTAGAACATCTTGAAATCTTGAACGGGATGTGCAAAATAGTCATTATATACAGTCTTTAATTAACTATTAGTAGAGAATAACGAGTAATGAATATACTTTATAGGGATCCTATTAATATCTAATAATAAAAATAATGAAATTCAATAACATGCTTTAACCACCAGGTGTCTCTTTATATCATCTGTGCACCTTTATGGTGTAAATACAGCCTATCTACCAATTGGATCAAATATAAAAGTGAGCCGAATTAGTGTTGATACTGCAAGGAGACGTATTGTGTGAAAAGAAATGTAAGATGTTGTTCAATGGCTGATATATTTATGATCCACGTCACGTTTTCAGTTCCTCATGTTTGTCTTCTCATCAGGGCTCTATAAATACAGAACTACGGCAGATATGTAATATTTAATGCAGCCGAACCGTGTATTACAATGCCTTTATGTGATGACTTTCAAAGAGAAAAGCAAGCACACTCGGAATAAGGTATTATTTTATTTTCTTTAAATGTTTTCGGTCTGTTTCCGGTATTTGTTAATGACGATGTGCTGTGAGATGTGAGACTGGAATTGCACAGGGGGAAATAACGTATCTTTAGATGCGTATCTTTAGATGCGGATTTTGTTAACTAATATGTTTGCGCTGTGGACCAACACTATACATTGACGGGGAAGGGGGTAGCAATAAAGATAACACCATTAAACAGTTACACAACATAACAGAAATAATATCGATAGCAGCGTCCCTAGCAACCACCTTGGTAACAATGAAAACGTTGGACGCAATTTCCTGAAGTAATCTTCGTAATAACTAGCAAACTAAAGATCATGTACATCCATTGCACACATAATCTGAAATAACAACTCATATTTCTCGCATCAAATGACATCAAAACGCATTTTAATGGCCAAACTAACTTTAAAATAGGCATTTTACACCCAGAATAAAACGAAGTTCGGCCATGTTTTCTTTTTCTGCAGGGAGAAATGATAGCTGGGGATTCTGGGTAGTGTAGTGTCTTCTGCCATCATTTACTCCGAAAAAAGATTTGTTTCTCCGAATCGAAGGGGAAAAATACAAAAGCATTGCACACAATTTAAACCAATCAATGTTGTGTAATTAACAAGGATAATCTGGTGTTTTTTAGTCGATGAGTAGTGCAGATATCACTGTAAAATCAATCGTCAGTAAGGGGAATATTTACTTCCGGGTGTATGGACGCTCACATTGCCTTTAAGGGCAGTCGACACAAATGAATGCCGTGCTTCCATGAGCGTCCATAGAAGCACATGGACATCCCGGAAAGCTGAAAATGGACGCTAAGGGCCCCCCCCCTTGCGTTGAAAATGGACGCTAAGGCCCCCCCCCTTGCGTTGAAAATGGACGCTAAGGCCCCCCCCCTTGCGTTGGAAAAAGCCGGCAGGGGACTTGACATAACGTCAACATAGGCCGACCTGGGAGTGAGGATGTGTTGGTACAGCCTAGCCTTCCATTGTGAGCATACATCCATTCATTTTTCTGTTTGAACTGTTCATATTGTTCTTCTTTTCATATAGAAGGGTATGCAGTAGGGCTAGCATCACCTGTGGTGGCTTCTGAGGGACCTGCTGCCACTTCTTCTCGCTGAGCCTCCTATTCCTCCCTCTGGGCCTCAACTGTTATACATTAGAATACAAATGTATAACTAAATTCAGCAGACAGTCAAAAATGTACAAGTCTCTGTCTTTCTTAGAATTTTCAGAATATTGGTTACATAAATTAAAATACTAATAAAATAAAATGTCTCAAAATGTATGCAACAATGTACAGATTAAAATAGAAGATATCAAAGCAAACATATTTAATGTTTATATTTAAGATATACAGTTTGCTAGTTAGCTAACTTATTATACATCATGGCCAGGTTCATTCTCTGGGCTAAATAAGCATCATCACCTGTGTCATCTGTGGGCGTTGTTTTTCTAATTTTAAGCACATTCTGAGTTTCTTCATCTCTCTCCTTTCTCTTAAACATCTGAAGAATCGTCGTTTGCATTTTTGCTTTAATTACCACGTAGCCTAATTTTCTAGCTGTCATTCAGTCACTCTATTCCTTTCTCCTCCCGCTGTTCTGATCAAGTGTGAAAAAGCAAATCCCCGCTCTTATCTATCGAAATCAGTCGGAAGTCTCAACGGCTCATTTCAAAATAAACGTGGATTTGCGTAAAAAACTATTTTTTCGGGGTTCGGGTGTTTTATTTGATTTTAAACAAACAAAGTCTTGGCTTTCAGAATATGAAACTTTTATTTCCAAAATCTCACGATAAATACATTTTTTAAGCTTGTAAAGGGACGAAGACAGGCACCTCTCACTCGCAATCTGCTCTTCCGCAGCGCGGCCCCCCCTCCCTCCGGCTGAAATTATGAATGTAAGGTGTATAGTAATCATAGATAACACGGCAGGGTCCGTGACAGTTTGTTTTCATCTGATTTCAATTAAACAAATTCTTGGCTTTCAGAATATTAAACTTGTTTCGGCAAATTCAGGTGATAAATACAACTTTGAAGCTTGTAATGGCATAATTACAAGCGGAGAACGGAGTAATTTAACGTCACTGCAGGCTTAACAGCCGGTGTTTCTCGTGAATGTTTTCCCCGGGAAACAAACACAATACGCACAAACGCAAACGCACACACACACACACACACACACACGCGCACGCACGCACACACGCACACACTCGCGAGCTTCCCCCAGACCAGTAATCCAAACCAAAATATCTTCCCTTCGTAGTATAAATTCCACGGGTGGAGCTGTCAATTCTTCCTGGTCCTCCGGACCGCCTGGAAATATCTTACCGGTACTAAGGACCGGGTAGGACCGGCACACTTTCACCACTGGTTCTTAGGGATACAAACCCTTTTTTGTATCCTCCGCCATAGAGGGTAATGTTTTTTAAGTCTGACTTTATCCGTCTGTCGGCACGATTACATAAAGACTACTTCATGGTTGAGGGCACTTTTTGAAAGTGGCTTCAACATAATCAACTTTCTCTAATAGTTATATTGCAGAGGCCAACACAGTATCAGATAGTTTACTACATGCAACAGCACAGTTTTGAAGCTGGTACCAAAGCCCTTGAGCTGAAATTTTTTAGATCTCTCTGTAAATCTACAGTTCCCTTTTTTCACACACCTAAATTACCTGGTACCTTTTCAGTGTCAGCTTGTGTTTGTTTCTCTAATTGGCATGCATACCTGTCTCTTGCTTGCGTCTTTGCTCCCCTTCTCCTGACCTTGCAGGCCATTTCTCACGCAGGTGATTTCAGGCCAGTAACATTATTGAGGTGGCAGACGTCAGAAGATTTTGTCTTCTTGTCCGGCAGCTTGATTGGATTTGTCCTCCTGCGAGACAGGATCTCTCCATCGTCTCGCTCTCTCCCTGTTTCTGTCTTTTTCTCATTCTGATAATTTCTTAACTTCACCTCTGTCTCACACCATTTCCCTCCCTCATTTGTAAACACGCACTTTGTATCCCTTTATCCTTTCAAGGCCAGCTCAGTCACCCACCTCTTGTAAAAAAAAAAAAAATCCTCTCTAGACGCAGTTTGCACTCACTGACCCTCCCTTTAACACGCACACGCACACACAAATCCCTTAGCACTGACACACATATCTCCATCCCCTCTGCTTTCACACTCATGTCCTCTTCACATTCTCCAAACTGAATTAACCTGGAAGTGAAGCCAGAGCTGGCCATCCCATAATTACATTCATTTAGGCTTCAGCTCCATCTAAATCCTCAGCTTCTAGTCTCCCCTCGTCTCCCCCCTTTCTGACCCTTTGACTTTATCCCTTGTGCCTTGTCTTAAGCACTCGTTGTCCCTTTTCTCGCTAATTCAATTTCCAGCGCCTGGACATAATAATAGCAACATGTGACTGGCTCATTTATGAAATCCTGTGTGTTGTGCAGAGCAGCTGATACACTCCACCCAATGAGCTGCTTTTGCTGTGTCTAAAGCCTCATAATGGCATGCTGCAGTGGTGTGACTCACACAAGACAGTCAGCTGGTTCCTGAGCTGTCTGAACACACGGAGGCTGACGTTAGGTGATGCCGAGGGGAGGAGAATAAGGTAAGAATGGCGAAAGCTCAGCTGGTCCAGTGAATCACGGTTTCTGCTGGAGATGGTTCAGTGAACCCGACTCTATCACTTACTGCAGAGCCGTGTGGGCTGCTGGGATGAAGTGTAACAGGATGTTTGTAGCACCAGTGCACAGCTGGGAGAACACACGGAATTGAGCAGCAGGGCCAGGTTAGCATGGGACTGAAGTGTGTCTGCTAGTGAACTGTCTTTTAATGAATAAGATAGAAATGTGCCTCTCTGTTTGTACTGAGGACGCTGAAAAAAAAGGCAGTTGGATTAACATGATTTTAACATGGAGATCGGTTGCACACATTAAAAACATATGTACTCAAAACTATTCCATTATGTTAGAGACACACAACTATGTTATGTCAAAGAAACATGAAATTGTTATGTTCATTTGAATATAGGTATATTCATTTACCCTATGTTTAACCAACATGACTTGTAATGTTCATTTTAGGCTTTTAATATGCTCAGTATATTTAACTTGTACCTGTTAAAGCAACATGATTTCTTTATTTAAGCTTCACTGTAAAAAGTCTGTTGGACTTAAGTAATAAAAAACATGGAGATCGGTTGGACATATTAAAATCATGTGTACCCAAAACTATTCCATTATGTTAGAGACACACAACTGTGTTATGTCAAAGAAACATGACATTGTTATGTTAATGTGAATATTTCCTTTAATATAGGTATATTCATTTACCCTATGTTTAACCAACATGACTTTTAATGTTCATTTTAGGCTTTTAATATATTTCATGTGTACCTGTTAAAGCCACATGAATGTTTTGTTTAAACTACATGCTATAGTTTTCTGTTTAATCTACCTAGTGCTCAAGGGGTACATACGATTATTTATTTCATGTGAATAGAGGCATGTCGTACATTCTTCTACAGGATCCATCCTAATCTCTTATATCTACATCATTTATCACAACATTTTAAAACAAATAGTCAAACACATTTCTTTGAACAACATTCATGTATTTTTCTCAAAAAATAAAACAATATTAACAACCACCACACATCCAGATGAGCCTTTGGTTCTCCATCATGCAGCCCCAGGAGAATTAACAAATACATTGAAAATAAAGAAATAGAAAAAATAGAACAAGTTTGTGATGCATGTACATATACATTATTGTGTTAGAACACAGCAAGGAAGCTTAAAGGAAACTATTCTCCCGACCAAAATAAAGGTTTATTGGGCCAGATGGCAAGGAAAGGCCTATTTTTGTAACTCATTCATGTAAACAATTAACAGAAAATGTCAACGCCTAGCCGAAAAAAGTAAATGTTCTTGCAAATCCATTATTTAAATAGTAACTTGCTAATATGAAAGGGCACTTTAATGCAGGAAATCAATGGCCTGGTTTCTCACCACATATGCACGAAAGAAAGTATTACAAATAAAAACAAGAACTGACATTTTGAAGTAGCGCAAGTGGTACATTCTGAAACACATGACCCCAGGAAAAGCACACATTTCTGAAACATGCAAATCAAGCAAAAAGCATGAGCAAAGGAAGTGCAAGACAGTTGTATCGATGAAAGTCCAGTATGAATGCTGTAAAAGTGCACAATGGTCCATGGCAACAGCTCACTCAAACAGTTTGTTTTTAAACGCTTGAGCTTTCTTGGAGAGCATGTTGCCGTCTAGCTCCATTAACATTTGCTGGAGCACTTCGAACGTGCACTTCAGTTTAGGGGGGTAGTTCAGGTTCATTGCATACATTAGTCCAAACAGCATGGTAGCAGCTAATGCAATGTTGTCCACATCGGTTAGTACCTGTTGGCCTTCCAGAACAATCTGTCCTCTGGTCTCATCTGTCCTCTGGTCTCATCTGTCCTCTGGTCTCATCTGTCCTCTGGTCTCCTATATCCTCTGGTCTCCTCTGTCCTCTGGTCTCATCTGTCCTCTGGTCTCCTCTGTCCTCTGGTCTCCTCTGTCCTCTGGTCTCCTCTGTCCTCTGGTCTCATCTGTCCTCTGGTCTCATCTGTCCTCCTCTGTCCTCTGGTCTCACCTGTCCTCTGGTCTCATCTGTCCTCTGGTCTCATATGTCCTCTGGTCTCCTCTGTCCTCTGGTCTCCTCTGTCATCTGGTCTCCTCTGTCCTCTGGTCTCCTCTGTCCTCTGGTCTCATCTGTCCTCTGGTCTCATCTGTCCTCTGGTCTCCTTTGTCCTCTGGTCTCCTCTGTCCTCTGGTCTCATCTGTCCTCTGGTCTCATCTGTCCTCTGGTCTCCTTTGTCCTCTGGTCTCCTCTGTCCTCTGGTCTCATCTGTCCTCTGGTCTCCTCTGTCCTCTGGTCTCCTTTGTCCTCTTGTCTCCTCTGTCCTGTGGTCTCCTCTGTCTTCTGGTCTCCTCTGTCCTCTGGTCTCCTCTGTCCTCTGGTCTCATGGTGGAATTGTGTTTGACGACATAAAGGCCCACTGTAATCCCCTGAACGGACCGCAGAATGACGTCTTCATCTTCTGCCTGCAGAGCGCACGGTCACAAAGGGAACAGAGTGAGATCTAACAAATCAATACATATATATACCCATTACTAAGTCCCTGTGTTTAACAAGTACATTTGGTCAGATGTCAGTACTTTTAAGCCTCCTTGTTATCTGATATACTCCTTTCTGACCTGATAAAAAATGTTTCATTTCCTGTATCCGTTTTAAATTAAAAGCCCTCTTCAGTGTAGTCTGGCTATTAAACAAAAAACACTACACATACTTTAGGCTATATACTATGTGGTGTTTCCATAAATACATATTTGAACGCCCAACAAAAAAAATCAAAAGGTCAAATATTACTTCTACTGACCACACACTCTCTCATTGAGGTGCACACACAGCCCCTTGAGAAGACAATCCCGGCCTAAATCGACATCATCAACCTAAGTGAAGGGGAATAAGAAAAGAAAGAATCTGTTTTGCTTAATGAAATGTGTACACTACTGACTCGATGTATAATTTCCTTAAAATGAATTCTTACTAGAGTCATGTTTGACATAATACAGTTCAGACGCTGACCTATCTGTCCTCCTCTCTACTCAAAAACCTTCAGAAGTTTGTCAGATAGCACGTCCAGCTGAGAGAGAACTCTTGATTGGAGGGGCAGGGTTGTTATGCGCTTAAACTCCGCATTTATCAAAGAAAACACGATATCACAGTTGTAAGGGAAACTTCTGCAGCAATGGAGAGTCAGGACTCAGAGAGACACGGGACGAGCTGGAGTTCTGATGTCAAACACTGGCAGTTTATTACAAGCATCGGCCGGAGAATTCATATCACAAGTCACAGCAGCAGAAAGTTCTGACTGCACGGGTGGGTTGTCATGTCAATTCTGATCAGCCTCGCATCTTGGTAGACCCTTTAACTAGTTTACCGAGAGCTAATCAGCATATTGGGGGAAGGTATCCGTGAGCACCTGGAGACACTGAATCACTCACCTGACTCTATGGCTCTTGTGACCGAGAGTTGACCGGTCATACAACTGGTAATGTCAGCAATAGCACAGATTTCCCATCGTAAAACGTCAACAGGCCGAAAGGTCAAATATCTTAAGTAAAGACAAAATTAATCCCTAACAACAGTCGTACAAATCATGAAATCATTTGCAGAGAAACTAGTCCATGCGTTACTTCAAGGCTAGCTTATTGTAACTCTTTATTATCAGGATGTGGCAAAAAGTCAGTCAAGTTGCTTCAGCTGATTCAAAATGTATTGCCCAGAGCACGGACAAGGGACCACATTACTCCTGTTCTGGCTCCATAGTGAGAATAACTTTTTATATCAAGTACGAACAACCAGGTTAAACTACATTACATTTCATTTAGTTTACGGTTTTTTCCAAAGCGACTTAAAATAAGTATTACTGTAATATAAGACTACATATAGACAGGGTCAATTTTCACAAAATCAGAACCCCGAAGGCATTTTGTGTTTATTTATGCCATACAACATCTCTAGGGGTATTAAGGGGTGCTGAATCCAAATCTGCTGAATATGAAGCTCAAAAATGTCCCAAAATGCCTCGAAATTGAGAAATCCAACATGACCGCCACCACCAGCCTGAAATCTATTTTAAGTATATCTTTTTGACTAAACAAGGTACAAACTTGAATTAAAGGTGCTTTTGTAAGTTCTCCTAAATGTGCAATCTGATCTAATATAAGAAACACCCTTATAGCCATTTTAACAAACAAAACATTATCCCTTTTGTGAAGGAGGCTTTATCACAGAATGTTTGGCTTTTGCCTCTCACTTTCTGAATCTCTTTTGCCGAATACATCAGAAAATGTGTATATCCCTGCAATGTTTGCAGTATGTAAATGTTATGAATAAATATTCAGAAATGGTCAGACTAATACCAGTTTTCAATTAGTTAAAGATCAAGTTTAAGTTAGTCACACAAAACATTTGAATACCATTTACTAGAGCCTTTGGAACAATGTTCAAAGCAAGGCTGAGGTCAATCTTCTCCACACCAATTACCTAACACAGAAAATCAATCAATCAATCAATCAATGTTTATTTATATAGCCCAATATCACAAATGTTACATTTGTCTCAGTGGTCTTCACAGTGTGTACAGAATATCAGTATGACAATACGACACCCTCTGTCCTTAGAGCCTCTGTCCTTAGAGCCTCTGTCCTTAGACCCTCTGTCCTTAGACCCTCACATCGTACAAGGAAAAACTTCCAAAGAAAACCCAGTTTAAAGGGAAAATGGGAAAAACCTCAGGGAGAGCAACAGAGGAGGGATCCCTCTCCCAGGACGGACAGACGTGCAATAGATGCCGTGTGTAAATTGAAAAGATAATACATTTGCAACATAGGTAGTCCAAATGTTTGGAAATGCATGTGTGTATAATAGGAAGATGAATCCACGAGGATATCCATCCAGGACCGATGATCCAGGACCACAGCCACGACTCAAGATCCAGCGCTCGCGATCCAGGACACAGGACCGCAGGATCATCCATGACTCCGGATCCCGGCGTATATAGACACCAAAAAGAAAGGCATTTGGGGAAGCTGGGTTAATCGGAACATGAGAGTACACGGGTATAGACAGAGAGAAGGAAGAAGTAAGATGTCCCCCGACAAACTAAGCCTATATCAGCAAAACTAGGGGCTGAATCTAATCAGCCCTAACTATAAGCTTTATCAAAAAGGAAGGTCTTAAGCGCACTCTTAAAAACGGATAGGGTGTCTGCCGCCCGAACACAAACTGGAAGCTGATTCCACAAATGTGGAGCTTGATAAGAAAAACATATTTTAAATTATTTCATTATTCACACACAAATAAAACAAAAATGTTCTGCTCCTTAAAGGCGACATTTACCATTTAATGATGTACCTTTAGGTTAATATGAACCAACTTCGGCCGAGATGGGCGCCTCCAGTGTAAAAAGCTACAGTAGCCTATACTAATGCAATGAGAACAACTTTGTACGGAGCCATACACATCAGCGCTGCGAGCCCATTTCCATTGGTTTCAATGGAGACGTGCACTGCAGCAGCGCGTACCGCTCGCCATGTGACGAGGAACAACCAATCACAACCGAGAAACACCTCAACTCCCGTCAACACAAGTGTACGGCAAATATGGAAGATAAGTTCATTTCACAGCGGGTGGATTGTCACCCTTACTTGATCTGTCCGGCATGTCCCCATATTCATGGTATGTGCACCGCTGCTAACATGTAACACAATCATTCAGATCCTCCACTTTCCAGTATCAAGTGTCGCTTTCCGGGACACAATATTATGTCTCTGTTTTGATCTGTGTGTATTTACATGAACACAGAGCGGATCAAAGCAGAGACATAAACACAGTTTTTTAGGGAAAACACTGCGGTCCCACAGACAATATTGTATCTTTAACAATCAACACCTTAAATGCGTAAAGATGATCGCTTAACGTAAGGTAGGCCTACAACCTAGTGATGGCAGTTTGACACTGAAGCTTCGAACGGAGCTTCAACCCTGGACTTCCTATTCCATAGAAGCAGTGCTTCGAAGCTTGCTTCAAATCACGTGACATGTGACGTCCGAACCAGCAACTGCTTCATTTCCTGAATGAATCAACTCACTGGTTCGCGGTCCATTCACGCGATTCAATGCACTGCCTCGTCTCGATTCTGACAGGTGACAGGTTGAAACAGTTTCGAATTTGAGTGCTTCAACACTTTATTGACCGCTCTAAACAATGCGCATTGTGTGGGTTGTTGTCGTAGTTTGCGTTGTTGCTGTTGGTATTGCATTTTATATCATTATAGAGCAAGCCAGGAAGAAAGATAGGTCGTTCTGGCTCGGGAAACACTTCGAAATGTGGAGAAGTTGTGAACAAAAAGACAATTATCAGTCATATAAAAACAGTTCAATATTTCAAGGAATAGATAGCCCAGTGGGTCGAGCCGGCGGCCCGAATGCGTCCTCCGCGCAGCTGGTTCAAAGCCCGGAATGGATGTATTTTAATCTTTGCTTTTCAACTTTACTAACTGATGAAAGGCCCTCTCCTCCCAAAAACATGTCCATCACTCTCTAGTCTCTTCTCAATAACCCAATACAAACAATTATCAATCTTTAATTGCAAATAGAACATGATATTCAGTCTTAGTGTGTGTGTGCATCGAATATTTTTCAAGGCAAAGATACGTTAAACCCACTGCAGCCTTGCACTTCGCCAGGAGAGGTCGCTGTAACTGAAGCTTCGAGAAATGAACCTGTTTCCGAAAACAATTGTCCAAGTGGTTCGATGCTTCATTCAAAGCTTCATTTTGCCATCACTACTACAACCTGCATCAGCGCCCTTAAAAGTCGGCACAAGAGTAGACATGCAGAGCCGGACCGACGCAGTACAGTTCTACACCGCGTGACAGCAGACATGAAACACTCGTTTAAAACAAGACGTATAGACACGCAAACATGCAGCAAGCTCATCCATCATCTATGACTCCCCCTCCCCACTGAGCTCGGTTTAATGAGCATAACTTTGGGCGAGGTTCATAGTTTTAAATATTGTAAATAAAGCAACTGTCGGACTTATGATTGTCATGGCTTTATCTAACACCAGTGAATGACAAGGTTTACAAATTGACAGCTGTATTTACGTTGCTCGTTGTAACTATGACGAACATTTGATGACATTTGATGACATTAAATAACTTTAAATAACTTTTACCTTGTAGAGATGTTCTCGGGACAGAACCAGCTTACTCCTCCGATGCGGGAAGAAAACATTGTAGAAAATTAAATAAATAACATAACATACAATATACAGTATTTCGAAAGTCATAATAAACTATATAAATATATATCTTTAAACATACATATGCAAATTAGATCCTAATTTAAACTTATTGCATATACAGTAATGTCAAATATGTATATTTTAGTCACAGTTGTCTGTATCACATTTTAATTTACATATCTTATAATAACTCATCTTATTAAGTTGCCATATTCACAAATATTTTTTAAAAGTCAGGTAAGAAAATGTATGTTTTGATATAAAGACAAGTTTGAATTATGATGATTAGGCAAGTTTATTTATATAGCACCTTTCAACACAAGGCAATTCAAGGTGCTTTACAAAAAACGAAAGACATTAAGAAAATGGCATTTAAAAAGAAAAGATAATAAAAGAAACATTAAAAGAAAAAATACATGGATAAAAGTTAAAGTGCAGTTTAAGATATGAATAGTTCAATTAAAAGCAGCGACAAAAAGAAAAGTCTTCAGCCTGGATTTAAAAGTAGTCAGAGTTGCAGCGGACCTGCAGGTTTCTGGGAGTTTGTTCCAGATATTTGGAGCATAATAACTGAACGCTGCTTCTCGAAGTTTAGTTCTGACTCTGGGGACAGAAAGCTGACCAGTCCCTGAAGACCTGAGAGATCTGGATGGTTCATAATTTAGCAGGAGGTCAGAAATGTATTTTGGGCCTAAACCATTCAGTGCTTTATAAACCAGCAGCAGTATTTTGAAATCTATTCTTTGACACACAGGAAGCCAGGGTAAAGACTTCAGAACAGGAGTGATGTGATCCACTTTCTTAGTGCTAGTGAGGACTCGAGCAGCGGCGTTCTGAATCAGCTGCAGCTTCCTAATAGATGTTTTAGTGAGACCTGTGAAGACACCATTGCAGTAGTCGAGTCGACTGAAGATAAAAGCATGGAAAAGTGTTTCCAAATCCTGCTATGACATTAGTCTTTTAATCCTAGATATATTCTTTAGGTGATAGTAGGCTGATTTAGAAACTGTTTTAATGTGACTGTTGAAACTCAGGTCCGAGTCCATGACTACACCTAGATTTCTGGCTTCATCTGTTGGTTTGAACATTGCAGACTGAAGCTCAGCGCTAACTTTTAAACGTTCTGCATTGGCTCCAAAAACCATTACCTCAGTTTTATCTTTGTTTAATTGGAGAAAGTTCTGACACATCCAGTCATTGATTTGTTCAATGCACTTACTCAGTGTTTGAATTGGAGCATAGTCTCCTGGTGAAATTGTTACGTACATTTGTGTGTCATCTGCATAGCTATGGTAACTTATTTTGTTGTTCTTCATTATCTGAGCCAGTGGTAGCATGTAGATGTTAAAGAGAAGAGGCCCCAAGATGGAGCCTTGAGGAACCCCACATGTCATATTTGTCAACTCAGATGTGTATGTACCTATAGAAACAAAGTTGTTTCTGTCCTTTAGGTAGGATTCAAACCAATTTAGAACTGTTTCCGAAAGTCCCACCCAGTTTTCCAGTCGGTCTAGTAATATGCTGTGGTCAACGGTGTCAAACGCAGCACTGAGATCTAATAATACTAACACTGAAGTTCTGCCACTGTCTGTGTTTAAGTGGAAGTCATTAAAGACCTTTACAAGAGCAGTCTCAGTGCTGTGGTTTGGACGAAAGCCTGACTGGAACACATCGAAACAGTTATTTAAATGCAAGAAATTACTCAACTGTTGAAAAACCACTTTTTCAATGATTTTACCTGGAAATGGGAGGTTTGATATGGGCCTGTAATTGTTCATTACTGAAGCATCTAGATTATTCTTTTTTAAGAGCAGTTTAATGACTGCAGTTTTCAGGGCCTGTGGAAAAATACCTGAGTGAAGAGATTTGTTTACTATATGAAGTAGTTCTGAGGCCATGCAAGGCAAAACATGACATTTGAAAAATCCTGTTGGAATAATATAAGTTCTGACACATCCAGTCATTCATTACATGTTTGCATCTTTCTTCCTCTACTGACATCCTATCTCCTTCATGTGTAATCACATTGTCATATTGCTTATTATAAATACAATACAAGTTGGATTTAATAGGTTTGTTAGCATTGTAATGTTGGCTTTTTTTTATTTGCCACAATGTGACACAGCGACAAATGGCACCGGAGGACTTTTCAGAAATAGACCCAATTATTGTATATATATACGCATGCGGTATAGAGACTTGAAAACACACATCTGCACGACTATACTCTATATAATATATTCTCAGTCAACCTGCCTGGTTAAAAGGTTGAACACAATGTCACCTGTCCTCTTTAACAAATGTACAGACACTATTCTCCAGGTGGTATCATTCAGCACGATGCAGCAGAATGAGCCTCAGAAGAGCAGATAGCCCACACAAAAAGCTCCCTCTTGTCCTATCTCTGTTTCCTGTTTCCACTCCACAGCTCTCTCCCACCATCCTCCTCTCTCAGCTGTAATAATAGCACAGTTACCTTCAAGAGAGCAATTACCTCAATTACCCCGAGAGGAGAAATCACCGTTACTCACAGATATAGTGAGAGTAGCTACATATATATATATTGCTATAATAGTCAGAGAGGCCAATGGGAATGTTGAAACGACACATGGTTGGTTATATAAGTGCGGGCACACTGGAAGTAGAAGTATTCACGTTCTCGAAGTGCAAGAAAAAGCTCGAAATATTTTAGAAAATACATATTTTTTCATATGGTTTGTGAGTTAATTCCTTATCCTTAGAATAAGTATTATTTTGTTTTATTTAAAACCTTCAAATATCCAACATCTATCTCTTAAAGGTGGGGTAGGTAAGTTTCAGAAACCGGCTCGAGTGCACTCAAAGTTGAAAGTACACAGCCGAAAAGAATCCGCCCCTTCCTTCAGACTTCCTCACAGAGCACCTCCTCCAACACACACGAACGCGCACACGCCTTAGGTTGGCTGCTGTATAGTTCAGGGGAATTGTAAACCATACAAAACAGATAACCTGTCCAAGAGAAAAACAGCGACCACGGCGTCAGAATTCAACTCGGTGTGTTCCATCCGATATTGACTCTGGTTTGACTTCTCCTAGTTTCCACTTTCTTTTTGTTCTTAATTTGCTCCGTTACATTTTTTCTTTTGCGACCAGTAGACGATGTTGAACCTAACTCTGCCATGGTGAAAGTGGCCGCCTGTTGCTGGCGAGTCATTGAAGTACTGCTGCAATGCACGCCCAATGGCGGCACGCCCAATGACGGCACGAGATACATTTGTGCGTGCACGAGATGGAAGGCTGACAGACAGGGCGGCAATCCGGCTAAACGGATTGGTTGTACTTTTTACAGCGCCACGGCTTCCAAAGATGACATTTTTTTATGGATTTGTAGTCAAAGCACTTCAGATATTCATTGCTATCGGGATGTTAAGAGCATTCCATGGAATATAACAAAAAGTATATCTTGAGCCGGTTTCTCAAACTTACCTACCCCACCTTCAAACGTAACTTTCATGCCTACATTTGCCCATTAGGTCATAATTATTTAAGTTTTAAGAAATATTCAAGATTCAAAACCAAGTAATAAGGGCAATTAAGTGGAATAGGAAGGTATATTGCTTTTGCTACCTTTTAAATTAGCTCACATTTTTTCGACACTTCCAAGAAGTCGTGTCTGAAGTCGTTGCCGGTATGCGTCTTTTCTCACACACAGCGTAACAGGAAAGTGTAAAAACACAAATATCACGCTAAATTATCGTCTCCATTCTACTTTGCACAGAAAACACAGAAAGACCGAGGCATGAATTCAATATTTACACCTTCTCCAGATGCATTACGCTGTTACGCTGGTGGACACATATTTACCAAGAACATCCTTAGTTTTCCTCGAGAGGAAACCGCTCCAGGCCGATTTCGGGTTGTGTTTGATGTACTCTAAAGAAAGTGTGTGTTGGTGAACATGTGAAGTGTTGCAGTGCGTCGTCTCTGTGTCTCTGCGGTGCCATGCGTCTTTCACTTCATACCAACATTCCTAATTACCGCAAGCTAACGGGGAGACGACAACACATCGGGCAGACATGCACATCAAGCACAAAGACACACATGAGCACACACACTGACTGGATATGTATTGAGTTAAAGAGCCGCAAAAACAGCCATATTAATAAATCCCTAAAAGGATCCACCTCCTCTGTGACGATGCAAGCTGCAAAAACAGCCCATAGTTTCGGCTCTGGGATTGTTGCTATGACAACGGCAGCCTCCCCTGTGTACTCCAGACAATTGTCAGTCAGAGTAGCACTTTATAAAGGAACATACAAATCCATCTTGTCTTCCCTCTTTGTTTTATATTCATAGGAAAGGGGGGGGGTTGGGTGTGCGAGTTGTAGAACGGCAGGTTTTCCTTTTATCGGTAGCATCAAAGTCCTTTGTCCCAGCACACCACTCTTGACTTGATTTGGACTTGACGGTTTTGAAGAGGTACTATTTGGTTGAGCGTTCTGACTATCACTGTTATTTTCTGGAGGCTTAAGCAAGTTGATTGCATGGCTACGCTGCCCATGGCACGCTCTGAATGTAGATGGAAGGGTGGGTTTGAGAAATGACAGGGAAAGGAAACGAGAAGTGAGTCAGGGTTGAGTCGAGTAAAGTCAAGTTGAATGTATTTGGTAAGAAACGCTGCTACTATTAATGCCACTTCAAAGTGTATACGATATGTCTACCTTCTTACGATAGCATGCTAAAACTGCAGCAAACACAAAGTACATATTTGTATTCACTTACTTGATATATTTTCTACTATTATTTTCTACTGTTGATATGACCTTTCTTTAACGAGGTCAAAGTTTCATTGAGATTACAATTTATTTTTCAGGAGCGATCTGGCCAAGAGGGCAGCAATGTACATAGTTACTGTTAGTTGTCTATTATAGTTACTGTTAGTTGTCTATTCTATTTTATTATACTTTTAACTTGTGTAATGCCTGTTGACATGCTTCTGTGACAAGAACATATTCCCAATTTGAGATAAATTAAGTATATCTACTCATCTGAGGCTAATACTATAGTATCTAGCAACCCTGTACGAACAAACCCTCAAAGTGCTGGACCAGAAACCTAACCGCTGCCATCACTGTGCCATCCTCAACACGCATAACATCCTGAGTGGGGAAGATTCAATAGAGTATAGGAACATCGCTCTGGTTCACACAATCCAGCACAATACAGCCCCTCCACCTCTTAGCTCATTGGTTACTCAACGTAACAACACCAGACGGACCACGAGAAGCTCCACACGTGGCGACCTATCAGTCCCATTCAGGAAGAGTACTTTTGGTCAGTCATCATTCTCGGTCACAGCGATACAAAACTGGAACTCTCTACCCACTCAAATCAAAGACATACCACCTTCACAGCTCACTTAAGAACATGGTTCACTGAGAACTTCACCTGCACACACAAGTCTGCGTTGAGTATGGCGTGAGTGTTACATGTTGTGTTACATGTTGTCAGTGTTGGGAAAGTTCACTTTCTACATGAACTAGTTCAGTTCACAGTTCACACATTTTAAAATGAACTAGTTCAGTTCATAGTTCATAATTCAAAATGTTGAACTAAAGTTCATGGTTTCAAAAATGAACTAATTTATAGTTTATAGTTCTTTTTTCAATATGTTGCTGCGAGCTATTATTTGTCTCCTGTACGATGTTAATGGGATTTGGGTGGTAGTGGATCTGTTTTGGCTCTCTTTTTTATTCGCCACTCGCACATACCGTGAAAGGCTAGTCGTGTGCTTATTCTCAATGTGCCGTTTAAGGTTTGTTGTCGACGTCGTCGATGTACGGACTTGCTTTTTCAAACCGGGCGGACACAGTTTACAGGCAAACGTTTGATTTTTTCCATCTGAGTCAGTACTGACTTTAACATAAAACTCTTTTAAATGCTCATACGCCGACGCCGTAGAGCAGGGGTGGGGAACCTTTTTTCTCTCAAGGGCCATTTCAATTTTTACAATATCCTCAGAGGGCCGTACAAGTTATTGACCTCTGCTTAAACAAACTAAAATCACAGCCCATTCATTTCATTCTGTGCAAAGAAAAAGCAACCTCTTAATCCAGATATCTCACCATGACTCGCGTATGCATGCACGTGCAGGGTGTGGCGTGCTCCCCTGGGAAGATTTTTTTTAAATGTTGAAGTTAAAAGCATCAATCTGGTGCACTTTGAGAGCAACATTAGGAGATCTATGGACACATCTCTCAACACCCAAACACAACTGTAAGCAGATTTTCTTTTAATTTATGGATATTTGACAAATCACTCCCCTTTCAAACTGTATTCTTCTTTATTAATAACTGTCATATAGTATTGTATACCTGTTTACTTTATTCTCTTATTTTTTTTATAACTATAATGATCATATAAAGATGTGCCTTTACCTCACTGGTTGTAGAAAAAGCTTCTTATATTCGTTAGCATAGCTAGCTAACCAGATGCTAATGATAACAACACAGTTATTGACTGTATGACAGATGAGCAGATCGCCACTGGGCTTTCATCTAAAGACACAGACACGCAGAAACTGCGACATGTGTATGGACTTATCGGTACTGCAATTTCTGAAGTGCTGGAGTGGCGTTCTGGTGCTCTCCGTCAGAACTGCACCCCTGTCAGTCGAGACCACAGTCTATGGTCGAGACATATACCACGTGTTGTGTTCAAGGACCCTGACCTTGGCCAGGAAAAACAGGCACTCGCTTGTTTAATTTGTTTGCGGTCTAGATTTCTTTCATTTTTTTATTTTTTGCGTGTGTTTATAAATGACATCCAGGGCCGTACCAAATTGTCTCGCGGGCCGTATACGGCCCGGAGGCCAGAGGTTCCCCACCCCTGCCGTAGAGTCTCACTCTGAGCGAGTGCTGCTCCAGCTGCTCTCGGCTTCGTCCATACTAATTCATTCATTTTCGGCTGAAAGGCATATGAAATCTGGCACACTTTTGAACGCCGTTATAATACATTGCTGAGAATGAACGCACTTTTGAACGCCGTTATACAGCGCTGAGAATGAACGCATTCTCAATTACGTTCATCTAGCGGAAATACAGTACGTTCAGTTCACGTTCGCCCAAAATATGAACGCGTTCATGAACGCGTTCAGGTACATCACTGCATGTTGTGTTACATGTTGTGTTACATGTTGTGATGGATGTTACCCCTCGTTTCTGTGATGTGATTGTGCTATATGTGACATGTACTGTATGTAGTAACGTGTGTTGTTTATCGTTCTCTTTTATCCTCTCTTATCCTTTCGCCTGTATCGACTTGTCTTTCATCCTTTTTATTTTATATTTCTTTATAACTAATGCTGTTAGACCCTCAGACCCTCAGACCCTCTGTCCTCAGACCCTCTGTCCTTAGACCCTCACATCGTACAAGGAAAAACTTCCGAAGAAAACCCACAGTTTAAGGGAACATGGGAGAAACCTCAGGGAGAGCAACAGAGGAGGGATCCCTCTCCCAGGACGGACAGACGTGCAATAGATGCCGTGTGTAATTGAAAAGATAATACATTTGCAACATAGGTAGTCCAGATGTTTGGAAATGCATGTGTGTATAATAGGAAGATGAATCCACGAGGATATCCATCCAGGACCGATGATCCAGGACCACAGCCACGACTCAAGATCCAGGGCTCGCGATCCAGGACACAGGACCGCAGGATCATCCATGACTCCGGATCCCGGCGTATATAGACACCAAAAAGAAAGACATTTGAGGAAGCTGGGTTAATCGGAACATGAGAGTACACGGGTATAGACAGAGAGAAGGAAGAAGTAAGATGTCCCCCGACAAACTAAGCCTATATCAGCAAAACTAGGGGCTGAATCTAATCAGCCCTAACTATAAGCTTTATCAAAAAGGAAGGTCTTAAGCGCACTCTTAAAAACGGATAGGGTGTCTGCCGCCCGAACACAAACTGGAAGCTGATTCCACAAATGTGGAGCTTGATAAGAAAAGGCTCTGGCTCCCATTGTACTTTTAGAGACTCTAGGAACAACCAACAACCCTGCATTCTTGGAACGCAATGCCCTAGTAGGACAGTAGGGTATAATGAGTGCTTTAAGGTAAGATGGCGCCTGCCCATTAAGGGCTTTGTAGGCGAGAAGAAGAATTATAAATTCTATCCTGTGTTCTATAGGGAGCCAGTGTAAGGCAGCCAGAACAGGAGTAATGTGGTCCCTTTTCCTAACTCTGGTTAGTACACGAGCTGCAGCATTTACTGTTTATCGATGGGGGCTGTCCACGACACTATAAATAAACTAAACTAAACCATCTTGTAAATTAGTGAAAACGTTGACCTGATGATGGCGCTAGATAAAGTGAGTACTTCCACAAAGTTGTTCCTATTCATCCTGTAGGAGATCAACATTGCATGCAGTTCATTGAACATTTTAAAAACAAAAAGCCACCCTCATATGTTTGCAAGCAAATAAGTCAGTATATCACCAAAGCAATACGATTCATCCACTGGAAACCATGAACGACAGAACTACACTTTATGACAATGTTTCCAATACTTGTTGATGCACTTCAGTCAATAATTAACTAACGACAATAACATTTAGCGACCTTCACAAGGCAGCGTCGTTTGTCTTCTTGTACTGCATACTGTACTTTCATGTTCACCAGTCAGCTTTCTTGTGCTCTGAATATCTGCCCACTGGATTTCTGTCAAGGATTACATGTTACTGCCTTAAGAACAGCTTTGATTCAATTTACTAAGTTCAGTCAAACTAAAGAGATTTAGCCAACAAGAGATGAATGACTTACATTTAAAGGAAATACAACTGTTTAGATAAAAACTGGTGATGAAAAAACGATGCCTGAAACAAAGTGAAACTGAAAAGAAGGTTTCCCTGCAGCTTGAGGAGAAGAAGTGGGGTGGATGTCAAACTTGAAGTAGCCTTTCTTCTCCCTGATTGACTAGATAAGCGCGACTCAGCACACAACGTTGAGATTTAGAGTTAAGCAGCGTCAAAAGGACGGCTCTGTATCACACCGACCCAAGTCAGCATGATCTAAGCGCTCCATTAATGTCAAGACAAGTTCAATTAAGTCATTCTGAAACCTCCGAGAAGGCAAGAAAGAATGCTGAGGTTGCACTGACATGAACGAATCAAAGATGGAGCGTAAATCTGGGTGGGGAAATTGGACTTGATAGTGAGAAGGATTCCATAAGTAGACATTTAACTTCGAAGTACGTACGTATTTGTCCTCTGTGGACCTTGAATGTCTTCATCCATTTATAGGCCAATCCATTCCGTTCATGTTGGATTTACCAACCATTTTTTGCCCTGCTGTTGAAGGAGTAGAATGTAATCCCCAAACTCAGTAGGGTTCATCCTCTGGAGATTTAGGGAATCTGTACGAAATGTCGTTGGAATAGCGAGTTGTTGTGATATTTTACTCTAGATCAAAGAGTTAATTTCGTCGCCCCACCACTTTGCAAACTCTAGTGCTAAATATGTATCCTCTGGGGACCATGAATGTCTTTATCCGATTATAGGACAATCCATCTAGTTCATGTTGAAATATTTCATTGGTTTTATCAAAATGTTGACCTCCATGGGGAACTGGAGGTAATCCCCAAAGTTAGCAGGGTTCATCCTCTGGAGATTAGGACAATCTGTACAACATTTCATTTCAAGGTTTGTTGATCGCCCTGCCACTTCGCCATCCTTTAAACATAGCATGAAGCTAAGGTAGGTATATTATGTCTACTTCTTCAAGGACACACTGCCTGATTTCTTATGACTCCCGAAATTCCCCAATTTCCCCAATTTTCTTGCAGGGTTTCAAAAACACCTCGGCTTTTGTGATTGGGGGCGCTATAACAAAAACAAGAGTAAATACAAGACGAAAGTTTAGATAGGCAATATGAAACTTTGCTCCTTCCATCATGAAGTAATTCCCTGTTTCAAACGGATGACACGAGAAGCCTCGGTCAGAAGCGGTCGTATCTAACCAGCGTCAGGAATTACCATCAGAGCTTCGGAGTGCAACATTATCACTCTCTCAATGTAGTCTGGAGGACAGCAAATCAGACTCAGAGCACTCACACGAGCACTCAGGGGAAAGTGAGAAGCAGCTGCTGGGACCACACTCCGCACTCTGAGAAACCTCCATGGTAGACTCAGATTATTGGGATATGTAGCATCATCGGGATCTGACTGAATGCAGAAAGTAAAGCATGCATACTAGAATACTTCAAAGAACAACTAACTTATCCGATATCTAAGATTCAGTCTTTCAAATCATGCATTTCTCCGCCACAAGTACTTTATTCATATTTTTTAAATAATAAATACCGATTTGCAATCACAGATTTATGAGCTCGTGCTACATTTCACGGTCTCGTGTTTGATCTCTCGGAAGCTATTGTTTTAATCAGCTATTTAAGTATGCGTTTCCAGTGGGAGAAAAATCATTTCCATCCATAAATCTGATTGAAAAATACACTTATGACTATTTGTAGATCCCATCGCTCATTGGATTTAATCTCACAGGCGTTTTTGAAAGCGCCAGAAATGTTAATATTTGCAAATCAAGATCAATGGAAGAGATGAATCAAACAAATCCATTTGAACAATATTTGATTATTTCGCAAGAGGATCTATTAATCTCTGCATGTCTAGCAGCACTGCAGAAAGAAATGAAACGGACGAAACAACTGGCTCTCATTGCGATAAGAAAGGACTACAAATATGTTTTTTAGTCTGGATGATCCCATTTTCATTTGTAACCCTTTATCCAACATTACTGCTTTTGCTAGTTATTGCCACGCTACTTCTAATAAGAAATGTTCTGCATTTCTACAGATAAAATAAGGTAATGTGTGTGTTATTAGCGGTGGTGGCGAAGTCGATAGGGACTTGGCTTGGCAACTGGAAGGTCACCAGGTCAAGTCCCGGCAAGACCAAGTGCTACTGAGGTGTCCCTGAGCAAGGCACCGTTCCCTACACGGCTCCCCGGGCGCCGTTCAAAATGGCAGCCCACTGCTCCTAACACTAGGATGGGTCAAATGCAGAGAAACAATTTCCCCACGAGGGATTAATAAAAGTCCATCTTATCTTATCTTATCTTATTAGTTCTAACTTAGAGTGATTAGCGCCTTCTTGGTTATAAGTTACTGTTTTGGAGATCCGCATCGTTCAAAACTACAGGAAGCTATCGTAGCATGTTAGCTACGGTATGTTCCACTATTCACTTTAACTTTTTTTTTAAAATAGATACAATGTAGGTGACAGTAGAAATATATGTTTTGAATAAACTGTGTTTACTTGTTTTCAAGTTAGCAACCAAGCTAGCCTAGCCAATGACTTGTGAAACTAGCTCGCTAAGCTAGTTTAGAGTGATAGGAGCCATCTCGGTTCCAATGTATTAGTGTGTTTGTGTTTAGCTCACCAGCTACATTGAGTAACCTAGCACACAGACTCTTAATCAATTACATACTGTCTTGTTAGAGCTGCAGAAGAGGAAACTATAAGGTAATGTGTGTGTATTAGTTCGATGTTGACAATCCAAATGAAACTGCAGTTGAGGTAATAGAGATCCACATCATTCAAAACTAGAGGAAGCTATCGTAGCATGTTAGCTGTGTTGCACATTTCACTTTTATAATAATCTGACCTGCTGGAGTGTCAATAGATAAAATGTAGGTGACAGTAGAAATATATGTTTTGAATAAGCTGTGTTTACTTGTTGTCTGGTTAGTGGACAAGCTAGCTTAGCCAATGACTTGCAAAACTGGCTCGCTAAGCTAATTTAGAGTGATTAGCGCCATCTTGGTTATAAGTTATTAGTGTGCTTGCTCACCAGCTAAATTGAGTAACCTATAACTTACAGGGTTGCCAACTCTCACGCATCTGGCGTGAGAGTTGGCAACCCTGTAAGTTATAGGTTGACACACGCTTTCACTCTCAATGTCACGCTCTCACGCTGCCCAAACTATTCTCACGCCAAAAACAAGATGAACCTGCGATCATTTTTGGTTGGTTATTTACAATGTTGAGTTGACAGCTGCTCAAGCTGTCGATCCGCCCCCACCACTCTTAACAACGCTAACAGACAGCAGAGCAGTGGGAGCCGGTTGGTCAATCCCGACCCGTATTGCGCATGCGCAGATCTAAGATCCAAGATCCAGTAGAAATGATAAAAAAAGTAAAAGTCTGCTGCTTATTGTTCTACTCGGCCAAAATAGAGTCAAAGAGTATTTGAGAGTGAGAGTGCGTTAATTAATATATTTGGCAGTTTGGAGTAAGTCTGTAGATTTGTTTGTGTGTGTGTGTTTCATGTATAGGCCTCTCACGATAATTAATCTTGTTGGATACATTTTCCCGGAAATTATTGCGATAAACGATAATATTGCCGGCACCGCTGTATGACCATTTTAGACCACTGACATAATGATAATATATAATAATAATTCAAGTACATCCTTTCAAACTGCTAGTCACATCCTCATGGAAATGGCAATTTATCGAGTTCATTTTTATTTATCGTACGATAAGTCAATTAATTGCTTATCGCGACAGGCACACAATAAAACAGTGGAAACAAACATGTGTTTGACTTTCATTAGTGAATGAAACTTTGTGCCCTTTATAGTCAGTGTCCAATATTGTGTATTTGTATATATTGTATATATATCCTATATGCTAAGGTCCCGCTACTGACACGATAGCAGTCATTTAGTGCGCATATTTAAACCCATGATATCAAAATCTCACTCCAGCCAGGTGCCCAAAGTTGGCAACCCTGCTATAACACACAGACTCTTAATCAATTGCATCCTGTCTTGTTAGAGCTGCAGAAGAGGAAAGTACAAGGTAACGTGTGGGTATTAGTTCGATGTTGACTATTAAAATGAAACTGCAGGAAATAAATAATCACAACAGTGAGTCGAGTTAAGAAACATCTCGAGAGAAAAGAAACGCCAACACTTTACATTATTAGTGTGATAGTATTTGATTTTCAGTTTCAGTTTAAATTAGTTAACTTCATAAGCCCATAATGTCTGTGACAGAAACACGTTATTTCTGCCTTCTGGGAATACATCTCGACACCTCAATTATAGTCATGTGTAACTGTAAGAGTTAGAACATTTTGCAAACCTAGGACTTTCTAAAAACCAATTTAAATTTGGAAACGGTTGGCAAGCTTTGCCATACAATTACAATAAGTACATTCGACCAGGAAGACACAACTTTGAAGAAAACAGAATCATATAAGTAAATCAGGTTTCATAGAGCCAAACATTTCAAGTGCTACTCGTCTGTCTTTAGATAAGCCAGTCCTTTGTTAGTATATACAGTACGTGCTTTGTTAGCAGTTCTTTGTTAGTAATTCTATCGCTCGAAGTGGAGTCGAAAGAGATGAGTTTTCAGTCTGCGCCGGAAGATGTGTAGGCTTTATCCTTGGATAAATGTGGAGACTTTAGTGTGCTGGGTAAATGAAGATAAAGCATCCTTTTCCTCTGCTCGTGGATAGAACTGGTAGAAAGAAACAAACAGGAAACTATTTTGTGCAAAGAGGATAAGAGCTTCTGTCCAATTTTGGTGAAATGGGAAAGCTTTAGAGCTCCGCAATGTGGTAGATTGGAACAAAAATGTTCAGCTGAATTCAAAGCTTAACCATATCGGTACCACTTTACAATAAGACTACTTATAAAGGGTTTACGAATAGTTTGTAATTCATTTATTAATTAGGTTGTCAACACTTTATAAATCCTTGATAAGCTTTTATAAGACATGAGATAAACAGGGCAACTGTGACCGGTTGCTTGCCAAATAGTGAGCCCATTTATCTGTACTGCTAAGCCTTATTAGAAACGGTAGTAACCGATTCATAAATGGTGATAAAGAGATACCAAGAAATATCAAGATGGAAGGGGGGGAATCACCTCAGTGAACAACAGATACCAAGGATGCTGGCTGATGAAGAACACGAAGTAAGCTAGTGCCAATATACGGCTTCGTCATCTTGCCAAATAGTGATCCTGTGATGATGTATGCACACTATGTTAGAACTGGTTCTTAATGATTAATAAAGTGTTTACAACCTAATTATAAGCCCTTTATGAATCCTTTATAAGGGTAGTCTTATTGTAAAGTGGTACCACCGTATCTATATCCAGATAACTGCCGTAGAGGACATGAGTGCACATGTTGGAAGGGCTTTTTATAGCTGGAATTATTACTAATAAAACGAATAAAGCCACAGTTATCGAAACTGTTGAAAAAAGAGTAAAAGGTTAATTCCGAGGGCAACAAGGTATGGTCTTATCAGGAGTGTCTATTAGGAGCTGTGCCAACTTTAAAAGTGTTTGGCAAGCAATTCTTTGACACCTCTTTTATTAGATAGCTAACAGATTCCAGAGAGGCCTTTGAGAGTCCTATACTGACAGGAGTTTAAGATGAAATGCAAACCCAAAGAAATGGAGGCAGGTGAGAATTAGAGGAGTGGAGGTAATGTACATGGAGAAGGTCAGCAGGCCCCATATACACAGGAGACCAGAATGAGTTTGTCACGGGAAGACTGCAAGCAGCTGAAGAGTAATGGATGCAGACGGATGAATATAGGCAACGCTATGAAGACTGGCAGGCTGAGATTGAGATGCTGGCACAGTGCAGCATGTGAACTGAAGAGGAGAGGATAACCGGATACACAGACATCTTCAGGGAGAGAAAAAATAACTTTCTTGCTGACGAGCTCGCATTTAAAACAGCAAGGAAACTTAATGAAACAAGAAGAGGTGGCTGGATGATGTATCAGAGAGCAGCTAGGGGGTAATAACGAGAGTGGAAGGCATCTGGGTAGATTCAGAAACTGATAACTTAAGGTCAGGCAATGAAAACACTTAGTTTTCAGATTGATGTAAATCATATCTGATGTTCTCAAGTGGGCTTAATGGACCTTTTTCACAAGGGCATTTTCATTTGTCATAGTAAGATAAGCACAGGTGAAACATTATGGTACAATACCTAGACATCCCCTGAGTCAAATGAAGCTGCATTTTATGTTTATTGTGCATATTCAGTGACTGTTTTGACATTTGCTTTTGAGGTCATGGAGATCCGCATCGTTCAAAACTACAGGAAGCTATCGTAGCATGTTAGCTACTGTATGTTGCACTATTCACTTTAGCTTTTTTTAAAAATAGATACAATGTAGGTGACGGTAGAAATATATGTTTTGAATAAGCTTTGTTTACTTGTTTTCAAGTTAGCAACCAAGCTAGCCTAGCCAATGACTTGTGAAACTAGCTCGCTAAGCTAGTTTAGAGTGATAGGAGCCACAGTGTAGTTCTGTAATGCAGTGAAGTTGAATGATGAGCATACCATTGTAGCTTTATGATCAGAGGTGGGAAGTAGTGGAGTACAAATACTTTGTTACTGTACTTGAGTACATTTTTTTGGTATCAGTGCTTTACTCCACTACTTATTTTTCTGATGACTTTTTACTTTGACTTCTTACATGTTGAACCCAAATACCTGTACTTTCTACTTCTTACATGTTGAACCCAAATACCTGTACTTTCTACTTCTCACATGTTGAACCCAAATACCTGTACTTTCTACTTCTTACATGTTGAACCCAAATACCTGTACTTTCTACTTATTACATGATGAACTCAAATACCTGTACTTTCTACTTATTACATGTTGAACACAAATACCTGTACTTTCTACTTCTTACATGTTGAACTCAAATACCTGTACTTTCTACTTCTTACATGTTGAACTCAAATACCTGTACTTTCTACTTCTCACATGTTGAACACAAATACCTGTACTTTCAACTTCTTACATGTTGAACTCAAATACCTGTACTTTCTACTTCTTACATGTTGAACACAAATACCTGTACTTTCTACTTCTTACATGTTGAACACAAATACCTGTACTTTCTACTTCTTACATGTTGAACACAAATACCTGTACTTTCTACTTCTTACATGTTGAACTCAAATACCTGTACTTTCTACTTCTTACATGTTGAACTCAAATACCTGTACTTTCTACTTCTTACATGTTGAACACAAATACCTGTACTTTCTACTTCTTACATGTTGAACTCAAATACCTGTACTTTCTACTTCTTACATGTTGAACTCAAACACCTGTACTTTCTACTTCTTACATGTTGAACTCAAATACCTGTACTTTCTACTTCTTACATGTTGAACTCAAATACCTGTACTTTCTACTTCTTACATGTTGAACTCAAATACCTGTACTTTCTACTTCTTACATGTTGAACTCAAATACTTGTACTTTCTACTTCTCTCATTTCCCAAACAGCTGGTTCCTTTAGTCTGAATGTGTGTTTGGTGCGTGATCATTATTCTCTAGAGTCACTGCGTGCCTATTGGTTGGAACACGATCCGTGTATCCATCATTTCCTGGTCTTCTCTAAAGAAGAGGGACCAATGGAAACGTTGTCATGTTGCCGTTGTTCAGCATGGAAACATTCATTAGCTAACAAATACCTGTACTTTCAACTTCTTACATGTTGAACACAAATACCTGTACTTTCAACTTCTTACATGTTGAACACAAATACCTGTACTTTCTACTTCTTACATGTTGAACACAAATAACTGAACTTTCTACTTCTTATATATGTTGAACACAAATACCTGTACTTTCTACTTCTTACGTGTTGAACACAAATACCTGTACTTTCTACTTCTCACATGTTGAACACAAATACCTGTACTTTCTACTTCTTACATGTTGAACTCAAATACCTGTACTTTCTACTTCTTACATGTTGAACACAAATACCTGTACTTTCTACTTCTCACATGTTGAACTCAAATACCTGTACTTTCTACTTCTTACATGTTGAACACAAATACCTGTACTTTCTACTTCTTACATGTTGAACACAAATACCTGTACTTTCTACTTCTTACATGTTGAACTCAAATACCTGTACTTTCTACTTCTTACATGTTGAACACAAATACCTGTACTTTCTACTTCTTACATGTTGAACTCAAATACCTGTACTTTCTACTTCTTACATGTTGAACTCAAATACCTGTACTTTCTACTTCTTACATGTTGAACACAAATACCTGTACTTTCTACTTCTTACATGTTGAACTCAAATACCTGTACTTTCTACTTCTTACATGTTGAACACAAATACCTGTACTTTCTACTTCTTACATGTTGAACTCAAATACCTGTACTTTCTACTTCTCACATGTTGAACACAAATACCTGTACTTTCTACTTCTCACATGTTGAACTCAAATACCTGTACTTTCTACTTCTTACATGTTGAACCCAAATACCTGTACTTTCTACTTCTTACATGTTGAACTCAAACACCTGTACTTTCTACTTCTTACATGTTGAACACAAATACCTGTACTTTCTACTTCTTACATGTTGAACACAAATACCTGTACTTTCTACTTCTTACATGTTGAACTCAAATACCTGTACTTTCTACTTCTTACATGTTGAACTCAAATACCTGTACTTTCTACTTCTTACATGTTGAACTCAAATACCTGTACTTTATACTTCTCACATGTTGAACTCAAATACCTGTACTTTCTACTTCTCTCATGTTCCAAACAGCTGGTTCCTTTAGTCTGAATGTGTGTTTGGTGCGTGATCATTATTCTTTAGAGTCATTGCGTGCCTATTGGTTGGAACACGATCCGTGTATCCATCACTTCCTGGTCTTCTCTAAAGAAGAGGGACCAATGGAAACGTTGTCTTGTTGCCGTTGTTCAGCATGGAAACATTCATTAGCTAACAATGACATGTTCTATTAATATAAAGGGAGGTCAGGTACTCTTTAAAACAGCTGCTAGTTATTGTGGGGGAAACTTCTGAAGCAATTGGAAACAGGACTCAGAGAGGCACGAGGAGAGCTGGAGCTTTGATGGCAAACACTGGCGGTTTATTTGGAGTCACGGCCAGAGAATTGACGAGACAGGTGGTGCGTCACGAGGTGACACAGCGGTCGCCAAACCAATTCTGAAGAACTCTTTCTGTACCTCATGGTTTTAACTAGTTCGAAGTGTAATAATCAACATTCTTTATCAGTGAGACCAAACAATGATGGACCCTGAATCTCTAGAGCTCTCATCCATAGAAAAGAATGAGCGCCATTAGCCTTCGTCCCTGAACAGTAAACGACCTCATGGCGGCTTGTGCTCTGTCATAGACTGGCAACAACAATGCACCCAAGCTGCCCCTCCTTAAGAGAGATAGCAGCAATACCCAAGGCCGTAGACCAGGGGTGTCAAACTCAATTTCATCGCGGGCCACATCAGCGTTATGGTTGCACTCAAAGGGCCGGTTGTCACTATATAAAATATATAAATACATAATACATATAAAATAATGTGTTATATTACATTATTGCCCCTGAATTGGATTATTATCGGATAGGATAATGACTTAACTACGTCTGAAAGCAAATAATTGCAAGTCTCTTCAGTGCGCATGTCACAAAGCGAGATGCATTGTGGGACATGTAGTTTATGGGCAACCTGATTCTGTAAAGCGGCATTTAATCGTATAATAAACGTATTACATTATTTGCAAGCTCTTGCGGGGCCGCATAAAATGAAGTCGCGGGCCGGATGTGGCCCCCGGGCCTTGAGTTTGACACCCCTGCCGTAGACCTATGCCATGAGAAAGGAGACAGTGAGAGGAGAACATTATGAACTGGGTCGAAGGTTGAATACGTAAGCAAAATATTCCCTAACAGTTATGGGTACTTTTTACTTAAGTACATTTCAAAGCCTCTTTACTTTCACTTGAGTAAAGAAGTTTAGTCTGTACTTCTACTTTCACCAGAGTATTTCTAAACAGGAGTATCTGTACTTCTACTTGAGTAAAGCATGTGTGTACTTTTGCCACCTCTGTTTATGATTCAGTGCTGCGTCACATTTTATGAGACAACAACAGCGATGAGCATTTCACAGCAGAGTACAGGCCGGTTATAAGCAGCTTGGCTTCTGCAGTGGTGTTCTTCTGCGGCAGCTATAAACCAGCAAGACAACAGAATACAAGTGATTAGATTACCACCATTCTGTAATGATGCCTCATCGAAAATATTTTATCTACCCTCAAGAAGTGTTTGATGGCCATCTTTCTTGTAAAACATCTACATTGTATCCAAATGTTTTTTCATTATGCATTGAAACCAGTGGCTTCACAGCAATCAGCCTTTCGCTCTGAAATGTGTCATCGCTCACATTCACACATCGCAGCTTTAAGGCCATTCCATTTCCTTTATTGCCATGTTGTGGAGAGGACTTGATGGTGGAGAGAACTTGTTTTGGGTCGCACAGCGGCCTATTAGAGGGAAGCTGTTCACTTTAGTTTGCAGTCTTGAGTTTGATGGAGCCCTTTGTATATATAATAAAGCCTGGTGTCGAATGGTATCGGAGATGACAACGGAGAACAGGACAGACAGCGAGAGAAAATTGAAAGATATTAGATTTGATCTGAGTCAGGTCTTCTGCTATCGGTTCCGAGAGTAAAAACAAAACATGGAGAGGCAGCATTTAGCTGTCATGCCCCGACACTCTGGAACAAACTACCCAAATCACTATTTTTAAATCGAGACTAAAACATATCTCTTTGCCGCTGCTTTTAATTGAGATGATCTGATCGAACTACAGTACGCCTTTTAAACATATTGTATACCTGTGGTGTTTATTTTTATTATTTTATTATCTTTGCTTTGTAATGCCCGTTGTAAAATGCCATTATATATAATGTGTTTTTACTGTATTTATTTCTAAAAAGTATTTTAATTTGTTTGGTAAAGCACTTTGAATTGTCGCGTACAGAAAAGTGCTGTATAAATACACTTGCCTTGCCTTGAGTCCTCTGTTTATTTGCCCTGCTATTCCCAATAGCTACTTGCTCTACTCTAAGGTGATTTCCTGGGATGGATAAGTTGTAGCTGCCCTACGTTTAACTTAAATCTCCTTTCTTGGCCACATAGGGGCAGCAGAACAACCTGCTAACACAATGGTGACATACTGTATCAAGAACAACATATTTAGTAACAGTATGTGTGAAGTAGAACTTGTTCCGATAGTGCAGATACACATAGCGACGGCACTTTGTTGACAAATGTTGTTTTTGCTTATTTATACATTTATTTTTCTATGTATTCATCCAGACGATCATTTGGGGTCATTTCTATGGCCAACTGGCGTACATGATAAACTGTCCTTTTCATCTCTGTCAAGTCTTCATCAACTCAAGGAAATATATCTTTCTCTTCAGCCACAAACAACTCTGACGTTTCTGTGTGGTGGCATTATATCAGGGGGAGATTCAGGAAACATGGCGGGAGGAAAGCAGTTCTACAGACAGGCAGGGGGAAAAGAGCAGTGGAGGGAACTCAGGAGAGAAATCTAGAGAGGGAGGCTGAGACAGAAATACACAATTAACAGGGAGAGGGACAGAACAGAAGTAGAGTAAGAGAAATCAAAGAAAGAAAGGCTGCATTCGATTTTAAGGTGACACTCCAAAGAAAACAAAATGGCGTTAGTGTTAGGAGTGTGTGTGTGTGTGTGTGTGTGTGTGTGTGTGTGTGTGTGTGTGTGTGTGTGTGTGTGTGTGTGTGTGTGTGTGTGTGTGTGTGTGTGTGTGTGTGTGTGTGTGTGTGTGTGTGTGTGTGTGTGTGTGTGTGTGTGTGTGTGTGTGTGTGTGTATGTGTGTGTGTGGTCTAGCATTACTATACTTGTGGGGACCTACATCTGTTTACACAGTCACGTGTGGGGACTCGCCTCCCTGTGTGTGTGTGTGTGTGTGTGTGTGTGTGTGTGTGTGTGTGTGTGTGTGTGTGTGTGTGTGTGTGTGTGTGTGTGTGTGTGTGTGTGTGTGTGTGTGTGTGTGTGTGTGTGTGTGTGTGTGTGTGTGTGTGTGTGTGTGTGTGTGTGTGTGTGTGTGTGTGTGTGTGTGTGTGTGTGTGTGTGTGTGTGTGTGTGTGTGTGTGTGTGTGTGGAAGACAGCAACCTGCGTGTTTACTAAAACACTGATTAAGATTCATGATTGCCTGCCGACTCTGGGCAAGGGCGTGAGACTGATTTATAACCCGGGAGGCAACACTCACACTCTCCAGGTGTTTGCCACTAACTAATTGAAAGGTAATAGCCATAATTATGAGGACAGCTGCACAGAAATAATGGAAGCAGCACGTCATGGAAGAAACTATTAAGCATTGTTTAGTTAAGCATTGTTTTAGAGAATATGTGAGTCACAGTTTCTCTGATGTGCGAGCTCCTGATCCTGGAAGCTTAAGCTAACTGAGCTAACTGAGCTAACTAGCTAACTAGCTAACTAGCTAACGGTACTGAAGTTAGCAGCAATTATGCTTTCTGGTGATCTGGAAACTCTGTAAATCACCAGGAATTGAGGCAGATTAGCTGTAGGACAAAAGAGTGGAAATCAGAACATTTTCTTGCTTCACAAGAATTAGGGACATATTTGGTGGTGTCTCACTTCTTTTTGGAGATTGCACCCAAACAGGCAAGAACAGACGTTCGTCAACATGATTTACAAATCGTGGCTTTAAAGACACTGACATTTTAAGTGCAAACAGTGAAGCATGATCAGTTTAATGAACTTGAAGTTTAAAACTAGCTAACTGGCTATTAACTATTATATAGGTCTTATCTTCTTATCTTCCTGCATCTTTCTTGCTTGCTTGTGTATCAATGTGAAGCTTATATAGTTGAAGCTAGTTTTAAATACTTCATTTACACGTAGCAGTGTCATTTATGATGAATATGGTATAAGGATATTAGGGATGTAACGATAAAGAAACGTCTCAATACCGTCGTGAGACTGACAAAATCTACCGCAATATTACATGGTTCATTTTTAAACCTTTATTTAACCAGGTGGTCCCATTAGCCGCGTTCACACCAAGTACTTTGCCGTACTTAGTTCCCAGCACTTAGTGCCCCCATGGAACTTAGTGCAGATCGCGTTCACACCGGAATAAGTTCCCTGAGGGTGGATTAGGCAAATGAAGCCGCTGACGTCACTTCTTCTTCTTCTGCTTTGGGTTTACTGGCAGGCCGCAAACCACTTCACGGCGTATACTGCCGCCCAAAGTCCCCGGCCGGAAGTCCCCGGAGTTGGGGACTGGCTTCAGTAGAAGCTGCTGGGAGTCCCAGCAGCTTCTACCGGACAGGACATAGGGTTGACAGGACCCCCGGCAGGAGAGTAGTCGGCGGGACCCCCAACGGAACCTCCAACCTGCTTAAAAAGCGGAGGGTTACCCCCTAAACGCACCAGGAGCGTCTGCGCCGCGTTACGGCCGCGCCGCGGCGGTCGCAAGGATCGCGGCCACTCTAGTCAATGGGTGCTGTTCCACCAGACGCGGCGCAGCGCGGCGCAGCGCGGCGCAGCGCGGCGCAGCGCGGCGCAGCGCGGCGCAGGCAGGAAGTGGAACGTTCATCCGGCCCAGGCCCATCCCCCAAATAAACTCGTCCCCCTTTCACAACACGACACCCAAAATGGACGAAGAGCGATTCATCATCGAAGTGGAAAAACACACTATTTTGTATGACATAACCCATCAATACTACAAAGACAACGTCAGAAAGGACAAGATCTGGTGTTTAGTCGGTGGAGTTATTGGAGTGGAAGGTAAATATTAATGTTTTAAAGTTAATGAATACTTGTATGTACAGTAGAGAGCCATTCAGTTTAACATGTTGTGAAAGTCATTAAAAAAAAATAGTAAACTTGCATTTCACAAGAAAGTAAGATCTTATTTCCTATATCCAAATATAAACATATATATACTGTATATATATATTATATGATTTTGTATTTATATAAAGAGTTATTGCATTTAACAGAATCAATCACAGATGAGACACAGGATTGAAGCCAATGGGGCAGACAGAAGGGGAAGCATCATGTTAATTACAACCCCCAACATCCATATGATAATTGCCTGACAATGGTCAGAGCGACACCCTTCTGTCTGAGAACATTTTGTAGAAACCTAGATGCATAAATTCCCATCATATATATTGTTATATACTGTTTTTTTAACTATACTTTAGCTTGTGAATCTTGCCCAGTGATCAATAGTTTTATTTAACCCATTATAATGATAATATATTTTAATATTCAATTTATTTTGTATTCATTTTAAAGTATAGCTATCAGAAAAATGTAAAATGAAGAAATAATATTTCCCTCTGAGGTATTGTAGTAAAACAGGAAATTGTATTTCACAAGTGCCATTGTACAATAGTACAGTAATTCATCAAATATAGGGCTACTACATTTTGCTTTGTAATATTTGTTTACATCATTGAAAAAACAACTACCCAGAGTATAACCTTGTATTTATAGTCAGATAAATTGTGAGGACAGACAAGAATAATTTGGCAGTCATTTGTCAGACAAAACTATTTATTATGAAATGTATTATCAAAAAAATACATAATAACATAGGATATAAAAAATAAAGAACAGTTTTTTACAAATGAAACAATAACCTGTCTTTGAGAGTACAACAACTAATACTTTTTTGCTTTTTCGAATTCTCTGGAATGAAAAAACACATCTTTCAATCATTTTGTCGTAACTTGTGTGTGTTCCAGTAATCACACCATCCTGTCCTGCCAAGACACACTGCCCTCAGGAGAGTTGAAGAAGGTGCAGAAAGCCTCCCTCACATTACAGGCCTCTCTTGATGCCCTGTTTCCTCCCATGTTTCTCACTGGTGCCATGTGTCTTCCTTGCTGCTCTTCCTCATCCAGCAACCTCTGGTTTTCACTAGGGGCCAGCAGGAAGTTGTGTAGGATGCATGCAGCCACCACAAGCTTGTCCACGTTTTTCGGGTGCAGGTTGATGCAATGATGGAAGATTCTCCACCTGGAGGCCAGAATGCCGAAGGCATTTTCCACCACCATCCTTGCTCTGGAAAGTCTGTAGTTTAAAATCCTCTTTTGTTGAGTGAGGTTCTTTCCAGGGTATGGTCTCATCAGGTATGGCTTGAGTGGGAAAGCTGCGTCACCCACCATGACGAATGGCATCTCACCCAGGTGAGCAGCACCAGGTAGAGAGGTACTGGTTGGAACATGAAGTGTTCTGGCCTCCAGCCCCCAAATCCGATCCGCCATACACCCCACCATCACTTGTTCTTCCGAAGCCCCCCACTTGAATCACTCGGAACCTGTAGTCAGCATCAACAAGTGCCAAAAGCACTATGGAAAAAGTCTTCTTATAATTGAAGTACTGACTCCCAGACAGTGGTGGTGCTTGGATGACGATGTGCTTTCCGTCTATTGCTCCCAAGCAATTTGGGAAATTCCATTTTTCCCAGAATCCTTGTGCAACCTCCTTCCACGTGTCTTCTGTTGGCCTGGGTAGGAACCTCTCCATCATCATTTTTTCAATAGCTGCACACACCAAATGGACAGCTTCTCTCACAGTACTGCATCCTAGGCGATAGCTGAATGCTAGGCTGACCAGTGAGTCCCCGGAAGCCAAGTATCTGTGAAGGGAAAAACAAGCAGAGAATTAATAAGTGAAATCATTTTATTAATCGGAATCTATTCTTTTTTTCAGTCGACGTTTGCAAGGCGAAATGGAAGTCACTGAGGGATGCTTTCGTCAAAAACCGGAAGAAGTCCATCCCCAGTGGATCTGCAGGTGGCTCGCAGAAGGCCTGGAAGTATTCAGATATAATGTCCTTCATTTTGCCATATATACAGCAAAGGAGGTATGTATGCACATTTTTTTATTTATATAATTGTGTAACTTTGTAATTTGTCATGATGTATTGCAAAGGGTATGAAAGACTTTATTTTAAATTACATAAATATGTTCATATTGCATAAATTAATCCCAGGAAAAAATATTTTAATTGATTTCATGTTGTTGTTTCTTTTAATATAGTTCTACAAGCAGCTTGGGAAATCCTTCCCCATTAGAAGAGATAGAGAGAGCATCTACACCAGGAGCAGCATCTGGATATTCAGGCCCACGCACACCCACACCACCTACAGCCCCACCACCTCTGGTACCCACAACCTCTGCAGAGAGGAGGCCCTCTAGGTCCCGTAGCCCCCAGGGATCCACACCAGCAGCGGCGGCCCAGCGTTCCACAAAGAGGAGGCCACAGAGCACAGACCTTGGGGAGCAACTCATGTCTTTACTGCAGGAACCTCCAGCCACACCACATATGCCAGACTCAGAGCTTGAAGAGTCATACTACTTTGCTCTGAGTCTGGTGCCTATGCTACAAAGGCTGGACATAGACAGGAAACATCGGGCAAAAATAGCTATTTTAAACACCTTCCATAGTCTTCAAAGAGAGAGTACACAACCACAGGAACATTGGCAGCCAATTGTCCATCCCCCCACGTCACAACACTCCACTCACACCTCCAGGCCAGTAGCCCTTCGGCCAACTCCACCCCAACCCCCACAAGCCCAATCAACAGGCCCATTCCCAAACATGCTGTTCTCCAACAGTGGCTCTGCATGGCAGGATGGGTCTCAATATGAAGACTTGTAATTTATATTGTTTTTACTGTAAATAGTTCCTTTTTTTGTGTTGATTTGCTGTTATTTGATGTTGGTGTTTAAAATGTTGTTTTGGGTGATATGTTTCTAATTAAAACGTTTATTAAATGTGTGGTCAGTGATTTATTGTCTGTGAAATGGGCATCTTACCTCAGTGCAACAGCCAGTCTCTGCTTGGGTTCTATGGCAGCTCTGAAATGTGTGGATTGTCTGGTCAGTTCAGGGCCCAGGAGGGACAGCAGTTCATCCATCTGCTCTGCACTCATCCGAAAATATTGGTGATGTCGTTGGCTGTCCAGCCTCAGCTCGGCCACGAGGTGATGAAAATCACCTTGTTGTCTCCTTTGCTGGTTGAGGGGGTGCACCCAAAACCGGCTCCTTCTCCTCCCCCCATCCCCCCGTAGTCTTTCAAGTAGGAGAATACATGCCAGCGTTCTCCTCCGGTTTACAGGCACTGTAAATTATATATATATACAATAATTATGATGATGAATGCATATTTTGTTACCACTAAAATACAGCAACACATCTTTGATTCATGTCGTTTATAACTGGAATATTACAATTATTATTAACTGTGTCTGTAGTCTCCAACACAACAACATAGGAAATAACAACAATAAACCCGATTTAAACAGACACAAACATAAACCATTTAACTACGTAGCCTACTTACTTGTAGAAGTACAAATGTCCAGGAAATATTCCAAAATCAACAACAACTGCGAGGCTGCACACACGACGCTCCGCTTCCGCAACGTTTTGAAATGCGCCTGGTGTGTGAGGTCGCAGGAGGAGGTCGCAACGTGGCGCAGCCGTAACGCAGCGTGGCGCAGACGCTCCTGGTGTGTTTAGGGGGTTAGACTAGGGTTCTTTTTCAGAAACAAGTCCTGTTTCTCGCTTGAGGCCAGGAAAAGGCTCCGTGACCTTTTGACCTGTGCTGGACTATGGTGATCTGGTGTATATGAATGCACCTGCCTATCGCCTGAACAAGTGAGATGCCGCCTATCACAGCGCACTGAGATCTGTCACTAACTGTAAAGCACTTACTCATCACTGTACCCTGTATGCCAAGGCAGGTCTGCCATCACTTACTGTAAAGAGGCTCAGTCACTGGTACACGTTTATCTATAAAGCTTTGTTGGGTAAACTCCCGTATTATATCTGCTCTCTGATAACACAGAGAGTTGCAAGCAGCTATTGTCTGAGCTCGCACGTCTTGTTAGATGTGCCAAGAGCAAGGACTCTCTCAGGGAAGACAGCTGTTATGTGCGCAGCTCCACTTGCTTGGAACAATCTTCAGCAAGAATTGAAACTGAGCAATCTCATTCCTCTGCATGTTTTTAAAGCTAGGCTAAATGAAATGCTCGTTGATACTATGAGCACTTGTAAATGTCTACAACTATGTAAATGTATCCTGTAAATATAATGTATGACGTCCTTTATTGTTTTATGTTTCACGTGGAACCTATATGCTGCAGGTCTCCCTCTCAATGGGACCAATCTGGTTAAATAAAGGTTTGAAATGAAATGAAGATATAAATAGATATTGAGACAAAGACATAGAAGGTGTCATCTCTGTGGGATGTTTGCGTCAACGCATGAGTGCTTGAGAAGGTCATTTTGATAAAACACTTTGCACGTTCCTTAAGTGTAGCTTATCCACAACATGACATGAATTACCTCGTTGAGAGATACTGCTTCTCTGTTTTAGTTAAGCTGACCAGGCATGAAATTAAACTTTGAAAAATAGTAAAGTATATCTTGTTTTTTTGGCAGGGGACTAACAACAACGTTTCACACTCGGTAAAGTATTGAAGTCTGAAAGGCACAAGGTCAGACTGACATTTCGTCATTACTGTTGAGCTCAATTTATAATTGCTTTATTTTGTACATGAAATGAGATCAGCAAAGAATACGCTTTTTGTTGTGAGGATATTTATAGTGAAAGGGTCTTTTGTTCGAGATTCCAGTGTAAAATAGAGGCTGCTACTCTTTATATTCACTTTCTTACAATTCTCTGATATATTGTATTCATTTAGAGCAGCCTTAGATTATTTGTAAAGGTCGAGGTTGAAACTGCTCTTCATTTGAAAGGGAGGATCTAGACTCAACTTCACTTGCCTGCTTTTAGTTTTATAAATGTCAACGATATGTAAATGGTTAAACAACATTTAAAGAGGACATGTTCTGTTCATTTTCAGGTTAATATCAGTATGTAGTGTCTCTACTTTAAAGAGTTATCTCCTGCTGATGTTCAGGTGTATATCAGTATGTAGTGTCTCTACTTTAAAGAGTCCTCTCCTGCTGATGTTCAGGTGTATATCAGTATGTAGTGTCTCTACTTTAAAGAGTCCTCTCCTGCTGATGTTCAGGTGTATATCAGTATGTAGTGTCTCTACTTTAAAGAGTTCTCTCCTGCTGATGTTCAGGTGTATATCAGTATGTAGTGTCTCTACTTTAAAGAGTCCTCTCCTGCTGATGTTCAGGTGTATATCAGTATGTAGTGTCTCTACTTTAAAGAGTCCTCTCCTGCTGATGTTCAGGTGTATATCAGTATGTAGTGTCTCTACTTTAAAGAGTCCTCTCCTGCTGATGTTCAGGTGTATATCAGTATGTAGTGTCTCTACTTTAAAGAGTCCTCTCCTGCTGATGTTCAGGTGTATATCAGTATGTAGTGTCTCTACTTTAAAGAGTCCTCTCCTGCTGATGTTCAGGTGTATATCAGTATGTAGAGTTTCTACTTTAAGAGTCCTCTCCTGCTGATGTTCAGGTGTATATCAGTATGTAGTGTCTCTACTTTAAAGAGTCCTCTCCAGCTGATGTTCAGGTGTATATCAGTGTGTAGTGTCTCTACTTTAAAGAGTCCTCTCCTGCTGATGTTCAGGTGGATATCAGTATGTAGAGTCTCTACTTTAAAGAGTCCTCTCCTGCTGATGTTCAGGTGTATATCAGTATGTAGTGTCTCTACTTTAAAGAGTCCTCTCCTGCTGATGTCCAGGTGTATATCAGTATGTAGTGTCTCTACTTTAAAGAGTCCTCTCCTGCTGATGTCCAGGTGTATATCAGTATGTAGTGTCTCTACTTTAAAGAGTCCTCTACTGCTGATGTTCAGGTGTATATCAGTATGTAGTGTCTCTACTTTAAAGAGTCCTCTCCTGCTGATGTTCAGGTGTATATCAGCATGTAGTGTCTCTACTTTAAAGAGTCCTCTCCTGCTGATGTCCAGGTGTATATCAGCATGTAGTGTCTCTACTTTAAAGAGTCCTCTCCTGCTGATGTTCAGGTGTATATCAGCATGTAGTGTCTCTACTTTAAAGAGTCCTCTCCTGCTGATGTCCAGGTGTATATCAGTATGTAGTGTCTCTACTTTAAAGAGTCCTCTCCTGCTGATGTTCAGGTGTATATCAGCATGTAGTGTCTCTACTTTAAAGTGTCCTCTCCTGCTGATGTTCAGGTGTATATCAGTATGGAGTGTCTCTACTTTAAAGAGTCCTCTCCTGCTGATGTTCAGGTGTATATCAGTATGTAGTGTCTCTACTTTAAAGAGTCCTCTCCTGCTGATGTTCAGGTGTATATCAGTATGTAGTGTCTCTACTTTAAAGAGTGATCTCCTGCTGATGTTCAGGTGTATATCAGTATGTAGTGTCTCTACTTTAAAGAGTCCTCTCCTGCTGATGTTCAGGTGTATATCAGTATGTAGAGTCTCTACTTTAAAGAGTCCTCTCCTGCTGATGTTCAGGTGTATATCAGTATGTAGTGTCTCTACTTTAAAGAGTCCTCTCCTGCTGATGTCCAGGTGTATATCAGTATGTAGTGTCTCTACTTTAAAGAGTCCTCTCCTGCTGATGTCCAGGTGTATATCAGTATGTAGTGTCTCTACTTTAAAGAGTCCTCTACTGCTGATGTTCAGGTGTATATCAGTATGTATTGTCTCTACTTTAAAGAGTCCTCTCCTGCTGATGTTCAGGTGTATATCAGCATGTAGTGTCTCTACTTTAAAGAGTCCTCTCCTGCTGATGTCCAGGTGTATATCAGCATGTAGTGTCTCTACTTTAAAGAGTCCTCTCCTGCTGATGTTCAGGTGTATATCAGCATGTAGTGTCTCTACTTTAAAGAGTCCTCTCCTGCTGATGTCCAGGTGTATATCAGTATGTAGTGTCTCTACTTTAAAGAGTCCTCTCCTGCTGATGTTCAGGTGTATATCAGCATGTAGTGTCTCTACTTTAAAGTGTCCTCTCCTGCTGATGTTCAGGTGTATATCAGTATGGAGTGTCTCTACTTTAAAGAGTCCTCTCCTGCTGATGTTCAGGTGTATATCAGTATGTAGTGTCTCTACTTTAAAGAGTCCTCTCCTGCTGATGTTCAGGTGTATATCAGTATGTAGTGTCTCTACTTTAAAGAGTGATCTCCTGCTGATGTTCAGGTGTATATCAGTATGTAGTGTCTCTACTTTAAAGAGTCCTCTCCTGCTGATGTTCAGGTGTATATCAGTATGTAGTGTCTCTACTTTAAAGAGTCCTCTCCTGCTGATGTTCAGGTGTATATCAGTATGTAGTGTCTCTACTTTAACGAGTCATATAAAACACCACAGGAAAAGGAAAACCCCAAAAGCACAGTAAGGCCTCTTTAAATCACTTTAATTTAGTTCTGGTCCACACACAGATTAAAATATAGTTATTTAAATACTAAAATAACATTTAAATACCCTAGACATCTGAACAACATTACCTAGTATTTAAGAAATGTTTTTATCTGGTTTTGCAAAAGTGAATCTGCTATTCAGGAAGTGTATTAAAACACTTCAACCCACATGATCTAAAATAGTGCTTATCCTTTTTTTGAATGTCATTACATTTGCATAAAAGTCACTTGACAAACACAACTATCTCCCACTGTGTGTGTGTGTGTGTGTGTGTGTGTGTGTGTGTGTGTGTGTGTGTGTGTGTGTGTGTGTGTGTGTGTGTGTGTGTGTGTGTGTGTGTGTGTGTGTGTGTGTGTGTGTGTGTGTGTGTGTGTGTGTGTGTGTGTGTGTGTGTGTGTGTGTGTGTGTGGACGGACAGGTGTTTGACATGCTGTCTTTACGTTGAGGCTCCTGACACTAGAGACACACACAGCTATAATTACACACTCACACATTTAAAGTCACCAAACACACAGTTTCTGACTTCCATGCTGCGAGATGTCAGCCCACTACGGTGCTGCCTACAAACGAAGATGAATTTCTTGAATAAAGAAGGGAGAGAAATTGTGAATGAATCCAACCTTGAGAATCTGAGATGTGTGTGTGCACATATTTTCCCGATTTCGCAGAGATGTGTCCTCTGCTCTTTTCCGCCTCCTCTCCAGCTTTTTCCAAACCCACACAAACACATCAGTTGACATTCACAACAAGATGATTCTCTATAGTTTTGTGAAAATATGCTTTATTTTAAATCCCTCCCTCCTCTCTCACGTGTTTATCCATTCCCTCGTGTTGACGCCAGATGCCTGAGCATGAATTCTAATTATTTTCAGATTGATTACTTGTCATACGACTGGAGTTTGGAGCTGAAGTTAGGGATGAAAGCCTCCCCGGTTAATCCAGCTGTTAGAATAGTGTAAGCCTCCTCTCGCCCTGCTTTTCCTCACCCCTTTGGTCCTTCTGCTTCTCCCGTTGCTGCCCTTGATTAGACTCATCCCTTCTTACTGAGGGCTGCCGAAGGTGCATGCTGTTTTCTGTGGTTTGCATCACATCGAGGGAAAAGGATTGGATGGAGGAGGACATTATACATTCTCCTCAAACCTTAGAAACCCAACACATTTCATAAAAATAGCCTTATGGGTGTTTCTCAATGTCGAGGACGCTTGCTTGGTAGCACATATCTTCCGAGTCACTTGCTTCAGAAGCGAGGCAAGAATCCTTCCTAGCCTCGGAAAAAGAAGAATGGTGGAACAGGCTAGCAGGTGTGCGTCATATGCGAGGCCCCGCCTTAAATGGAGCGCGATTTCCGCCAAAGATTTGGAAATTGGTCCGTGCGCAAAGCATTTTGGGGATTTTAAGACCGCGGAGTCTACTCATGTGCACCCTCAAAAATGTCTCGCTTCGAAGTACGCCGGCCTCAGTAGAATTCCAAGAATGCTGGATATTGGAACAGTCCTTCGGCGGCACTCAATGACGTAGTATGCTTGAAATAGTGGCTCTGGAGCAGCTTTCCTCGACTGAGTAACACCCCCAGACTTAAAAACCTGCTGATTAAAAAGACAAGTCTGATACGATGGGCTCGTAAGAACTCAGATGCTCGATTCTGTTGCTTGGTAATACTCTTTATTGAATAGAAACCAAAGCTTTCAATTATACTTCTAGGTTCTACTAGGACTCTCCATGGAATCACTAGGATCTACTAGGTACTGCAATATACATCTCTGGCAAACAGGCATGGATCTAATGATAACACAAGACGAACCAACACCAGACAAAGGGAGAGAAGGACTAACTATACATATTAGGTAATGGGGCACAGGTGGACACAATCAGGGGCGGGAACAACAATCAGTCTATCAGGTGCCACACGGACAGGAAGTGCCGACACCTGGAGAGAGAGAGAGTATAGTAATTATCAACAGACCGATAGACAAGACACTAAAACACAACAGCTAACAGCATACTAGCACTAAACCCTGACAAAGTCAAAGTCAAAGAGAACTTTATTGTCAATCTTTCAGTTTGTGTGTACAGGCAGAGAGATCGAAATACCGTTTCCCACAATCCCGAATATGAAAATACAAATATATATATAAATATGTATACAATTATGTATATATTAGGGGTGTAACGGTATCCGTATATCGTCGCGTATATCCGTACACGACGAATACGCCTTTTTTTTATGAATGGGAAAAAAGTCTGTCATTCAGGGCAGTATTACACTATATATAATCCAGGGGGCGGTATTGCGCCTAAAAGCTGTTTGCCGGCCGCCCTTAAACAACACATGAAGAAGAAGAAACACAACAAAACGAACAAAATACAAGAAGAAGAAAAGTTAGTATGGCGATTTCAGATAATAACACACTGGAGCTAGAACCCACCTGCTTCTTTTAAATCAGCTGTGTGGGAACATTTCGGGTTCCCTGTGGTAGTGATGGCAAAATGAAGCTTTGAATGAAGCATCGAACCACTTGGACAATTGTGTCGGAAATAGGTTCATTTCTCGAAGCTTCAGTTACAGCGACCTCTCCTGGCGAAGTGCAAGGCTGCATTGGGTTTAACGTATCTTTGCCTTGAAAAATATTCGATGCACACACACACTAAGACTGAATATCATGTTCTATTTGAAATTAAAGATTGATCATTGTGTGTATTGGGTTATTGAGAAGAGACTAGAGAGTGCTGGACCTTTTTTTGGGAGGAGAGGGCCTTTTATCAGTTATTAAAGTTGAAAAGCAATGATTAAAATACATCCATTCCGGGCTTTGAACCAGCTGCGCGGAGGACATCGCCGCATCCTGGCTGCCGGCTGGACCCACTGGGCTATCTATTCCTTGAATTATTGAACTGTTTTTATATTACTGATAATTGTCTTTTTGTTCAGAACTTCTACACATTTCGAAGTGTTTCCCGAGCCAGAACGACCTATCTTACTTCCTGGCTTGCTCTATAATGATACTACAATTCAATTGCAATACCAACAACAACTCAACAGCAACAACGCAAACTACGACAACAACCCACACATTGCGCATTGTTTAGAGACAGGCAGGTAGGCCATCCAGTTATTTTAGCCGGGCCGGCTCAGATGATTGGTCGTGCTTTTTACAGCACTACGGCTTCCATAGATGACATTTATTAATGAATTTATTGTCAAAGAATTTCATGTATTCATTGCTATCGGGATGTTAAGAGCATTCGAATTTGAAACTGTTTCAACCTGTCACCTGTCAGAATCGAGACGAGGCAGTGCATTGAATCGCGTGAATGGACCGCGAACCAGTCAAGTGATTCATTCAGGAAATGAACCAGTTGCTGGTTCGGACGTCATATGTCACGTGATTTGAAGCAAGCTTCGAAGCACTGCTTCTATGGAATAGGAAGTCCAGGGTTGAAGCTCCGTTCGAAGCTTCAGTGTCAAAATGCCATCACTACCCTGTGGACTACAACAGCGATGAAGTGGGTGGATCGGACGAGGACGGTGTGTCGGCGTTGTTCGATAGCGGTGCGGTATGCTAATGGCCACACATGGCAAACATGCTAAATCATATCAGAAGGCATCACCCAGATTTGCCAATCACCGGAGCCCGGCAAAAGACAACAGCAGTTCAACAGCTGATCCCCGCTGTTTTTAAGAAGCCAATAGACATGAGAGCCGAGAGACCAAAATAAATAACGGAAGCTTTTGGCATATGTTTTTCAACGGCTATGCGCTCTTGAAACACGTAATATTTTCAAGACATTCTTTTTAGTTTTACAGCTTGATGAAACCTTTTAGTTTGACATCAGCCATTATAGATAATATGGCCATCTGAGTGTGTGTGGTTTGTTTTTAACTGTTTAATAAAGTTAATTATTCAAAATGTCAGAGTTCCTTATTTTTAAACTGAAACTTGCACTACTGTTCAAAAGTAAATAACAACACACCTGGAATTATGCATTTGGGACTTTTTTTTGCTTTTCCTTGTTGTACCGAACCGTGAGCCCCAAACCGAGGTACGAACCGAACCGTGACTTCTGTGAACCGTTACACCCCAGGATATATCTATATATACACAATCAACAGACACACTTGTACATACACACAGATAGACAATCAATCAATCAACAATCAATATTGTGTGTCATTACCTTTTCCTACTTATCGCAGTCCTACTCATGAATAATTAAGCGTATTGTAAGAGTGTAACACATGGAAAGAAAGATGCAGAAACGTAGAGACATGTTCTTAATACTACACCTCGCTGCAACTATAGTGTGAACACAAGCAGACACAGATGGAGAGACGCGCTAAGAATACAAACGGTGTTGAAATGACTGATGTGTGCCTGCAGTCTGGAGATACTGTAACTGCTCACACACTGAGGAGTGTGTGAGCAGCTCAGTACAAGTCAAGCCCAAGGTTAATGTGTGCAGGAGTGTGTGTGTCCTCTCTTTGTTTTGGCAGGGAACATTACGCTCATTTATTTCTGGCTGCTGCCGCTTGTTTCTCTGCTAAGATCTCACACATGATAGAGTTTAACCTTGCAGTGTGCTTAGTCACAAACCTTCTTTACCAGATATGATTATGTTATGCAATATAGGCCAGTACATATTCTGTTAACGTTTAAAACACATTTCCTCTATGCTGTCATTCTTACAATCCCTACATATACTCACTAGTGATTGGAGTTGTTTTGACATTAGGTTTGTTATCTTTTTGTAGTTAACTATACTGACATGTACGTATTAAAGGAGCCCCTAAAAGCTTGTTAAGGCCCCTTAGACAAGAACAACTGAAAACAGAAGTATTTTTACTTCAGATTTTTATTTAATTTATGTTTTGATGACGTTTGTTTGTTTTATATTTTAACATTATTTTATAGATCTAGCCTCTTAGTTTTGCTCCCAACTTACATCTTTACTATGAACATGTCTAAAATATTGTTTTAAACTTGTGATCCACTGATCGATAATCATATCGAATGAGCTTGTACTTAAAGGTGAGGTATGTCATTTCAGAAACACTTGTTGTTATATTCCATGGAATGCTCTTAACATCCCGATAGCAATGAATATCTGAAGTGCTTTGACAATAAATTCATAAATAAAAGTCATCTGTGGAAGCCGTGGCGCTGTAGAAAGCACGAACAATCATCTGAGCCGGCTAAAGTAACTGGATGGCCTACCTGCCTGTCAGCCTTCCATCTGGGCACAAACTTATCTCGTGCCCTCATTGGTCATGTGCGCGTTTGTGTGTGTTGGAGGAGGGGCTCTGTGAGGAAGTGGCAGATTTCTTCCGGCTGTGTATTTTCAAATTCTAGCGCACTCGAGCTGGTTTCTCCAAAATGACCTACCCCACCTTTAATAATGACCTAAATAATCATGATTGTGTTTTTTGCCATAATTAAGCAGCCCTACTTGTTGCTCTGAATTGGGGAAATAAAGATAGCAATAAGGAATAATGTATGTAAATCAGCCACATTATCCAATTGGATGTGTGTGTTGTTATATTATGCTGAAGACCAGGGGCGGTTCTAGGAGGGGCCAGGGGGGGCCAGTGCCCCCCTAACACTGACCTCTGACCCCCCTGTGGCCCCCCTAACAATGACAATTTTTTTAAAAATGTATATCTTCTGGTACTCGGTTTGCCAAAAACCGCAGGATTTTGTTGCTGTAATGTGAGATTGTGCAGACACCCTTATGTAAAGTAGAGATGTAACTGTTCATTGCCTTTATTTTTATATAAATATGGTGTTAGTGCAAACATTGCACTATAACTTAAGCTGAAGCTAACAGTAATAACTATAAGATCTATCTGAAATAAATAAGTGCACTGAAACAAATACCAATAACTGTATTGCATTGTTTTCTTATGCGCAATTACTTCATACTGTCTAGTTCTCTTTTTCGTCCTGCATTTATTGTGCCCCACTCAGAAAATAACTGCCCCCTCAGTGGCCCCCCCAGTCAAATTGGTCTATAACCGCCACTGCTGAAGACAGTTAGCTATTCAGTGCAGATGTTGACACAAATCAGACATCTTCCAATATGGCTGCCAGAATCCCCTGTAGATGGAGTTATTTATCTGCTCGTGTAAATCATCCGCTTCCGCTGTGGCTTTTTCTACATTATGTATGAGTCACGGTTCTGAATCATATCTGTGTTTACATCCTTATTTCTTTGCCTGTGTGGTGCAACCATGGATGTATAATAACAACTGGATACAGCATGGGAGGCGGGGCCTCGTTCATTCCTATGAGGGTTGCTCATTGGCACATGAAGACAAAATGGCCCAACTTTTGAGAGAGCGAAACGTCACGAAAGTATTCATATAATCCGTTCTTATTGTGCATCCATGGGTAAAGGTAAAACTCATGTAGTACTGAACACGTCACCTGAACGTGCTGGGCGTCGCGGTCCCGTGGGTTAGATCTGCGTTCATAATAAGGGCTATACAAATGTTCATACTGGGTAGTTTATTTAGTTTAAAAACAATTATCCAACGATTTACAGACGTCTCTTTCCCGATGTTAGTCAATGGGAAAAAGCGTTTCCGGGCCCAGTGACTGATGCAGAAGTGTAGTACCGCCGTTTGGCCACAACAAATATTTTCCTCCGAGTCTGGCGCACTTCCTGGGACCACCCTTTTGGGAATTTGCATTGGTCGCAAAGGGAGAAGAGAGCAGGATGTCCATATTTTTCGTTAATTCATTCAGTTGTACTCACCTTGATACACTGAAATGCATTCCACTCACACAACACAACACAACACACATACTTTCTTTACTTGTTTGCTACTTTTGTGACAGAAAATACACACACTGCTACACATACCCACTCGCATTCAAGTTCAAATGGCAAGCTTAATGGGCATGCGACCCTTTCAACACACACACAAACACACACACACACGCACACACACACACACACACACACACACACACACACACACACACACACACACACACACACACACACACACACACACACATACCATGTATACATCACTTCAGGGGACATTACATTGACTTACATGCATTTCCTGGAGACTTATCCTAACCTTAACCATAACCAACACATGCCTAACCCTAACCCTTAATCTAACCAAGTCTTCACCCTCAAATTAATGATCCCCCTCATGGGGACCTCCATGTTGTCCCCATAAGGGAGGCGAGTCCCCACACGTGACTGTGTAAACAGATGTAGGTCCCCACAAGTATAGTAATGCTTGGCCACATACACACACACACACACACACACACACACACACACACACACACACACACACACACACACACACACACACACACACTGCGTGACAAGTGTGCACAGGGACGAGGAGAAGCAAAGGGAAGGGGTGTGCTTCAAAAGCCAATGAGAGCTGACAAGCCTCCCCACAGGCTTTCAGCAGCCCAACCAACCCAAAACATGTGTGTGTGTGTGTGTGTGTGTGTGTGTGTGTGTGTGTGTGTGTGTGTGTGTGTGTGTGTGTGTGTGTGTGTGTGTGTGTGTGTGTGTGTGTGTGTGTGTGTGTGTGTGTGTGTGTGTGTGTGTGTGTGTGTGAGTACAAGAGAAACACACAGGAAAAAGGACGAGGAAAGACACTGGGATTCAGACAGGCAAAAGGTTGACAGTTTGAGGCAAAATAAAAGTGAAACTGGAAGATAATCCTTAATTTAGTACTTTCAAAATAACATGCACAACCAGTTTTGATATAATGACACCACATGTAAGCTATTAATCATTGTTGAATTTAATCTGCGGGGTCCAATATTTTTGGTTTCAGATTGTCTTGATATGTAAGGGATTAACAGAAAAGCAATGCATGTAATCATCCTCCAAGTCTTACAGTGTATGTGCTGTGTGCAACATAATGGAAATATCTGCTGCCACTGCTTCACGTTGAATGTATTAAATTGCCAAAATCGAACCATTTGTGTCTGCAGAAGTTAGCTCTGACTGCAATCGCTCAAAATGCATCAACAAAATAAGACCAAACTATCATTTTCTGCATTTTCCCAATGACAGATTATTTTCATTTTTTTTTTATTTTGCAGGGAAATAGAAAGAAGAGATAGGGAGTGGGATGTTAGATAAGGGACTCCTACTCCCACACACTACCCTAGTGTTGAAAACTAATTGAAATAACATCCGGTTGACATTTTCATCGGACAAAAACATGTCGGGTTGCACTTCTGTTTGTATATCGGACAAACCATCTGGTCAACAAGTCTGAGTGCGCTAGTGTTAAACTGTTACGACAGATTTCACCGAATCATCCAGGACTTAAATATTGATAATTGCCGCATATATTTAAATCATTAGTATACAGTTAACCCTTATTAATCTGTATAGAAAGCACCTCATGATTCATTACGACAGATTTGATTTGATTAGATTTATTTCGGATGTGTCATAGGTCCTGGATGGATATCCTCGTGGATTCATCTTCCTATTATACACACATGCATTTCCAAACATTTGGACTACCTATGTTGCAAATGTATTATCTTTTCAATTTACACACGGCATCTATTGCACGTCTGTCCGTCCTGGGAGAGGGATCCCTCCTCTGTTGCTCTCCCTGAGGTTTCTCCCATTTTTCCCTTTAAACTGGGTTTTCTTTGGAAGTTTTTCCTTGTACGATGTGAGGGTCTAAGGACAGAGGGTGTCGTATTGTCATACTGATATTCTGTACACACTGTGAAGACCACTGAGACAAATGTAACATTTGTGATATTGGGCTATATAAATAAACATTGATTGATTGATTGATTGATTGATTGATTGATTGATTGATTGATTGATTGATTGATGTGTAAAACAATAATACAAAAATGTAACATGAGACTTATTATACAATACAAAATGAATCAGTGTGAAATTGATAGACACAAATATTACTGATTCTAAATGATGTATAATAATTCCTTACATTTATTATAGCGCATTATCAATGACTCAAAGCGCTTTACATATTTGCACATCATACATGCAATGGTCAGAAACTGTGGACAATACCCACAGGAGCAAGTTCAGGTGAAGGGTCTTGCCCAAGGACCCACCGGCTTTACAGACGCAGCAGCGGCGGGTTTCACCCCTTGATCTGATGATCATTGCACAGCGCACTGCGCCACACCGTCCATCTTTACGCCTCGAGGTCATCGAGGCGATTTTACAAGTATACATTGGTATTATTCATGTACTGTGGACAATACCCACAGGAGCAAATCCGGGTGAAGTGTCTTGCCCAAGGACACAACGGCCTGACGCAGTGGCGGCGGGAGCGGGTTTCGAACTGGAGTTCCCCAGCACTCCCCCTTGATCTGATGATCGGATGCACAGACCACTGCGCCACCCGTATAAAGCTTATACTGTAGGGGTGGGAATCACCAGGCTCCCCACGATACCATACTATCGCGATACTTACGCCGCAATACGATAATATTGCGATTCTACGATATGCTAAGTATTGCGATACGATATATTGCGATATTGCAAATCACATCGGTCAAATCCATGTCTGTCTTCCCTTCCTGGTTAAAAAATGTATTTGCATTATGAATCGTTTATGTGAATAACCCAATTTGTGTTATTTGAACCTGAAACGGAGATGGTATTGTTTTTGTTACTCTCATTGCAATTGTATAAATGTCTTAAGCCCCGGACACACCAAGCCGATGGATGTCAGGCCGTCGATGAGCGTCCTGTCGCCCGACTGAGATTGCTGTGTCCCGCACCGTCGTGTCTTTTCGGCCGTGCCGACACCTTTTTGGCCGAAAACCTACCGATTCTACACAACATGTCGAATCGGTGGGCAATCGGCCAAAGGCTGTCGATCTAAATCCCTCTGATTGGCTGTTCAGCAAGCGAATCAGAGCATGAGAAGCGAAACGGAAGTGAGGGACCCAAACAAACTCAAGAAGGCAAATCTGAGATTTCATTGAACTCCAGCTCTCGACTCAGGTTCGGGAAAGCCCGTGAGCTTCTCGCTGTAGAGTGAAAATGGAACGCACACGCTATTTGCTGTTTGTTTATATCACGCAGTCTGTTCTTCTTCTCTCGGTTATCACGCAGTCTGTCTTCCGGTTGTTGCCTCTTTTGAATGACGAATACACACTACCTCCGCCTGCTGGTAAGGAGAGTTATTGCCACTCACGCATGCGCAGTTCGTACGTGCTTCTTGGCCGTCGGCTGAAGTCTTTGCGGCATGGGCGTCGCAGCCATTATATGAGGGTGGGACAAGTCCCCCCCACTTTTTGAAATGATTAGTTTAGACCCCCCCACTTTTACCATGCGGAAAGTCCGTGGATCGGTCTATCCACTCGCTGCACTTTGTAGAGCGCTGTGTCAGTGCTTCACTATCAAATCCATTCCACTTGCTTATTGAGAGAATGCCCAAATCAATGAAACTCCGTGCCATGTTTTCACTGCTACTTTGTACCAAGGCAGATTCTCACATAGCGCGCATGTTCAAGGAGTGTTGTCAGTGTTGAAATTCAAAGCTGACGATCTCTTGGTTTGATATGTTTTCTCCCCCAGACAACATGGACATTGTTTTCAAAGAAGAGGAAAGTAAGTCATCAGCTGGTAGCAGTTAATCAGTTAGCAGTGATGGCGGCGGCGGCGTCTCATTTCTGGAGAGGAGTTTCGTCTTTATGTCATGATAGAGAGATACAAATACTGAATAGTTTAGATGAGAAAAGTCATCGAAATGCCAGGTTACTAGTATTTATCATGTAAACAGGGAACATGAATAACCCGATCTCTCTGTGCTCATGGAAACACCATGATGTCCATGTAGAGACGCAGTCGGTGTGTTTTACTGGAGCGATAAGAGATTATTTTCTGAGTTCTTTAACTTCGGTTCTCTCTCTCAAAATGGTAATGTGCATTATGTTTTAATTATACGTCTTATCATTCAGAAGATTTTTGTTTGTGTTTATGTTTTACTGAGTGCTTATAGTAAGGTGACCAGATTTTTAAAACCGGGGACATTTTGAGTTGTGCGGTCAATATATCATTAACATATCCAATTTTCTTCAATGTTAAAGAAAAAAGGGGGACAATTCTGGTTCAATGTAATTCGAACATTTGAACTGTTGGATACAAACAGAAGGACGATAGCTCATATATGGGACTTCAAAGGTCTTTTATTTTGAAACTGTACATCATATTTTCCTGATCCTCTCTGAGTGACTAGATGGGGTGTCCTGCTATCACCCTGGAGTGAAATAAGTCTTTGATACTGGATAGTTTTTGTTTTTTTCTTATCTAAAAACAGAGGGATGATAGCCCATATATGAGATTTCAAAAGTATTTTATTTTGAAATTCTACATCAGATCGTCCTGATTTTCTCCGATTGACTAGATGGGGTCTCCTGCTATCACCCTGAAGTGAAATAAGTATTTTATTGACTTTTAATGACTCTTTGATTATGGACGGTTTCCATTAAATAATAATCAAAATATAGATGGACAATAGATGTAATTTGAGATTTTAAACGGCATACATTTTAAATAGTCACCCAGTGGAAATGTCAGATATGTCTTCATAACTGTATCCTTACATTTTACATTCACTCACTTATGTGGTAGTTATACGTAGTTTGTTTTAAATTATTATTGATCACATTATATAATACATATTTCTTAATTTAAGCTCCAGTATATATGAATATGTTGGTGTGTTTTTTAAGTATATTTGTTATTGACCGAGTAAACGCTTTTATTTTGAAGGCAGTTTTGACAGGCCTCTACCGTAATGCATATTCGCGCACTGCAATACAACGTGCGGGCTGGCTTGACTGTGTTTTCCGAAGTGGGGTCTGGCTTGACCGAGTTGTTTACCCAGTGTTTCCTGACATTTTATTTCACCTTGCTATGTGTTTTTAACGTATATTAAAAAACGGGGACATTTCCGGGGACAGGCCAATACAAATGGGGACTGTCCCCGGAAAACGTGGACGTCTGGTCACCCTAGCTTATAGGCCATTTCCATCCCAGTATTCAGTTAACTATTTATTTTCTGTGCACATTACACAGACTAGCTAATATTCTACCTACTGCTTGGGACTTTGAGTCTTCAAAATGTCCAATGTCACAGACTGGGACTTACTTTAGAGTCAGTTATATTTACATTCAGTATGACTTATGATTCAATGTGAAAGAGTATACTGCTCAATAAATAATGATCACTTCACCATCTATCTTGACATCTAGGTGCTTGAGAGTGAGTCAGAGGCAGAACACAGGGACAGTGGAGAGAGGTCCGTTGCTGAGGTGAGTGATGAAAGGGATATGACAGTTTGGAGTAAATTGTGATTCGGACTCTCATCCCAGAACGTTAAGGAAATCAGTGGGGATATTGAACAGGAAACATTTCAGTCAAGGGGCATCATGTGACCAATATAGACAGAAGAGCAACATTTAAGTCAATGATACCCTTCCTAGGTGAACTTAACATCTGTATGGAGTCAGATCAGTCTCAATGATAATATATGCTCACAGAAGGACTCACAAATGTATTTTGCGATTTATATATAAATGACTCTCCACAACAATATCTCTCAATGCACTCACACATTTATTGTTGTATATAATTGTACAAAAAATGGGCATTTAAACTGCTTTTTATTAATTCAAAGACGGCTCTGAATTAATAATCAAATATGTTTCCTTTCTTTGCTACTGGATGAAATTACAAAATGTACCCATCATTTTCCTCATGCTAGTATAGCCACATAGAAGTAGAAGTATCAAATGCACCAGAATACAGGAAATCTATTCGTGGGGGGGGGGATCCCCACACCCCCCCCGTTAAAAATGCCCCCCCCACATTCAGGATGCTTCCTACGCCCATGCTTTGCGGTGTGTTCCAGTGCAACACATGGCCAAGACGAAGAGACGTGAGGCAACAGTCGGGGGTCCGTCTGTGTGAGTTATTTGGTGTCAGCTTGGTGTGTCCCTACCTTTAACGTAGCTTCCTGTTTTATATACGACCAGCTTTCGGAGGGATATGCTACAGTTTATATGTAAAAAAAAAAAAAAAGTATATAATAATATTGATACCTGGCGATCGCCATACTATGCTGTATCGATTATTTCCCCCACCCCTATTATACAGAAAGCTTGTTACTGTAAGACGCATAGCGTGCACAAAATCAATTGAGGATCCAAGACTTATTTGGGGGGTGAGATTTAAGCAACCTACTGTCGGGAGTAGTTTTTGGAGAGCTGTCTTGACTTTAGTTGTCACACTTTGTAAAATCAGAAAGTTATTTTTGCTTAACTAATCCATACAGATTCCTCGCATGTTACCTCCTGCCTCTGATCCATGTCGGCTGCGTGTTCTCCGCCTAAAACTCCAGCCTCCCAAAATAGACACAAGGTTAAAGACACACCGTGCACATAATTCCTCAAATAAATCCGGCAGCCGGGGGCCGATGCAAACATGTCGGCACATATCATTCCATAAATATAAAACTCCAGTAGCTGCAGAGAAGTTAACAAAAGCCACACGTTTTCCTGTACGTCATTCAGTGAACATTCAGCGGGAGTCTGCAGTGATGATCAACAAGCCGAGAGATATTGTATATACTGTCGGATAAATATAGACCTCAATACAAAGAAAGTGTCACGAAAAATTCAAAAGTAAGACTATAATCATCGCTGAAGTGATTGGTAGTTCTTTTAAATGCATTGACAAGCAAATCAAAAGAGAAATCTTAACCCTTAGATGACCCCGAGGGTTGTTATTCTTAAAATCTCTGAAATTAAAAGTGTTTACACTTCCATATTCCAGTTATTCCTCATAAAACATGTTTGTGACTTGAGGCCATTTTAATTTTTTTAAATGTTTTTATACATTTTAAGAAATTGCAGTTTTTGTGTCACTACCCCCGTTTTTCATAAGCGGGGTCAAAAAGGACCCCAAGCATTTCCTACAGAATCTCAAGGGTTTGCTTTGGGAACCAACTGTGACTGTCAGGGTACATGTTCTGTCCCACGTACCCATATGATGCCTGCAGCCTCACCACCAGGAGGTCAGTTTGACACAGCAGCATACATGTAAGTATTACATCAAAGGAGCTCGTGACTCCTCACATGAAAAGTCGACTGGAAGGTACCCCGAACCTACCAACCTACATCACTGAAGCAATGGGAAGGTGTGGAGTGACAAAAGCTGCAAACCAGCAACAGGAGAGAAGCACAGAGGGCCAACAGAAGAGAAGGAGGTGCCAGATGTGTCCAAGAAACAAAGATCGCAAAGCCACCAATTGCTGTTGGAAATGCAGTAACCCGGTGTGCAATGGTCACAGCCAAAAGCAAATAGTTTGTGACCAGGGTTTCCGTTAGCCGGCAATTACCGGTTTTTAGCTGGTAACATTTATTAAAAACCGGTCAATTCAAAACCTGCCGGTCAAAATGTCTGGTAATAATTAGGGAGGCTCCGATCGATCGGCCGCCGGTCATTATCGGCCGATATTCACTCTTAATAGTTTGATCGGTGCTCTCTATAAAGGCCGATCAGGAGAGCTGGATCTGATCGATATGGACATAAACGCGAGTGAAGTGTAACCGGACGAGAGAGAGAGATCAGATCAGCTGCTGAGTCTGACCGAGACACGCAGCTCTGCATGATCACCTGAAGCCCCGCCCTCTGTTTAGCGAGCTGCAGGAGCTGCATGAGAAACTGACGGGCTGTCAGGAGAGAGAGAGCGAGAGAGAGAGAGAGAGAGAGAGAGAGAGAGAGAGAGAGAGAGAGAGAGAGAGAGAGAGAGAGAGAGAGAGAGAGAGAGGGAGAGGGAGGGAGAGAGCGAGAGGGAGAGAGAGAGAGAGAGAGGGAGGGAGAGGGGAAAAGAGAGGATCCGTTTCTCCCGTGTTATTATTCAAATGTAATGTAAACTTTTGAATAATGTACGTTATCTACTACAAGTAGTTTGTTTGAATGTAATAATTATGTTGTTTGTTGTTTGTGGAATCATTTATTGAAAAATGAATCTGAATTTTTCGATCTGTTACGATTATAAACTGAAGCAATATAAAAATGAGCCCATGAACTAAGTTTTAAACTGAAGCATATCTGCTCATAGTCCGGTAATTACCTGCTAACGGAAACTCTGCTACACAACTATTATTATTATTGAAATATGACCGGTAAGTTTCAAATGTGTCCGGTAAAATAAATTCTGCCCGGACATTTGACCGGCGAGAAAAAATCCTAGCGGAAACCCTGTTTATGACAGCTGCACACAGTGAATAGAGAAAATACGTGTGTGTGGGCACATGTGAGTGGACGGTGTTCTGGTCTTATGTATGTTCATTCTCTTTGTTGTCCTCCAGACAGATGGACATACTAACAACAATGTTTGAAGATTTTTTATGTTATGTCTTGTGAATTTTTTATATAAAAAGTTATAAATAAGCATGTTAAATGTAAAATCAGTCTTGTGTTGACCCAAATATAATAAATATAACCACCTTTAACCAGAATTAAAGACATTTTTAAAATTCATTGCAAAAACACATTGAAGAGTGTAGGTATTGGTCGTTCATGCATCCTTAATCCATTAGCTTTTTATTTGTTGGCGATAAAGCAGTGGTGGGCAGGAGATTTAAAATGATCATTATGGATTGAATTGATGTCATTACTCAAAACAGCATTCGTCCTGCCAGCGTTATTAACGGAGTCTCCGAATAGACAGCTGCTTATTTATCAGTGTGTGTTCATTAAATATCTGCTATAGCTTCATGAGATGGATACAGTTAAAGCAGGATCATTCGAGTGGATCCAGACTTGAATCCAACGATAAAGGGACTCTTGAAAATGAAGTCCTCTGAAAAGTTGAGAGGGGTAATGTCTCATTGATAACTCTCGATGACACGCCAGATGCTTTGTCACACAGCAGCGTCGGAGAAGCTGTCGTTGGAAGTTACCTTCAAAGAAATACTTGGCAGCTGTGTAAATGAACCATCTGTCTGTCAGCGTCATCACGGCGAGCTTCACTCAATCAGATCAAGTAGCCGTGTTGTAAAGCCTTCAGTTCTTTGCTCTTCTTTCCACTCTCCTGATGTGATCAATCTGATGCTATCGTAGCATCAAAGCTAACGTCTTCAGCGGTCCCCATTGTTGTTGTTGTTCTTCCTTGTCCTCACACACATAAACCGTCATGTAGCTTCTCATGTGAAGCTGTATTGTTCGATTTAAGCTTGTCATTTGTGGTTTAAGTAAAGACACTTATAACATCTGCCAATAAAGACATGGAGTAAAACGTTCCCTCTTATTCGTAGTAAAGTAGGAGAAAAAAGTGGCAGAACATTGTACAACTCTCTGAAAAGTACCTTCAAATGTGTCAATAAATGTTCTTAACTAGTTATCTCCAGTTAAGCGGCCGAGATGGGTTTCCTCCGCCGGGTGGCTGGTGTCTCCCTTAGGGATAAGGTGAGATGTTCGGTCATCAGGGAGGGACTCGGAGTTGAGCCGCTCCTCCTTCGCGTCGAAAGAAGCCAGTCGAGGTGGTTCGGGCACCTAGTAAGGATGCCACCTGGGCGCCTCCCTAGGGAGGTGTTCCAGGCACGTCCAGCTGGGAAGAGACCAAGGGGTAGACCTAGGACCAGGTGGAGGGATTATATCTCTTCGCTGGCCTGGGAGCGCCTTGGGACCCCCCAGTCAGAGCTGGTTGATGTCGCCAGGGAAAAGAAAGTTTGGGGCTCTCTGCTGGAACTGCTACCCCCGCGACCCGACCACGGATAAGCGGGAGAAGATGGATGGATAGTTATCTCCACTGCTGAATCGGATTGGACTCAACGATGATGGATATTTAGCATCTTTAAAACACCCAAACCTTCACGTAGCTTCTCATGTGAAGCTGTATTCTATGATTTAAGCGTGTCAACGGTGGTTTGAGTAAAGAAAGTACCTACATCTGTCATGGAGTAGAACGTAGGCTACATTATTTCCCTCTTAGTGGTTGAGTAGGATAGAAAAGTACCTTCAAAGTTAAGTAAATGTTCTTAATTAGTTTCCATCACTGCTGAATCGGAGTTGGAGTCAACTATGATGGATATTAAGCATCTTTCAAACAGTTTGAATATGTCCAAAGGGCCCAAAATGTAACAATCCAGCGGTTAGCCACATTATGGGTAGCTATTTTTATGTTTGCCTTTCTTTTCCAAGTAAGTTGAGACCTAGCTTTTGAAATAAAGTTGTATGCGAGTATGTCATGTGTTATTAACCTTTAACCTACAGTATACCACTATTGTTTGAATGGTTACAAAGCTTAAACACATGCCAGCTTTGAGTCTGGTGTGTCACTTTTCATTGTTTCTGTTTCATCTCCTCTGACTGATCTGACAGCCCGATCAAACAGGAACCCGTATCTATTGTTTCTCTCCTCTTCTCGCTGTCTATTTCTATTTGTTTGCTTGGGTGTTTTTCTTTTTCCTCACACTCATCATTTCTCTCCTCTTCCATGCGTGCGCTGTCCATTATTTATAGGGATGTTTCACACACACACACACACACACACACACACACACACACACACACACACACACACACACACAAACACACATCTGTCTGCTGCCTCCATCTGCCTCCCCGTGGCTGTCTTTGGACTCAGACACACACACTTAATTATTTATAGGCTTTATTAGTTTATCTCAATTAAGACACAGAACTCGGATGTGTGTCTTTGTGGCAGCCTGACCTGAAACCAGCACCAGTCTGATCTCATACTGCGGATACTTTTGCCTGCAGTCACACCACACTCCCAAAACACCAGAAACAGAGACATGTTGACTTTCATGGGGTAATTGCTGACATTAGAGCCAATCAAAGCTGCACTTGTGGTAATTTATAGTCCAGATGGCGGCTCTACAGTCGGGAAAGAGAGAGGGCTTACGCTCAAAAGTAAGTTGACAAAAATGCACTTTCTTTCAATCCATAATTCATAACATGAGCAAAATAATTTATCACTCCATTATGTAATATAAAGGACAAGGGGAAAAGACAAAATGAAACTTACATTATTTATGTTGGGGAGTCAGCTCATCACAGAATATAATAAATATGCACACAAAGGTTATTACAGCTTTTAGGGCCTAAAAGCTGCAATAACCTTTGTGTGCATATATTCATTCATTTGTAAAATGTCCATAAAGAAAAAGTAAATCTATTTACAGTTCTGTTTCATATAGATGTTGAGAGATGTATCCATAGAGCTCCTAATGTTGCTCTCAAAGTGCACCAGATTGATGCTTTTAACTTCAACATTTAAAAATCTTCCCCCGGACCCCCATAGAGGAGGTTAGGTCCCCCCCCCACTTAAATCATGTCCACATGGATAGGAAACTAAATACATTTGCACACATCTTGTGTCCATATCTTTCTGTTTTCGTGTTCATGCCACAACCGTGCACGTGCATGCATACGCGAGTCATGGTGAGATATCTGGACTAAGAGGTTGCTTTTTCTTTGCACAGCATGAAAGAAAGGCCAAATTAATGGGCTATTTTTTTAGTTTTTTTAAGCAGAGGTCAATAATTTGTACGGCCCTCGGAGGATCTTGAAAAAATGTAAATGGCCCTTGAGAGGAAAAAGGTTCTCCACCCCTGTTTTAGGAAGACTAGTCAGCTATAACGTCGCTGGGACTGAACCAAAACGGTCAAACAACGATGCTAAACTGGAGCTTTTGACCCGTTAGCTTAAAAGCTGAAAATGCTCTCTTTTTAAAAAAATACAGATATATTTTTGCAGTCATCTTGGTGTTGAAAACAAAATATAATAAATTATCACTAATAATACAAAAGCTTGAAACTCTTTAAAGGTCCCGTGTCATGGCCATTTCTACTGATCATAGTTCCATTGTTGAGGTCGACTCGAATAGATTTAAATTGCTCAATGTTCCAAACTCACATTGGAACTCACACTTGTTGGAGCTTCTGCCCTCCCCCCCCCCTCCCTGTGAGCCCACTGTGCTCTGATTGGTCGGAACGTTGCGAGGCTCGTTGCTGCGAGGAGCGGACAGGTTTCCGGGTCGGCGATACAGCGAAAACAAGCGAAACTCATCCCGAGCACACAAACACTCACAGCCGAAGTAAAAACAATAAGTGTGGCTTGATATCGAGTAAGAAAAAGGTTTCTAACGCTGTGAGAATGGGTCTGCTGCGGGGAGCATTTCAACTCGTCTGTTACCAATCAGGGAGCTCTATGCAAGTCAATGGGACTCCCTGTTAGTTGGCCAAGGGGTCCTGGTGAGTGAGGGGCTCCGCGGATTGGTCCATTTGGGCCAATCCGGTCATTTGTTGTTGATGTGGGTGTTCACACGTCACAGAACCCGGAAGCAAACAATGGACAAAGAGAAATGTCCAACGAGGCGTTCTGGGGCAGCAGACAGGTCTTCTCTGTGTTAGAGTTCTACTCGCTACAGGGTGCACTTTGAGGGTTTGTGACTCGCAGACCGATTACATGCAGAAAAACCTTCATCACACTCAAGGGGATGGGTGAGTAAAACATGACATGGGCCCTTTAATATGTGTAATTACTGATATCCCCATTTTATCAAATGTCTGGGTAGTGCTTATCCAATTTTAGCACAAAAGTCCAAAGTGTTTTGTGTTGTAAAAGTCCAAAGTCAAGCAGTGTTGGGCAGTTAACTGTACATTTACATTATTTAACACGTCCTTCCTGTCTGACATGAATCTGATATAATCATTAACTGCTTTTTCACACACCACTGACTCCTAATCACCTACAATCATCTTTCCAACAACTCTTCCACCGTAGATTATTGACCCGTTCAGCACGTGATAGATCCAGTGAGAAATCCCACAGTCTCTGCACTCTCGCTAATGAAGGTAATCGTGGTCTTTCATATTCAGAATCACTGCGTCCGCTTTTCAAAGGTGTTGCATGTCATTGAGATACACGTTGCGGTAGAGCACAAGAGCCAGGATCATGAATCATTCACATTTAGCGTCTGGAGGTTTGATTTTGACGGACGAGTGCTTCGCTTACTCAAAATTGCGAGCCAGCAATACGTTTACATCCCATAATTAGCTTACTGAACCGGGCTCCGTTGGGTTTCTCTGCAGACGCTTCAGTAGGGATGACAACTTTGTAAGATGTATTTGAAACTCTGAAACTAGTTTAGAGGTTCGTGATTGGATTTTGCCGGCAGTGGTTCTTGCTCTGGTGGTTTTTGGATGTTTTTCTGGTCAGCTAGAAATCAAATATACCACTTTGTGCGCTTAGCTATAAAACACGTATGAATCCAATCTCTTTTTATCAACGTTGACGAAACCCAACTCTTCTTTACCTCCCAACATCTTAAAGTACTGCTTGACTGAATAATCTCCTCCCTTTAGCTGTGGCCCAATCTGCCTTGAGGTTATTTAGGGGCTCTGCGATGATGGTGTGTAACGATGCGTTGAGCTGAACGGTGCAGGTTTTAAAAAGGCAGACCGGTTCTGTTCCCTGGAGCTCTCCTCCAGCCTCAGGGGCTCAGACCCACTCTCAGACCTCCACTCAGCTCAAAAGAGAGCAGCATCTGCTTTCTCTGGTGGGCTGCATATACACATGCCAATTCACTGCGTGTGTTGTGGTACGAAAAGATTACACAAATGCATCACAGGTCTTTTACCGGCTCATGATAATCGATACACATAATATCTCCCTTGCTAGGGTAGATTACATTCTCATAACTTGGCTTCAGGCAAAGGAATACCTCTTTTTCTGTATCATGGTGATAACACACGCTCAAGTTGTCTTACGTTGTAAACCCAGCAGGAAATTGTACAGTTGGCAGAATTGACTTTTCTTATAATGTTTTTCATCAATATATTACAGGTCTCAGATCTCAGGCTCCAAACAGATCATTGCAGCATTACCCATAATCCCCTCTGTTTCAGCCCTGTTTCCAAAGTGCTGATTCTCTGTCTGGAACTTTAGATCAGGGATGGGCAAATGGCTCAGATGAATTTTTAAACAACGTAATTAATAAAAATATATATATATATATATATATATATATATTGTTGTACTTGTAGTACTGATACCGTCCACTAGACTCCTTGTTACGTCGCGAGCTGCGTACATGATTTTGTTCGGCAGCCAAATACCGCGAAATAATCTGTGACGCGTTCGTGTGTATTCTGTTTCTTTCCCGGGGAAACACTCACATAATCTATAAAACTATACTGGGAAAAGTACCTGTGAAAGTGCCTATTGGTGCACTAGGAGGAGATTCAGGTGATAAGGGGGGGGGGGGTTACCTTGGTTGCTGATTGGCTAATGGTTACTCAAGACAAAACATCGTTATGACATCATAAAGTGGACAAAATCTGATAAGCTCATTTTCAGACAGGTTTTTATAGAAATGGATCAAAAAGAGAGAAAATCTTTGTTCCTGAAACTTTCAGAGTCTCTTTCCACAGAGGGGACACATGTTGATGTAGAGGAGACATGAAGAAGAGGGGACACATGTTGATGTAGAAGAGACATGAAGAAGAGGAGACACATGTTGATGTAGAAGAGACATGAAGAAGAGGGGACACATGTTGATGTAGAAGAGACATGAAGAAGAGGAGACACGTGTTGATGTAGAAGAGACATGAAGAAGAGGGGACACATGTTGATGTAGAAGAGACATGAAGAAGAGGGGACACATGTTGATGTAGAAGAGACATGGAGAAGAGGGGACACATGTTGATGTAGAAGAGACATGAAGAAGAGGGGACACATGTTGATGTAGAAGAGACATGAAGAAGAGGGGACACATGTTGATGTAGAAGAGACATCAAGAAGAGGGGACACATGTTGATGCGGAAGAGACATGGAGAAGAGGGGACACATGTTGATGCAGAAGAGACATGGAGAAGAGGGGACACATGTTGATGTAGAAGAGACATGAAGAAGAGGGGACACATGTTGATGTAGAAGAGACATGAAGAAGAGGGGACACATGTTGATGTAGAAGAGACATCAAGAAGAGGGGACACATGTTGATGCGGAAGAGACATGGAGAAGAGGGGACACATGTTGATGCAGAAGAGACATGGAGAAGAGGGGACACATGTTGATGTAGAAGAGACATGGAGAAGAGGGGACACATGTTGATGTAGAAGAGACATGGAGAAGAGGGGACACATGTTGATGTAGAAGAGACATGAAGAAGAGGGGACACATGTTGATGTAGAAGAGACATGAAGAAGAGGGGACACATGTTGATGTAGAAGACATCACATGCACGTGTGCAGGTGTGTGTTGCACTGTGTGGGCGCAGGTGGGGTTTCAGTCTTCTGCTGCCGGTGTAATTAAAATCTGCTGCTTTCCATGAGGGCAAACAATCATTAGTGTTTTAAAGAGAGAAGCTGCAACAAAGAATTAGCCCTCCAATTCATGTGTGACTCGATGAAAGAGTCTTTATTGCGTTTGGGTGCGTCCTTGAAAGAGCACCGAATGAGATTTATTGACCTGGAGCTCAAACTTTCAGAGAGAAAGGAACGACGGAAAGAATATGAGAAAATAATAATAACAATAATTCCTTACATTTATTATAGCGCTTTTCCAGTGCTCAAAGCGCTTGCAAAAGAGGAATGGAGGGAAGAAAGGAGAATAAAAGATAATAGAAGCGTCCGGTTTTAGAGGAATGGGAACTTCACTAATTTGCTCTCATGCCGCGAGTTAGATAATATAAATACCGCTATCATAACAGTCATTATGAAGCTACAGGTAGCGGCTGGTTCGCTTTGATCCACGTGAGGAAAACAAGAGGACATGCCTTGCTCGGTCTAAAAGTAAATATTTCATGTAATACCTTTTTGACTTAAAGGTCCCCTATTACAGTGTTTTTCAAAGTGGGGGCCCGACCCCCCGTGGGGCCACCAGGGGGCGCCATGGGGGTCACGCAAAGTTTGAGGGAAAAGGGAATTTTTTTTTTTAGATGTTATTAATAACTGCATATCTATCAATCTACAGTATGTGTCCTTTGATGCCAATCTTTTAATATTTTTTAAATCACACAACCGCCCTTCAAGCCAATCAGAATCGAGCTGCCGCTACTGAGAGTGAAAATCTGCTCAGCTTTTGGAGCAAGTGAGAGCTAGTGAATGTTTCGCTCTGCAGATCAGATTTATCAGATTTATTTAAAAAGACAACTTTGTTGAGGAAATATTATTTTGCAAAGCACTGGAAGGTAGGACCACAGGAAGAGACATTTTCCAAGTTTTAGATCAGTACATCATCTCAAATGGACTGGTCTCGTTGTGTGGGTGTGTGTTCAGATGGGGCAGGGGGGGCGATGACAGGCAAAGAAAGCGGAGTGACAGCTTCGATCAGGTAGAAGGCCCCAAATGTAGTGGCAACGCATGCATGCTCCATCGCAAGGCACTTGTACACATCATTAAAAAAAAGATTGCAACAGGGGGGTCCCCGCCAGATGCTATATGGGGGTCTTTGGCATGGCAACGTTTGGGAACCCCTGGGCCTATTACACTGTTTTTCATCAATATATTAAAACATGTTTCTGAAGCTTACACCAAACAGATCATTGCAGCATTTCCCATAATCCCCTCTGTTTCAGCCCTGTTTCAAAAGTGCTGATTCTCTGTATGTTACTTTACATGTGTCAAACTCAAGGCCCGGGGGCCAAATCAGGATTTGATTTCAGATTTAATTTCGGCCCACAGGATAATTTCTAATTCCTATTAGATCTGGCCCGCCGGTATATTGCACGCACACCTTCACTCAACCCTGAGGGTCTCCTCCGCTCAGAGCCTGAGCCCAAACATTGATGACCTTGCACCGAGATGAGATGCCAAGTATCTGAGCTAGCATCAGAGCAGCACACTGAGTTACATGTTTCCTTCTGCACTTTTCTTCTTGCGATAGCAGGGCATGTTTGGTTTTGTCTTTGAGGGAAATAGTTTTTTTGAAGCTGTTGTTGGCCTGTGGGAAAATGTAATCATAAGAAATGTCTCTGGAAAAGAAAAACCCCTTTTGTAATCTAGTTTCCGAACAATGGCTTCATTAGGGAGCTATAGAGGAGCTAGTATGGATGCTGGTACATCAAGACATAGCCATGTTCTTTTGATAGCAACAAGCTTGTTCCTTTGGTACCTTCCATTAAAAATAAGTGCGTTTGCACATCCAATGTAAAGTGCTGCGTTGCTCCTGCTCTAAAAGACGATTCAACCTGAGAAACGGTCATTGCATCAGAGGCCGAGAGCGTTTAAAGGCAATAAAGCCACGATAACACAACTGTTGAGTTGATTAAAATAACAATATACAGTAAAGAGCAACGGGACAGTTCTGCTGCACGGATGTATGAGTGGGTGGACTGGACAACTTGTTTCTGACCACCTGCTTTCTGGTGCTTGCCCAGCGCTTTCAAGATCAAAGAGCTGTTTGGTTTTGTTTTAATTTTGTTGTATGTATGTTTTGAGTGTGTGAGGACCCCAGGAAGAATAGCCAATGCTCATGCTAGTGCTAATGGGGATCCTCATAAAGACATAAAGACACACCATGCACAGGGCCTATGTGTGCTCACAGCATTATACAACACTAACAGAATGAGTTGTGACTCTTAGTTTTGTTTCCACCTGTGGTCTTACATGCTGAATTTAATATTATGGATAGGATGTGGTATTTCTCTTTGATTTAAGAAACACACCATGAAGACATGCCTCTATTGTTGTGTGTTTGGAGTGGAAGGAAAATAAGGATGTCCGACAATACACAGCAGTGTTTATTGAAACGTTCTTGTGTGTGGAGAAATCAAATACTGTGTTAACATTTTCCTGAAATTGTATCTCTTACATTTGACAAATAGATGTCTGCTGGTATACCAATGATTGTATACACAAATATTTCAAAGCAAAAGTCAGAAAAAAGTAGACTATATATAATTTGTATGAGATGTACCTTTGAGAAAACGTTGGCATGGGTATTCAAAGACCAGAAGAAACAAACCAATATGGCCATTATCTATTTATGTTGTTGTCCTAAAGTTTGCCTTCTGCCAAGTGAGATTTCTTTCCACCCATCGAATGAACTCCTGAACGTGGCTTGAAGAAATGTTTGGATACATAACACTCTGGGTTTAGTAGAGCGATGGAGGAATGAAGGATAGCGGGACGACGAATAAGATGGAAAGGCAAGAGGAAGAAATGCATCACTGGCGACGCAATCATCCCTGTGGGGCGAACGGTGATCGATGGGCGGTTTGACGGCTTAATGGGAAAGAAAGAAAAGTTGAGAGGAGAGGAAGCCCACACACAGCTGCGGGGCCATTGATTGGTTCCCACTGTGTGAGAGACGAGCTGGTCTGGATGTGTGGTTGTATACACTTTTTTCCGATGTTGTCAAGGACACGCTGTGAGTGCAGATGGCAGCCGAACGCTTGATAAGGAGCCGAGCAGTTATTCTGAATGACTCAAAGGCAAGACAGAGGATGCAAAATGGAACACACTGCAGAGAAGCAGAAGAGCGGAGAACGATCGAGAGAGAAAAACAGATACAAGAAACCTTGTCTGACAAAGAGGAGAGAGATTAGTTGGCCCATCGGTTAAATGACGAACTGTTCTTCTTTCGGTAGTTCTTAGATCTCCCTGTTTGCATCTGACCCTGTCCGCCCTACTTAATCTTCCTGTCGTCTGTGGTCTTCTGCTAATGTCTTCAGTCTCGTTTCCCTCTCCTCTCCCGTCTGTCAGTTCCCCCTGATAGGAAGGTGAATCAGACCGTGAAGGAGGCAGTCGCTCAAGAAAAACCCCAGATCAGAACTACTTCTTTGGGATGTCAAACCATGCTGAAAGTTTTCCAGTAATGTAGTTAGTTAGACTTTTTTGTTCAGAAGTCAAAGATTACAGGACTTGTTGCTGCGTGGACTCAACAGGTCTTTTGCCACTCAGCTCCATCCAAAATCCATTCTTTACTTCCCTCGCTCCGTCTTTCCCAGTTTTCTTTGGATTGCCTGCCAAAAAATATTAAATCATCATCAAAAATGTATTCAAGAATCTAAAGTACCTTTGAGGTACCTTCTGTATCTTTGGGGCTCCCAAGGATTACTAAAAAGGGAATGCATTAATAGAAGTATTTTCAAAGACTTCAGTCCTGTAAAGTATTTTGGACGCAACCTTTTCAAGGACAAAGGGTTCAGTTCCCACTAGGACTTCCTGTGTTGATGTTTCCACACAGTGCTGAAGGGCATTCTGCATTTTAAAAAGTGCCACCGAAGCTTGTTTTTCATGAGGAATTGCCCTGAAGGAAATGCACCTGAGGCATGCTACAAAGAATAATAATAATAATGCATTACATTTGTTTTTATTAGAGCGCTTTTACAGGTGCTCAAAGCGCTTTACAAGTACACATTACACATATAAGAGTCATTACTGCGGACATTACCAATGCGGGTAAAGTGTCTTGCCCAAGGTCACTACGGCCTGACGCGGTGGCGGCCGAGGCGGGATTCGAACTGGAGTTCCCCAACGCCCCTTGATGACCAACGCTCTAACCACTGCGCCAAAACAATCCCAAGAATGTGTCACATCTAGCTATTTTTCACTGTGGCCATTAACTTCAGAGACTGCATCCTCTCTTCTCCTCTCGCTTTGTCGTGGCGGTTTCCCCTTTCTGCCTTACAGCTTCCCCGTGTCTCTGTCCCTCCGTTTTTGTTTCTACTTCATTTGCTCTTAATGCAGCTGATGTGCATTCAGTGCTTATCGTGTCTGCTCAATCCTCCTCATCTCTGTCCTCACTGCAGCCCATGTTTCCACCTTGCTTTGTGCACTCGTCACGTCTCTTTCTGTGTCCCTGGCTCCAGATCTCAAAGCTAATCGGAGTGTTATTTCCAACCAGAATATAAAAGCAGTCAAGATCATTCAGAAATCCATCCAAAAATTCACATCCTTTCTTGTCTTTCCATCTTTTTTCGACACAGTAAGTCATATAAGCTCATATAAGCACATTGATATTGCACTATATTGCATTACGTCCCTTATGATTCCTCCCCCTCCCCTCTTTTAGCCTTGCATGCCATATTTAAGTGGACATGCCATTAAAATGCACATCATATTTAGCACTGCCAACTCATTTCAATAGACAATATTGCAATATTAAACATGACACTGCCATAACCGATGTTTTGTGACCACCATTTTCTGATTAGCTTAACACAAGTCATGCTATTAGAGGAAGCACCATTAAATCATGCAGCGTAGAGGATTACCACTCACAGGCTGGCATTTAAAAGCGGCTCTTTTTTCCTGAATATGTTAAACATCGGCAAAGGAATAGCTTTGATTTGTGTTTTTAATGAGTTTCGTTGATGATGCGTGGTTGAATACTTAAAACGGATAAGGTTGTTGGTAATTTAATCTTATTGTCATCAAATTATTAAAAACAAAACCAACAACGCATTCGTCCATCTTGCCATTCTTTGACTTTTTGACTGAGCCCAAGTTGGTTATTAATAACTAATGGGTAATTGGTAACTTGTAAAATTATACATCCATTTTAAAACAAGGGTTAGCAATGACCTTCAGCAGACATTTATCAAGTAGGATTTCAAAAAACATTAGATCGGGACAATTTATTACCCGCAGATTTACAAAACATTGGTACACTTAAAGGTGGGGTAGGTAAGTTTGAGAAACCGGCTCGAGATACACTTTTTGTTATATTCCATGGAATGCTCTTAACATCCCGATATCAATGAATATCTGAAGTGCTTTGACAAAAAATCCATAAAAAAAATTCATCTGTAGAAGCCGTGGCGCTGTAAAAAGTATAACGGACAGCCTACCTGCCTGTCAGCCTTCAATCGGGGCACAAACTTATCTCGTGCCCTCATTGGTCATGTGCGCGTTCGTGTGTGTTGGAGGAGGGGCTCTGTGAGGAAGTGGCAGATTTTCTCCGGTTGTGTATTTTCAAATTCTAGCGATCTCGAGCCGGTTTCTCAAACTTACCTACCCCACCTTTAAGTATCCAAGGTTTTGGGACCAGTTGAAAGTGTAATGTCTATTGCACTACAAGTCAAACCCAAACGTTATGGCAGACACACAACTTGTCGTTAAGCATTACAGTAAGACATGAAGTTAAACCCCTTAGACGCAATACAAGAAGTTCCAGATTGTAATTTGCTTTTTAAAAAACTCGTATTTAGTGGCGTGTAAACAGGGACATGAACCAGTGTAACAGCTTAATCGATATGATGGGAATTACCTTGTTGTAAAATGAGGTATTGATTTTAGAAATGTTAAACCAAAATGTATTGCAAGTCCTTTCAGTATTGTCATTCTGTAAAACGAATATAATACTATATATAATCCATCTGTCACAATTCCCATCATATCGATTATATATAATACCTTGCTTTATATCTTGTTATTGTTAATTTGTAAATTCAACATGTATATTTTCTACTTTCTTGTTTATTTCTTGTCTTTTAATTTGTACTATGCCATGTCTTTTTATGCTGCTATTTATTTGTGTAATAATCAGACAAGACAAGAACATTAAATATGCTTCTTCTTACTTCCACCCTCAATATAGAGTCATGTCAGGTTTGCCCACATGTTGGTTTCCATTATACTTTACTTTGCAATTACAATGTTTACAAAAGACTCTCATCCAGATTTGTGAGATGCCGTCGCTTGACTGATCTTGTTATTTGGATCTCTGCTTGTGTATCAACGTGTTTGTTTTTGCTTTTCGGCTCAGAAATTGGTTCCGCTTGTTCTTCTCGTAAACAATAGATGTGAAACTACGGCTGAGCAGTCTCAATATCCTGTAACTCATTTAAACATGTCCTATTGTATGCCTCAAATATGCCACGTAGATATATTGATAACCCCCTGCTGTGTGGGAAAAGTCCGTTCTTTGACGGATAAAAGAACAGATCCCTGCTGTGATTTCCTCTCCTTCAAAGCAGTTCATCGTTAGACAGCCCAGCGCTGTTGGAGGACGGTGTAACCACTTAACCACACCTTTTCATTCATATTTCATCACCTTCCAGAGGCCTGCAGCTGGGTCAGTGTAACTTCATTAGACATAAGGATGGTGGGTGATGATTAATATGTAATAACCCCGTCAAACGTACTGCTCATAAAGGCTTTGATCGCTTTGTTGAGTGTACTAGAAGAGAGTAAAAGGGAGGAAGAAAGGCTGCAGGTGAAAGGACACGGATTAACGCTCTCTTTTTCACACACATTGAATACAACGCAAGTATATTCAACTTCAATTCCTCGGAGATCTTGAAAGCGTCATGTTAGTTCCTAATTCAGTCATATATCATTCCCATCGCAAACTTCAGGGAGAAATATAAAACTTTATTGTACATGTTTTACTTGTTCAACAGTGGTCTGCATTCAAATCCAATATTTTAAAAGACATCAAATTGTCTTTATATGCATTTTCAATTAAAAAATTGATAAAACGCCCAATGGAAAACGTAGTGACTTCGTGAAATATTGCAAATATGTTTTCCAAAAAAGTAATTTCTTAGGCTTTTGGGTAAAGTTGGCAACCACATGTGATGGTATATGTCAGTGCTTCTCAAAGTGTGGTCCGCGGACCACTGGTGGTCCGTGAGCGCCCCTAGTGGTCCGTGAGTATATTGGTAACATTTCACATTTTAAATAAATAAGTTAATTTAAGTTTTCCGCACTCTCGCGGGAATATCTCCGCAATGGAGCGAGCTTAAGTTTCACTTTCGATTGCATGATATAACCCAGCGCAACACCTTCGTCACCTGTTTGTACCATTTTCAGGCGATTTGTAATCTGTTCTAGAAAAACTATGTGTTTTTGGATATTTGTGGAGATAGGTGGTCCGCGAGTGTTTTTTTATTGGTTAAGTGGTCCTTGGTATGAAAAAGTTTGAGAAACACTGGTATATGTACTTAACACATATCCGCATTTTTAAATATCCCTTCAGTGACCAGTAGTGATCCAAGATTAGTATGCTTTTCTACAGATTATAGAATAAATAAAGATTGCAGACCAATTATAAAGTTCTTTCCTTTTGCATAGGGCTCAAAATAGGCTATGTATTAATTTTACAGTAATCTCGGCCAGACCTGTTCAATATTTAAACATAATACTTGAAACTAGGACCAGCACATTAACATATATGCTACATGAAGAAGCACTCTCATCTGCAGTCTCCAATTTTATAGAAAGTACATGCACATAACATTGATATTTATTAAATATTTTAGAGACATGCTAGCAGAATGGGTACACGACCCTGTACTTTAACGCACTTGACAGATGAACTATTCGGCAGATATATCAAGCGTCAATCAGTTCAAGTTTAGGAGGTATCAATTTGTCTTGCAAACATTTTTAGCTTATGCTTCACTATATTTACTATCTTTCATACAGTATAGCTTTGTCTGGATGTTGGTCATAGTGCATAGTGGCTTTATCACAACTTGTATATGTTGAAAACACCTGCTGCTGCGTCGAAAGACAACTCTACGAGACCGAACCCAAACTGCAATTTGTCGTATGCTGAACCTTAGCCTACTCGGTCCCTACTATCGCGTCTGTAAATCGTTAGATAAACCTGTTTAAGCTTCAAAACTCCTCTGCAATGACTTGTTTCTCTCTATAAGACTTTGGTTGATTCTGTCAAACAACATTTGAAAAGTCTGAGCGAGCGGCACAAATGAATTACGTTATCCCCAATCTAGTTAGCATAGCGCTAAACTGGAAGTTAGCAAGCCTAAAAGTAGTGTTTAGCTGTGAGATGACCAACAAGAAGTGTCGCATGTACTGTGCAGACAAAATAAACCTTATAGATCCTACCTGTTCTGAAAATAAATGATTGTATATTATAATCCGTTAATAATAATATACACTTTACATTTTTGGATAACATTCTTGGCTATAATGTCCAGACCTAGAGCATTATTTTTGTTACTATTTAATCTTTAAAGAAAATGTACTTCCTTTTGATTGTACTTAGAATGCACTTACTGTAACCTCACATATACTGTGTTGTGTCTATACTACACTGTGGTGTTGTTTACCTGCATGCTTTAGGGGAACTCCTCACCCACTGGAGTAACACATATCTCAAAGTTTCTGCAGCTGCTGACTGCCTGGTCCTCTGAAGAAACCAAAAGTGCACACAGCAGCAGTGACTGTTTTTATTTGAGTGGAGACTCTGTCGAGAAAGATTACTCGCAAGGAAACTAGGGCAGTTGCTTTCGGTCAAGGATTGTGTCCGACAGTCTCCTCTATTTCCTGCCCACTGGCTCTGTTTGTGGATCAGTGGTTGTCATTGCATTAATACGGAAAAGGGCTCTAGATATTGTCCGTTATTGAGGATACACTGGGGGATAAAAACAAGAATAGGTTTTTCCAATGTCAAACCAGGTTATCCTTTAATCCACTCAACATGGAGAAACAGTGGCAAACGTACACATGTGAACACACTCAAATCTGGAAAATCTGACCTCAGCGTTGGGTCAGATAGCAGTACACACACATATAATTACATTTCTTCTGCTTTTTGATCTGGGATTCAATCCCAATGCTTGGATACCAATTCCCTTTGGTCTCCTAATCTGTGTCCTTGAGAGAAATATATTTAGGTGATTTCATTCCCCTGTGGCATGGGTTCTTAAGTAGATTGCTTAAAGTGGACCTGTCATGCTATATTGGAAAAATATATTGTAGGGCCGTACCTATACAAAACATGTCTGTGAAGTCTTTAGCTTAAAATACCAAACAGTTCACCCATTGAAGCCATGCCTCATACTGCACAAACCCCTCTTTTGCAGCCCTGTTAGAGAAACGTGGCTTCTCTAAGAGGAGGCGGAGCTAATGCCTGATCAGAATTCTACCGGAGATAAAGTTAAATTCTGCTGTGATAAAACGCCATCCTGTTCTAAACCACATCAAGGATTATTTCTGAAACAGTATGGAGCTCAAATGCTTTTTCTCTTGCAGGTTTATCACAAGGTGAGTTCCTTTTTTAATTTCCTGCTTCTTAAACACATGTGCTCTCCAGTACAGGTTAGCTCTGAGTGTTAGCGAGGCTTGCTAATGTAAACAAAGACGTCCAAAACACGTCAGGCATTGTTTCTGATAGCAACTTTCTGTGGGTCCGCCGCCGATATGACGTCAGTTCGGCAGCAAATCTGTATCTGCTTGTAGTAGCCCCGTTTTTTTAAATATTTGGGTACGGAAGAAAAGAGAGGGATTTATTTTCTGACGCTGCGTGAGTTCCCCGACGCACCGGGGACACATATTTATGTATAAAAGACATTGATGATAGGTCCCCTTTAAGAGAACATGCTATATGTCTTCTCCTTTGGATAATTGAAGCTCCCTAAAGAAGTCCCTCATGACTCAATGAATTTAGCTAAACTACGTCCAAATTTTGACCCATGGCATTCAATTGAATGTTCCTCTTTTCTTTGTTTTCGTAAAGCTGCTTTTCATCAGTGAAAGTCTTTAGATTTGGGCAATCCTTCTGAAATCCAATGTTTCAGATAAGCATCAGAAAATGAATGGAGGAACGGATGAATGGATAATTACGTTGGTCATAGATTGGACCAAGTGGTAATGATGCCCCGGAGGAAACCGGGCATCATTTTTGGAATAATTGCAACGAGAGGTTGGTAATCTTTGTTGCCAAAAAAGAGGTTGTTTGCCTTTGTCCCAAACCAGGCAGGAAGCATTTATAGCACAGGAGGGGGTATGTCCTTAAATTCTGTGCACACAGTGTTGTGGACAAACCCCAGACATAAATTGAAATTCATCGTGACATTTCATGACGGAGCCACTTTGCACAGAATTCACCTTGTGCCTCTTGTCGGCACATCGAGTCCTGGAAAAAGCCCATTTAGACAATGGGGAAAACAATGGGGAATTGTCTAAATCGTGCTGATTATCCATCATTTCTACTCTTCTTAATATCTGTAATACTTTCAAGAAGAAATGGACAGGGGCCATTTTGGAATAAGAGCTAATCAATAACTTCACTTTTGGAAGTTCATGCAGTTTCCACACTGTACATATTGGATTTCGACACATGACATAGTAGTTGTTGGGTCAATTGTTGTTGATCAATTATCATAGAAGTCCCTGGACGTGTATTTGAATTATTGATGTGCTGTGGGAGAGTATAAATCCTTCCACTCTGTAAGTCTACGATGCGAGTAAATATGGCAGCCTTCTCAGTGAGTGATGCTGTTGAGACTTCAGGGCTACTGGATGGATGCCACACTCGTTACGCTCCCTATACCACTCTGCTTTGAAGGATTATACCCTGAACTTCACTTTTCTGAAAGGATGAATACGGACCATCAGGTCAGAAGATTACAGAGAAAGTGTAACTGCAAGTGGTGTCGCCGTGCTCTCTTTCTGTCTTCGACTTGTGACTGCATAACATCGTCTTTGAACTAATTTGCATGACAATAACTGTGGATTCATAGACTGAGCTAACTCCCATCCATCAATGCCAACTCCCAAAGAACAGGGACGTGCACAGGTACGGGCTAATGTTGCCAGGGCAACGGCCCGTTTTGCCTTTTTGGCTGATCTGCCCCTCTGGAGAGAGCGAGAGTTGGTTTTTCTTTTTTCTGTTGTGGCCGAATCAACATGATGAGCCCACAATTAGTAGCGTCTCGCTGCGGGAAACACACTTTGTCAGCGCTGTCATCTGCCGGTGTGTTAAGACCACCTCAGTGTCGGATTTTGGAAACTTGATTTTGAGTTGTCTCATGGCAGTTAGGGAATAAGGGACAAACCAGGGGACTTTACTTCCTCTTGATACCGTCGGTTATTTACAAAAAAACACCTAACTATAGCCTACTTGTTGTTGTTGTGCTACTTGTTGTTATTGTGCTACTTGTTGTTATTGTGCTACTTGTTGTTGTTGTGCTTCTGTCTTTCTGTGTCTTTTCATCTGTAAACTCGCTCAACGGGGCCGCTCGCTCTCTTCTCTTGATCGCCCTCTCACGGGTTAACAGTTCAATGTCTGTTTATCATCTTTGGATTTCTGCCATGTCTCTACCACTTTAGTTTGACCATCTCTGTTATTAAGTTATGGAATACTAAATAAATAAGTAATTAGATACCTTACCGTTACTGCGCTCATGATAAGAAGGCTGGTCAGCCAGTGGAACAGGTAAACGAGACGAAGTTGCTTGGCATAGTTCTTGATTCTGGTTTACGGTGGACAAAGCAATTGACAGTATCGTAACTAAAATGGGAAGGAGCATAGCTGTGACGGGAAAATGTACAAAGTATGTAACACCAACCACTTCGAAACAAGTCATTCAGTCTCTGGTGTTGTCACATCTTGAGCACTGTCCGGTCATATGGTCATCAGCAACAAAAACACATACAGAAATTACAAATAGCTCAAAACAAGGCTGCCAGACTAGCTCTCCACTGTTCGAAGCGCACTCATACTGGAGTTATGCATAGAAGCCTATCATGGCTTCCGGGTGAGAAACGTCTGCAATCTCGTGTTGTCACTTTTCTAAAAAAATTCCAATTTAGCAAAAGACCACTGTATTTTTATGATCAAATAGTTTACACAAGAGAAGAGCATGACCTTAAGACTAGACAAGCTACATCAGGCCGTCTACTGGCACCTAAACCCAGGACACATCTTCTTCTGTGTCTTATAGAGCTATAAAGGAACTCATTGCCAAACTACCTCGCTGACATAGAGTCCAGAGCCTCTTTCAAGAAGAGATTGAAGGGCCATCTACTAATGACCAAGTACCCTTGTGAGCTGTGAACCCTAATTTCATTTGATCTCATGCTTTGTTCTGGTGGGTGTCTAGTGCACTCATCCTTGGCTGAGATTGATATTGAAAGTGGATGAGATTGTTGATGATGTTGGAAATTGTTGATGATATTGGTGATGTTGTTAATGATGTCAGGAATTATGTCTTGAATGTTGTTGTATTATTGTTGTATTGTTTTAAGTGTCGGACCCCAGGAAGAGTAGCTTTTGTCAAGAGCAAAAGCTAATGGAGATCCTTAATAAACATAAGAATAAGAATAATGCATATTGAACTGATTTCATTAATTAGTGACTTTATTTAATGTAATTAGTTAGAGGCCCTATTTCATCAGTATGTCTGGACTGCAGTTACAAAGGCCACACTACATTAGAACATAATTGTCCCCATTTTGTCTTTAATAGTTACTAACATTAGATATTTTAATGAGATATGGACCGCAAAACATTTCCCTGGTTTTCATTTTTAAAATTAAGTCACCGAACGCAAGTCGTCGCCTTAGCTTATTATGATATGTGAATTACTGTTCAATTTAGTTGATGTAATAATCGTTTGGTTTCTCTTACATTAAAAACAAGTTAACATTTTCGAAAGACGTCTTATGTTTTTTTCCGGGGGGAGGCCCTTTTTCCAGTTTAGAGCAATAGCCCCCAAAATGTCTGTGCGCGGCCCTGCCAAAGAGTAACTCATACATATCAACATCTCTATGAAGTAGCTATTTAAGGCCAGTCAAAGACGTATAAATGTGAAATATAAAAGGAGCTTTTGAAGTCTTCCTTGAATTAAATGACACAGTGTTGGATGTTGTGTATTCTGATCCCACAGTTTTAAAGATTTACAACATGGACAAAATAAATGCCTGACATATTGAATTTGGAAATGCTTTTATACTAAAGAACGCCAGCCAATCAAACAGAGTACATCAAGATAAATTAATTATATACGTCTTGCATTTTGGGATGACAGGATCTATTAACAAAAAGGGGTTCTTCTTTATATCTGAAGAGGGTTTGAAGTTCCTCCATCTAGACTTTTATGTTTTCCCATAAACATGTCAAAATGCATTATAGACAACTTGAAACAAGCTGGCATTGAATAGCATGCCTCCATGTATAGACACACTTTCATTATATCACCCCCACACTTGACAATTGTCTCTTGTTACACTGGTAGGAGTTATATAAACTCTACATGAGGAGGATATTGAGAAACTGCTGTTAGAGTGGGGTTTAAGTGTCTTACACAATGGGAACAACTTTAAAAAAAAAAGCCATTAGCATCGTTTCGTGGCAGAGGGGTACAAAGGCAGGTGCAATTTCATGTTAAAGAATAGAATCTCAATTTCACTGTATACACACGTCCTCCTCTGCAGCCATGACATTACCAAACATGAGCAAATGCAAGACCGTTTGTGAGAAAATTATATAACCATCTTTTGTTAAAAAGTAAAAGCACTTCGATAAACTGGATGAATTAGAGTGCTATGATGCAGAGTTGTTTTGTTGATAGGAACAGTTTTGAAGATATATTTGAATGACTCAGTAACACTTTAAAAGACTTTGGCTTTAGTCTCAGATCTTTTGACAATGAATTGCACATTTCTCTCGGGGTGTATAAAGCACTCCAGACATCTGCGTACGGAGAACAATATTCCTGAAGTTTGCCAGATGTCAGCTATAAAAGTTGGAATGCTGCAGTCAGAAATCACTCCCCTGTCAACTTGAAGTTCAAGTAAATCCATCAGGGGTTTGCAAGAGAGTCGTGAATGAGAAACGACAGTATCATGTGTTTTTTAAAGGTGGGGTAGGTACGTTTGAGAAACCGGCTCGAGATACACTTTTTGTTATATTCCATGGAATGCTCTTAACATCCCGATAGCAATGAATATCTGAAGTGACACAAAATCCATAATAAAATATCATCGGTGGAAGCCGTGGCGCTGTAAAAAGCACGACCAATCATCTGAGCCGGCTAAAGTAACTGGATGGCCTGCCTGCCTGTCAGCCTTCCATCTGGGCACAAACTTATCTCGTGCCCTCATTGGTCATGTGCGCGTTCGCGTGTGTTGGGGGAGGGGCTCTGCGAGGAAGTGGCAGATTTGTTCCGGCTGTGTATTTTCAAATTCCAGCGCACTCGAGCTGGTTCCTCTAGTGATCTAATGCAGTTTTTCCGCCTTTTCCTGTAGTCCTTTCCTACTTCCAGAGTTCTTCCCCGCCAATCAGATCCTTGCCATCGCCCTGAGCTTTCCTCCAGCCAATCAGATTCCTGCTTCTTCTCCAGCCTAATCACTTCATAGAGTGGCGAAGTCACGCCCATCTACTTCTACTATTGCCCACACTTGAGCTTCTCTGCATATCTTTCCACCTGAACTTCATCCAATGTTTTTATCCTGGTTTTCATATCAGTCTTTTTGGATTAACTGTTTTATTTCCTCAATGGTAGCATTATGACTAACTTCAATGTGATTTCAGCTTCTATTTTTATTTCTATTTTCATGCTAGTCAATTTAAATATATATATTTTGTTCCCATATTGCTATTGTAGGAAGGCTTATTTATCAATTTCTTATTATATTATTATATTAATTCATATTCCTTTGGGTGGTTTCAGTGATTATTTGGAGCCTTGAGTATTTTCTTATCCTATTTGTACTCATTCCTCAGATTTTGGGGCTACGTCCAATTATGTTAACCTCATAAAAGCTAGATTTCTAATTTGAGTATCCAAAAATAACTCTACATATAAACATATACATAAATGTTGATAAAGTTTCCCCTGGCATCGCCCAATGCCAAATGTCTGTCCTCATAATTGACGGTCTTCGAGGTAAATTATGTTTGAATAATTGAATTTACAACTAAAGTGATGCTAGATCGTCTTCAGAGCAGGAGCTCTCTGATTGGCTGCGACCCAACCAAAGGTCTATGGTTTTAACCCTCTTAAGCTTTGATGTAGTTTATAAATAAACCCATTGGCCTCACAATGATTTGGTTTATTTGTATACTCTGTGATTTGCATTCTCGTCTACTTTGTACTATTTACAGACAAGATGAATGCCAAATCGTTTTGATGTCTGGCTTTTATCCCTGTTCAATATGTAATCAACGCTAAGTGATTGCACTAAGTGTTCTTACCACTCATTGCACTTGGCCCCATAAGCCTCTGTTAATTACCTTCTAAATTAGAAATGGAGGCTCTTCTGCTTGCAAAACATTGGAGTCAATGTTATGATGTTTTCATTAAAAATGCAAACCTGACTCTTTGGCATGACTTTGAGTAAAGCTCCCTGCTGTCAAGCAAAAAGCAGAACTCTGATAGGATGACCTGCTGGTCCACAGCCAGTTTTCATTTATTGTCCTGTCGGCTGCCTAAATGAAATCAGGTCAATCGAAGACAGGAAGTGTTGGTGAGGCGATGGAGCCAAGACCACGGAAGCTTTCCAGAGAGAGAGAGTTTCTGTGTGACGTTATCAGGACAACTTCTAAGAATCCAGTAGTCCAACTGAAGTCTTTGCATCTGGTGTCGTTTCTGCCTGCTTTCAATCAGATTCAACTTCATATGTTCTGTACACGATGACGAAATGTATCGCTGTATCAATGCCAAGTTTGGAGGCGTGTAGATGCTGACGACTTCCATGAGTTTCATACTTCATCTTTAATGTGTATGTTGCTCCATTCCTGAAAACGTATCAGAGGTTCAACGACGAACAGATGCTTCTTTGGCAAGTGTTCACTCAATTGAACTCTGAGCCGCCTACACGTCTTTGTTTGGCCGTTTTTAAAACTCTCCAGAATAAATGTTGTGCTAAAAAGTTGACTTTCAGAGGTTTTTTACCATCAATCCAATCCAATCCAATCCAATCCACTTTATTTATATAGCACAGTTTAAAAACAGAGGGTTTGCCAAAGTGCTTCACAATGAACATAACATTATAATAAAATATAATATTACACGAATAGATAAAAAAAACACACATAAGAATAAATACAAGGCACATAAAGGCTATGGACAGTGAAAGCATACAAATAGGTATGACATAGCTCAGACTGACTGGTAAGCGAGGGAAAATAGGTGGGTTTTTAGGCGGGACTTAAAAGCTTCAAGAGTGGGCGACAATTTAACATGAGGGGGCAGGTCGTTCCAGAGCCTGGGGGCTACCGATGAGAACGCTCGGTCTCCCCTGGTCTTTTTCTTTGTTTTTGGGACTACAAGCAGCAGCTGATCAGCCGACCTCAAAGCCCTTGAGGGGGTGTACACCTGTAAGAGGTCGGAGATGTACTCTGGGGCCAGCCCATTAAGAGATTTAAAAACAAACAATAACATCTTAAAATGGACTCTGAAATGGACAGGAAGCCAGTGGAGCGAAGCCAGAACTGGTGTGATGTGGTCAAACTTGCGGGTTCCTGTGAGCAGCCGCGCCGCAGCGTTTTGTACCAGCTGCAGGCGGGCCAGCGAAGTCTTATTTAGGCCGGCATAAAGTGCATTACAATAATCTAAACGAGTTGAAACAAAGGCATGAATTACACGCTCAAAGTCTAAAAAGGATAAAACCGGTTTGATTTTGGACAGGAGCCTCAAGTGATAAAAACTGGCCTTAACCACGGAGTTTATCTGTTTATCTAATTTAAAAGCACTGTCGATTTTGACGCCCAGATTTGTGACCATGGGTTCTGCGTACTGTTGCAGGGAACCCAGGTCAATGGAAGGGACATCACCATTTGGTCCAAACACAATTACCTCCGTTTTGCTCTCATTTATATTTAAAAAGTTTAGCGCCATCCAGGCCTTTATGTCATTAAGACAGTCAACCAGGGGCATCAGAAAGCTGGTGTTTTTTGTTAGGGGTAGATATAATTGGGAGTCGTCCGCATACAGGTGGTAGGATCATCACAAGCAACTTCCTTATGTGTCATATTATGACCTAATTTTACTATTTGGAAGTGCGTATTTTAATGAAATACAGGCAATTATACACATATTATCCCTTTGACTCTCAGTTGATAGTTTAACTATTACAATATAAGCTTCCATTTTAGTGTGAAGTCAAACAACTGCTTCTAATTTCGGGGTATTTGAAATGGCTATTTATAGTTCACAGGAATCCTAACTTTTATTTGGTTTTCTAGTTCTGAGAATTGTTGAATGCACCGTTAGTGATGTTGCCCTTAAAAGGCAGTGGAGGTATGATATTGGTAATATAGATATTTGAGGTATGTTATTGGAAATAGCGTAACCAAAAGTGGTTTGTCTCTCCTTTCTATATTTAAAACTGGCTGGTGAATCACTGCTTAAAACTCTGTTGTTCTTCTATTTCCAGACATTCATTGCGTTCACCGGTCCGTACCTTACCGTGCTGGGAAAACAGTGCACACATGGAAAAGAAGAATATACAGTCAGTCTAACCACATATAAATACAACTTTAATGAACTGCATATGTCAAATCAAGATCATTTGTTTAACAGAAAGTTATATACGGTGTCTTCGAAGCTTAACGGTCCTTGTCTCAACTCAAAAAATACTCAACAACATTAGAGATGTGGTCAAAAATGTAAAAAAAGGACAATGGTACTGTCAGGGTTTAGTGCTAGTATCCTGTTAGCTGTTGTGTTTTAGTGTTTTGTCTATCGGTCTTTGGATGATAATTACTATACTCTCTCTCTCTCCAGGTGTCGGCACTTCCTGTCCGTGTGGCACCTGCTAGACTGATTGTTGTTCCCGCCCCTGATTGTGTCCACCTGTGCCCCATTACCTAATGTGTATATTTTGTCTGGTGTTGGTTCGTTTTGTCTTGTCGTTATCTCCATGCCTGTGTACCAGAGAACCATGTTACAAGACCTAGTAGAACCTAGTGATTCGATGTAGAATCTTAGCAGATCCTAGTAGTCATTATTGGATAGCTTGGTTTATTTACAATAAAGAATATTACCCAGCAAACGGAATCGAGCATCTGAGTTCTTACGAGGTCATGGTAGCAGGTATTAGGTTATAGGATTAGAAAAGCTTCCATACCAATGTGGTAAATCCAACATTGACGCCTAAAAAATAAGTAAAAGTAATGGGTTTATGAACATATTCACCAATCATGCCAACGACCCACCTCTTCTGGCCCATTCACACTAATCACATGTGCTGTATGCAGAGTGACTTCAATGGCTAAGGATGGAACATCAGAGGATCTCGATTAATTATGTTGATGATGTAAATGGGTGTATCGAATTTAGTTTCAATGTGTCTGTTACGTGCTCTGTGTTTTTCTCTGTCTCTCTGCTGCGTAGGGACACCTGGTCCGCCCCTGGCTCCGCCTCCCCAGGTGTCCTAATTACATTCAGCTGGGGACGACTTAAAGAGGAGAAGCTGGAGGAGAAGAGGTCTCTTTTCCCGTCCTGAAACCAAGGGAATACGACCGTGGATTTCCTCTCACCCCGTGTGGATTTATATATTTTGCTGTAATTTTTTGTGTGAACTCTGGAGGATATTAGTATAGGTTTTTCGCGGCTTTGTTTCCTTCCCAGTAGGCTGTGTTTGGACCTTTGGGTAGAGGAGGGAAGTCTGGGTCCTACGGCCCATGGCTCACGTTGTTTTACGATCCTCCAGACTTGGTTCCTTATTGCCGGTAGGCATGCATGTGAGTTACGGCTGTGCTGAAAATAAATGCCCGTCGATCACTAAATTCTGTGTTTGGCGTGGTTGTTTTTATGTTGCGGGTCTTCCCACGAGCCACTACCGCTTGGTAGAGGGACGGGACGTCACAGTGTCCAATACTTTGTTAGATATGACCCCTTAAAACCACACATGTCAGTTTAGTTGTTAATGGATTGCAAGAAGTGGTGGACTGACAGGTAGCCATACGGCCCGTCCACACAGCGGCGTGCGTTGAAGCTTTCAACGCTTCTGCCCATTCACTTTGAATGGGGTGACGTCACAATTCGCCAAACTGCATTGTGGGATCAAAGCGTAGCTTCTCTCGCGGTGCACGCTGCAAAAGTAGAGCAATGTTCTACTTTTGCCGCCTCGACGGAGGCGTCAGCCAATCAAATCCCTCGTATGTAAATCTGACAGTAAAAGCACTAGCCAATCAAACCGGGTGTATGTTGGGAGAGCCAGACCGCAGTTATTTCCCATATGTCAACAAAGGGAGGAGAAAATGATCGTGGCGGTAGGGAACATACAGGGATACAAACCGGAGGAGCCAGGCATGGGGGAGGTGGCAGAGACAGTGGGGGAAACTGGTAGGTTTTCGCCTGTTTGGGGAGTTTATATCCAGTGTACTTCGTTTGAATGGACAGCTAGCAAGCATAGACAGTATATTTAGCCAGCATGGATGTAGCATGAATGCTTTGCTTTGTACGTCCGGGGCGGGACATTCATGTGATTGGTTGTTGGTCGTGTTGCTCGCATTGACTCCCCAAGCTCAAGACACGCCCACCACCAAGCGGCAACGCACGCCGCCGTGTGTAGGGGCCGTAACTCTATCGGCTCGTCCACACAGCGGCGTGCGTTGAAGGTTTCAACGCTTCTACCCGTTCACTTTGAATGGGATGACGTCACTTTTAGCCGAACTGCATTTTGGGAAGCGACGTGGAGCGTTGCTGGCGTTGCTCGCTTCAAAAGTTGAGCAACGTTCAACTTTTGGTGCCTCGACAGAGGCGTCAGCCAATGAAATCCCGTTTATGCAAATCTGCCAGTACAAGCGCTAGCCAATCAAACCGCGTGGATGCTGGGAGAGACTACGCAGGTCATTTCCTCATCATAGCGGTAGTGAATCACCCGGTGCTGTATGATCAGTCTCTGTTCATCTACCGGGATACAAACCGGAGGAGCCAGGCATGGAGGGAGGTGGCAGAGACAGTGGGTGAAACTGGTAGGTTTTCGCCTGTTTGGGGATTTTATATCCAGTTTACTTCGTTCTAACATTGCTATTGCTTTGTATGTCGGGGGCGGGACATTCATGTGATTGGTTGTTGGTCGCGTTGCTCGCAAGCTTCAGATACGGCCACCTCCAAGCGTCAACGCACGCCGCTGTGTGGACAGGCCGATAGTCACACTGGAGTTGCTTATAGAGCAGGGGTGTCAAACTCAATTTCATCGTGGGCCACATTAGCATTATAGTTGCACTCAAAAGGGCCGGTTGTAACTATATAAATATACATATATACATATATAAATACATAATATACATGAAATAATGTATTATATTATAGTATTGCCTCTGCATTGGATTATTATTGGATAGGGTAATAACTTCATAATTAACTACGTCTGAAAGCAGAAGTCTAGGGCAAATAATTGCAAGTCTCTTCAGTGCGCATGTCACAACATGAGATGCATTGTGGGACATATAGTTTAAAGGCAACATGCTTCTGTAAAATAAGATAAGATAAAAATGGAATTTTATTAATCCCCGTGGGGAAATTCAGTGGTTTAACAGCAACAGGGTAAGATTGAAAAACAGGAGAGCACAGATTCACACAGATTAATAAAATTAAGGATAAATCAAAGATAAAAAAAAAGATAAATAACTATAAAATAAGAAATTAATTAAAATGAACATACAGTATATAGATATACTGTAAAGTAGCATGTAACCGTATACTAAACGTATTATATTCTTTGCAAGCTCTTGCGGGCCACATAAAATGAAGTCGCGGGCCGGATTTGGCCCCCGGGCCTTGAGTTTGACACCCCTGTTATAGAGTGTCAAAATAAAACAGTCAAACTTAAGGGTAATACAAGCAGAGAAAAGAAGGCTGCGTGACTGGTTGAAATACAGAAACTCTTATAATTTGGACTCAAAATGTGCCCAATTATGATCAGTTGTGATAAGAAGCTCCAGAGCTGCCTGTCTGAAGTAGATTTTGCAATAGTCACTTTATCATTTCCCGAAGTGAGCTTCAAAGTGCACCTAAAAAAATTATTGTGCAACATTCACATTATGCAGAAGCAGTCATCGAAGAAGTCCTTTATATTTGGCAGATTCCAGTCAATCCGACCCTCACAGTTGTCTGCTGCTGTTCGTTCTCATATTGTTGGTTAAAGTGACTTATTTGTGCAGCTATCACTCCCAGAGGATGCATTACCATCTGCCTGATAAATTCTCACCTTGAAAACCTTTTTGCACACTCACCTTGGTCACTTCCACAGTCCCTTGGTTTGCCATGTTGTTCCGTGCAGAATTGTTGCATCTGTCTGAAGACTTGGATTACAAGGTCACGGTAATAAATGTTTAAAGGGCACTTTGAAAGTCCTCTCACATTTGACTATCTTTGGGGCTCATAAACCAGGGTACAATCAAACCAGCTGTGAAAAGCTCTGTCAGGAACCCACTGGCACGTAAGTCACTTCCGCACAAACATCATTTGCCACAAACATCATTTGCCACACACCATCGCGCGTCAGTCATTAAGAAACCCACGTCGCCGAGTCTGTCTTCATTCCAGGGGTACAAATGTATGTCTGGCATCATCCAAGCTATCCTCGCGGTTACCATAATTCCCTGTGACACAACGCAACCTGTTACCCTGGCTCACAGCGCTGGTATAAAAGCCCATTACACCATTAATCAGACCCTACACACACTCCCAGAGCAGCCCCGTGTGTGTGTGAATGAGAAACACTGATTTCTCTGACACTCTGTGTGGCAACGGTGTCACATCTCGCTCTCTCATCCATATGCATGGGCCGGCATGTGTTTCATTTTGCATGGTTCTCGTGTGTGTGGGTGTGAGTTGGAGTTCATAAAGTCAGACAAGGGGTTAAAAGGTTTGACTGCGGGTTACGTAAAAGCCCAGAGAATACATTATTGGGACGTGCAATCATGTGTTTGTACGACAGATATCACAACAATGAGAGTAATAAGTGTTGAAAACCTGAAGAATGACTTTGCATATTTCACATTTCTCGCTCTGTTTTGGTCACAACCTACTGTCTATACAAATGCTACTTCTTTCTCTCAGCTCTGGGTTTATCAGAGTGTTTTTACTGAAAGTAGTTGCCAAGCAGCTTTATATGTATAACATGAATGTGCGTATATATTTTAAATAATGTTTCCATGTTGCAAATTTCAGCCTGGATGCATAGTTTGTTGTCCACTTGGCTCTCACAAGCACGAAACAGGCAGTTCATGTCTACATCTATGGGACACTGTCAGAAACAAGTTGTAAACATAGACGAAAAGGAAATCCTCTTGTGAGGTTTATGATCGCCGAAGCGGTGAAACAAATAAAATCCTATCAGGTGACGGAAGTCGAGGCGGAAAAGAGGCAAAGAGACGAGAAAAGGCTTTCTTTCTGCCACAACCACTCAACCGCCCTCTCTTGTTCTCGCTGTATCAGAAAATAAAACCTCCTGGGGAAAGTGGGCTGCCACCAACATGTCTGCATGTCTGCTCATGTACTTAAACCCCGTGTGCCTGCCTCTTCCCCCGTGTTGTCCATGAAACGCTAGATTTCTCTTCAGAATTGGACCATTGATTTCCAGGAGAGGAAATATGTGTTAAAAGATAAACACAGACCAGCAGTCATGAGCTGGATAAGAAAACACAATGACTAAATATTCTGGCTAACCAAATATTTTGTCATTCTGGGCGATGCAACTTTAAACATGTTTTCCCTTCTCCGCGCGTAGTGATTTTTATTGCCATTGTCGTAAATGTCACCGCCATGATGGCCAGTCCATTTCTCTCTGTTTTCTGTTCTTTCTAATAACGGATGTTGCCTTAACCTTAGTGCAGTAAAGCGTGCTGACATACGGTCCGACCGCCAGCCCACTCCCCCTCTGCTTGACTCACCGCAGATGGGATGGATGGACTGATGGAAAATCATCCATCTCTTCCAGCTGAGGCACGTATTCCCTCTCTTTGTGTCTCTCCTTTCTGCTGCTTCCATTAAACTTCAGCGGTCAACAACAGTGAGTAATGAGGGGGTCGTTTGCAACAGTTATAATCAATGATGCTCTTTACGACTGAATGAACAGAGTCGATTGAATTAAGAAAAAAATGAAACAATGCCCTCCCTTCAATTTCCCAGAGGTTGTAGTCTAATTTCCTCTCTTAAGAACAGTGGAGGAAAGCAGCCGGTGTAACTCCTGTCGGGGTTTAATGGATGGCCAGTGGATCGATCTGTCTGTCTGTCTCTCTGTCTGTCTGTCTGTCTGTCTGTCTGTCTGTATGTATGTATGTGTATTTCGATTTTACCACTATAAGATAAGATATGATAAGAAGTACTTTATTGATCCAAATGTGGGAAATGTTTCTGTTGCAGCAGCATAAGAAGACAAGGCATTGTATATTAAAAGGAATTAAAATACAATATTAAATAGAAATAAAATAGCATTCAAAATGTGTCAGTGTTAATTATCTACACCTTTGCAGTGTTAAAAGTCCAATCAAGATAATTTCATTCAATCAAAAGCTTTGCTAACCCTCTAACTAGCATAAGCACTTCTTCCCTTCATTAAAATATATAGTAGTCATCAAGTAAATATGGCAACAAGTGGTCCTCCCTTCAACAGCTAAGTAGAAACGTGGCAGTTCGGTTGATGGATAAAAAAACCTGCATTTATTTCTTTTCAAAGCCACAGGCCAGACACTTTTTTTAATTCTCCTGCGTGGCTTCTGTGACTCAACTCCAGCTGAGTGTCACTCTCCCCATGCTCATCTCTGCTCAGGTTGTTTACCGACATCCAGGAGAGCGTGGGGGCTGCAGGAGAAAGGTAATGGGACAGGTGATGAACACAGGTTATGCCCTGTCTGAGAAGACACATACATAGAAACAGAAACCCCCTTTTCAAACAGAACTTTCACCAAAGTCTCTCATTAAAGCCTCTGATATCCTTTTTCAAAATCTCCCAAACAAGAAACATTTGGCCTTTTATTATTATGAGGAAAAGCCGGAGTCTGAAGAGTTGTTTGCTCATTAAAAAACCCTCTGTAGTGACAGTCGGGACGAAAAAGCAGGAGACTAAATATGTCGGAGATATAACACCCAAATAAAAATAAAAGATGTCATGGTATGTGTGAGAGCACTGTGAAAGTAAAAACTATGGCCCCGTCCACACGGATACGAAACGGAGAAGAAAACGAACCGAAGTCAATATCAAAAAAGTGTTCCGTCCACACGGAATCGGCTCAAGAAACGTGTCCGTCCACACGAGACCGCTCGCCCCGCTGGAGACGCTGTAGTACATATGCCGGGCCTGTAAGTGGCGCTGTACTTCCGCCACTAAATACACCAAAAGCAGCGAATAAGACCCCACGAGCATGGTTGCCATGGTTGCCTGGTTATTCTCCGCGGTGGATTTAGCAACATGTAATTCATGTAGTTCTCCATGTCCACTTGTTGCTATTGGTTGTGGTATAGGAGCTGTAGATGTTGCACTAACATCTGTATCATGGTCAGTAGCGTCTGGAGCACAACCCTGTGATCCACCATTGTTGTTGTTGTTGTTGTTGTTGTTGTTGGTGAAACGCATCAGCAGTGACGCGGGGGTGAGCAGAAGAGGTGAGGAGAGGCGGGGCTATGATCGTTTAGGGCGTACACACGGTGCCGCAAGCGTTACGTTACCAGACCTTCCCACTTTGGCATGCATTATCGTTTGAGGGCTCCGTTTCCGCGGTTCCGTTACGGCCTCGTGTGGACGAACCGTCCATACGATAAAGAACTATGGCGGATAACACCCGTTTCGTCTCCGTGTGGACGGGGCCTAAATCTATAACCAAGTGTGAATAAACAATGATCTTCACAACTACCCACAAACAAAACCGCCTGACCTGAGCAGTTGTTAAACACACACTTCACTAATATATGCTATCAATACTTGCAAGTCGGGTTGTCTTGTGAAATTATTGAATTTGCGAAACAAACTAAATGGTTTACTTTCTACAGGTTTTATTCAACAATGTTTTACACAGTTATACCCACTTATTTTTAAAGAGATGATCAATATAACCTGATCCAGTGGTAGACTTTTTATTTATTCTCCAAAGGGACAATTATGTTCAACTTATTGAAAACTCCCATCGTGAAAATGTTGAAAGAAATCAAAAATATATAAAATGGACGGCGGACACAGTCGAGAAAATCTCTCATAGTCCGTTCAACCATAACCCTAATCTTAATTTTTGTACAGTTGTATATTATTACCAGGTAGGTTGAGAGAGGTACGAGGAATTGTACTTAGTGTCCGTATATAAAAGTAAAACAAGAATTATACAAACCAGATAGAGAACTGTTATAAGAAAATATAATAACATTAAAAAATAATTTGAAATATAGCAGTATTTACATAAAATGGAATAAAATATGGAATAGAATTTGGCAGTAATAATAAAAAGAGAACATATATTACGTACTATTTTTAGATTCGCAATAACCTTAAATAACATGTGAGCTCGAACAAATATATATCGCTAGTCCCTTTCTCAGTGTTTCAATGTTGAATTATTCGTACCCTTGAGCCACACCAGCTGAAGGACTGGGAGGTGCAGTGACAGCTCAATGGACAATTGCTTCACGGGTGGGTCGGTGGAGAATCCATCTCCTCATCTTCCTCTCTCCTCATCTTCCTCTCCCTCTCCTCATCTTCCTCTCCCTCATCTCTTCTCCGTGCCCACTGATGCACAGATGTTGTTATGACGAGTCGAAGCTCCTCTGTCCGTGTGTACCTGTTGCCAGCATGGATGACTTGCCCAGTCGAATAGATACAGCAAGGAGTGCTCTTGTATTGTGTGTACATCTCTAGAGTTTTGCCCTTTTTGCAGGGAGGATGTATCCAAGGGGTCAAGGTGTCAGTCTTTACTTGAAGGACAATATCTTTGAAGAGTCTCTGAGGTTTCACAGTCTCTTAAGATACAGCAATGCCATGTTTTCATGGAGGAGGAGGCAGTCCTAATGAAAAACACTGCAAAATGCCAACTCTCAAAGTATAAATTCAGTGTGAACCAATTATGTATGCAATTAAAAACATGTCAAAGAGAATATGTAGAAAAGAATGAAAGCCAGCTCCACCCCCACGAATTACCTAATCTAGAATGTGTGTGTTTTAGTCAAACGAGGAAGTCATCATGAATCAGAAATATACTCGTTTCTATTCGTCAAAGACAGAGATGGTCTGCGAAGGGGAAAGGACATTTCCCTATTAGCCGTACACGATGTGACATCTGCGAGTCCCGTTTAATTTTTCATCCTGTTCCTCACGCTGAGTAACTTTCGTACAGAGAGCACGGGCCCTTAAGTGAACCTGCTGAACGGTGTCACAGGTGATCAGTTATCATCTGATCTCCGACAAAGTCAAACGTTAGCATCGGTTTGTCATCGGGCCAGCGATGCAGAGCAGCTCGCGGCCTCCACTGACCTGAGCTGCCTCCTCTCCTGCACACCTGAGCCATGTGTGACGGTGTGTTCAGGGTCTGTTCTCACTTCACGGAGTTCAACACCTGATCTCAAGTCGTTCTGTTTATTTTAAACACTGCAGTGCAAAACAAGTGTTCAGGCTTATCAAAGACAGGGATTTTGGCAGCCTTTTCTCTGGAGATCTCCTTCTCTAAATCACAAGGCAGTGAGTTTGTTTAGGTGAGTTTTCATTAGACAAACCTTTCCAATAGTACAGGGGTGTCAAACTCAAGGCCCGGGGGCCACATTCGGCCCGCGACTTCATTTTATGTGGCCCCACAAGAGCTTGCAAAGAATATAATATGTTTATTATACGGATACATGCTACAGGCACGTTGCCCATAAACTACATGTCCCACAATGCATCTCAAATATGACTTTTTTCTCAGAATTTGCCTTTTTTTCTTCAAAATATGCATTTTTTCATAGAATTCCTTTTTCTCAGAATTAGATTTTTATTTCAAAATGTCACTTCTATTTCTTTTTTCTTCAGAATTTGGCTTTTCTTTTTAAATCATTTTGGGACATACGCACTGAAAAGACTTGCAATCTTTTGCCCTAGACTTCTGCTTTCAGACGTAGTTAATTATGAAGTTATTACCCTATCCGATGATAATCCAATGCAGAGGCAATGATGTAATATAATACATTATTTTATATATATGATATATTTATATATGTATTTTTATATAGTCTTAAAGTTACAACCGGCCCTTTGAGTGCAACCATAATGCTGATGTGGCCCACGATGAAATGGAGTTTGACAACCCTGCTATAGTTGGAACTGCTTGGAAATGTGGCTTCTGGATCTTGCGCTATGACTTTCCTTGGCCGTGTTTTCTGGCTAAATGAAAAATGTGCCTACATCGCCCTGGTACAGATGACAAAAGAGAGCTACAAGTTATGATTTTCGAAGACACCCAACACTTCTTCAGGGTTTCAATAGCAACTTGGTACACTTGGTTCCAATGAAATGTGGCTCCCTTTCCCCCTTTAAAGCGCCCCAGGTGCTCTGCTACTTAAAGGGGATGTTTGAAACAATCCGGCGGTACCAACCTGACATACCGAGAACCCATGGACAGACGACGACGACGACGACGACGACGACGACGACGACGATGATGATGATGGCTCACAGCTTTGCCTCCACTATCTCCCTGAAAACCACGCCGGGTTGACTATATGACTTCTGTTTGATCGGCAATCCAGTCCTCTGTTCGGACACGTGTACGACCCAAGATGGAAGTGCGCATATCAGCATTTACCTGTAGCAGGTTGCAGAACTGTGTTATCCCTTCTTCATCATGCTGTGGTCTCTCAGCGTGGCCGCGCAGTGTCCATGTTGGAGACGACTGCATGATCTGGAGCTCGCGGCTCAATTCAAGACAAGCAGACCCTTTGTGTTGCTCCGTACTGTAAGGTTTGTAGTAGTTCTGGCCAATATGGCTTATACATCTGTTTGACTTTGATGTATCGGATCATTAGCAGTTTGATTATGCTAGTAGACCAATATAGTCATGTATTACAAACCCAATAGATCCACCCTCAAATGGTCATGGATATTTGGTTTGTATCTCCCACCCATAGTTGGTAATGTTGTCTTTCATGTCAAAGTTGTTGGTGATTACCCTCACATCAACCCTGACCTTTCTCTTATATATGTTTTTGGTGCAGAAGGACTTCTACTTGATATGGTTTGAGTTGCTTTCAGTTTGCGTGTACCACACTTGTATCGCTGCTTCTTGAAATGTACAGAGAGTCCTTCCTGCTCTGATAAACACGAGCCTATGTGATCAAAAAGGCGTGAAACATGCAGCCTTGATGTTGTTGTTCGCGGGGAGGGCCACGGTTCCACCTGAAGACCTTGTTCTCGGCAGTAATTACATCATCAAAAGTACGGATTTGAGTTTGCCGTCTTATTATACATGTTAAATTATTCGGACTTGTACCTCCTCCACAGAAAGCCACATTAATAATGCATTAAGATGTCACACATTTCGAAAGAGATTTGCAGTGATGAACTGACGAAATATGAAATATACCTACTAAACCCAATAACTCCAAAGCCTTAAGACTCACTTCAAGAGACTTTCAAAAGCCAGTCCTCACTCTAAATGCCAAAGTGTGAAATCTTTCCCTGCAGATAAAAGGGACAAATCAAATCAACCTTGCCAGAAGTGAATAACAATGACTCAAAATCAGTCAGATGTGGCGTCAGATATCCTTTGATGAAGTGCTGCCTGCTCACCGTTAACCTTAAAGATGGGAGAAATCAGCATTAAGGAGGCTGATATATCTCTGCATGATCATTTAAAATACGTTCCCATCACCAGACAGGCTGAAGAGAGGATTTCTGTATTATATCTCACAGTGTGAAGGTGCGAGACAGTATGATTATGGATGCTCTTACCTGTATGTGTCTCCTGCAACACAGCCAGCCTTTTCTATAGCATTAGCTGCACGTTGAATTTCCATGCTTTGAGTCTCTTTTTGTCACATTTAGTTTCGAGGAGGTTTAAGAAGGCTGCTGTACATGCAACAGGCTTTTCTCAAATGTGTAGGACGCATTTGAATGACATGAAACAAAAGGACACTTCGAGTCATGACGGATTAAGCATTTAAACGTATCTCAATGCAAACATGCATCGTTGTGTTCTTCCAGGTGGTTAGACGGCTCTACGGTCATGTGAATTGTTCTTGTACACGCTATTCTTTTATTGTTTGAGGAGGACAAGACATTTTGTTCACATTGGGTATCATACTTCCTGACATCGCTTTGGGGCTGACCTTCCTTTTGACACGGCTCTGTGATCTTGCTTGTGTTCCTCGGTTACTTTCTTCTGTGTCTTGTTCTGTTCTCTGTTCATTATTTATGTACCCGTTCGTGCCTCTGAGCATTTCAAAAGGGAATTGCCAACACCGTGCAGTACAAGTGCAACATTGTTTTGTATGTTAGTTGTGAAGACTTAAATGAAACCCTGTGTTACTGGGTCTACCACTTTGGTCTATGCTTAACTATCTCAACATCTATGTTATGGATTGCAAAGACATTTTATACAGACATGCGTGGTCCCCAGAGGATGAATCATACCGACTGTGGTAAGTCCCTTTCCTTTGGATCGCCATGAAGTTGACATATTTGAGTTATCTCAAAAAGGACTTGGTAGATTTTCCACACAATATAAGATGTATAATTTAAAGGTCACCTATCATGCTATTTCGATCTTCACCTGTATAAATAAAGACTACGGGACCTGGCAGATACTGCCTAAAATGCTGCGGTGATGAAACACAAGGATTATTAGATCAAGGATTCTCTCTGAAACAGTCTGGAGCTCAAAGGCTTTCTCTCTTGCCGGTTATACCACAAGGTGAGTTATTTTCTACTTCCTGCTTCTTCACACACATGCTCTCCAGCACAGGTTAGCTCTGAGTGTTAGCATGCTAACGTAAACACAGACCATATTACGTCCAAAACAGTCGGGCATTGTTTCTGATAGCAACGTTTCTGATTGGCCCGTGGGTCCACATTTCAGATATTACGTCATATCGGACGCAAATCTGGATCAGCTCCGTTGTTCCCCGTTTTTAGAGATTTGGGTACGGAGGAAAAGAGAGAGGGTTTTATTTTCTGACGCTGCGTGAGTTCCCTGACACACCGGGGACACGTGTTGATGTAGAAAAGACATCACAAAGTGCATTTTGCATGATAGGTCCCCTTTAAGGGAGACTTTAACTTTCATCTTGTGCCTTTGTCGCGTCAACATTTTTCGTAAAATACTTATGACATCAGTTTCAAATGTACCTTCATGTGCGCTTATTAGCACATGTTAGCATGCTAGCAGTCTAATTCTAAGATGTTTTTTATGGTAAAACGTATACCCGGAAAACATCAGCCTGTTGGAGTTGTATTTGTCAGCTTGTCAGCATCAAAGCAGTCCTTTGTGGAAGTAAAGAGCACATGTTTGTTTGCTGAAAGTACCGTACCAGATGCAGTAAAATGAAAATGGCTCATTAAAGGTGTCATGAAAAGGAAGCGAGACTCTCCACCAGCCTTCAGATTCAGGGTGAAAGTGTTTTTAAAGGATGTGCATGGAGTGGCTGTGGGGGCGAGTGAAGCCAGAGACTCAGTCACGGCTCTCGATTAAAGAGACTGCAAAAAACAAAGCAATGCCATGGAAAATATATACAGAGAGAGACAGAGAGGATAGATATGATTCCTTTTGACCTGTCTTCAAAGCAGCGAGGATGCTTTGGTTAGAGATCAGAGGAGGTAATGGTTAGAAAAACATAACCAAATCGTAGTAATTTAAAACCAAATCCAACCAAATTAATATTCTAACCAATCTCAGTCATCTATAAGATAATTATCCTCCTGCCGTCCTCCTTACGGGCCGTCCACACTACAGCTTCGACAGCTTCAAAAACGGTTTCCAACGCGCCTTGAATGGGGTGACGTCACGTTGCCTCGCTTTTCGCCGAACTGAATTGTGGGTAGCAGAGCGGTCCGTCTCCGGCGGCTCCGGCGTCAGAAGTTGAATGTTCAACTTCTGACGCCGGAGACGCCGGAGTAGCCAGCGCCAGCCAATCAAATCCCGTTTCTGAAAATCTGACAACTCAAGCCGTAGCCAATCAAATCACGTCTAAGCTGGGAGAGATATCCCGCCGTTCATTTCTATATTTCAAAAAAAGTCGGAGGAGAAACTAACTATCGCCGTAGCAAATCACCCGGTTGTGTATGACCAGACCCTCTTCACCTACCGGGATACAAACCTGAGGAACCAGGCATGGAGGGAGGTGGCAGAGACAGTGGGGGAAACTGGTAGGTTTTCGCCTGTTTGGGGAGTTTATATATATATTGCTCCCATACAATCCCCGGGGTTTTTTGCTTTGTATGTCGGGGGCGGGAGATTCATGTGATTGGTTGTTGGTCGCGTTGCTCGAATAAAATCCCCAAGCCCCAGACACGCCCAGCTCCAAGCTTTTTTTGAAGCTGTCGTGTGGACGCTCCGTTAGGCCCCGATATTTTATTCCAATGGATGGAGGAAGTCCTTCCCAGCCAATTAGCAACCAGGATACAATATTGTCTTTTTTTTTATTCTTTATTTGTTTGGAGTCACATTATAATACAAGTACAGTTTTTCAAGTCATATATTTTCAGAGACCCGAAAGTGAGTAGCAAACAAAATTAGTCAAAATAAAATCGAAAAAGTACACAGGGGTTGTTTGAAATGGCAAATGTCTACACATGTACATATGCATACATATCAACATACATTCAATACACATACACACATACATGCGACCATACATACACATCTATACATATGACAGTGTCTTTTAATGATTTCCAAATTAAATGTTCCAATTATCTACCCTTCTCTTTAGCATGACAAATGGAAATCAAACCACCAACTTCATTCGGTCCTCCCCAAATGTCCTGAGTCCCAAGTAGTGCCTATATACTGTCGGTTTGATGAAGAATGCAGCGATTTAAAGCAGAAAAAGTTATTCTTTCCCGAGGGCTGAAGATAAAGAGCGGACAGGATGATAATGCCTCAGTCGCATCAGGTTCTGAGAAGACCTCACGCTGGTATCCCAGCAGGTGGACCAATATATGAGGAAGCAGGCTTTGTATTTGAACTCCACAGGCTCAAGCTTTCAGACGTCCTCCACGTCTCTAAAGTAGAAAGCAGGGGAAAGGTTGGTGGTTTGCTTGCGGGGGAATATTTGAACTGTACAGTAATTGTAATTGTACAAGCTATTATTTTATTGTTTGAGGAGGACAATACATTTTGTTCTTCTTTTGTTCACATTGAGACTTTGGTTATCATATTTCCTTACATCGCTTTGGGGCTCACTTTCGTTTTGACACAGCTCTGTAATCTTGCTTTTGTTCCTCCGTTACTTTGAAGTGATCGGAGGTGTGGAGCGGGTTTACAGAGAAGTTAGAAGTAGCGCAGCTCCTTGAGAATACGAGATCAAGGACATTGCCAGCGTTATGAGTTGGTGGGGATGGAGACAGTGAGAAAGCAAAGGCGGTTAACAGAGATGTTAGTTCGTCTATCTTCCCCGTCTGGAGGTTGAAGTCTCCGAGAAGTACAGCGGGAGGGCCAGTGTCAGGGATGTGTGAGAGGAGATGATCTAATTCCTCCAAGAAGTCCCCCGAGGCGCCTGGTGGACGGTAGAGAACAACAATGGTTAATTGTATAGGATGGGTTACTGTGACGGCATGGAATTCAAAGGTGGAAGGAGTGAAGTTAGGTAGCTTGAAGAGGGAAAAGCTCCATTTGGGAGAGAGCAGGAGACCAGTGCCACCTCCTCTGCCAGTGGGTCTGGGTGTATGGGAGAAGGAATATGCTGTGGAGAGAGCAGGAGACCAGTGCCACCTCCTCTGCCAGTGGGTCTGGGTGTATGGGAGAAGGAGCATGCTGTGGAGAGAGCTGCTGGGGTGGATGTGTTGAATGGAGTAATCCAGGTCTCAGTGAGAGCAAGGAAATCCAGGGACTGCAGGGAGGCGTAGCCAGAGATGAAGTCAGCCTTAAGGCCCTGACACACCAACCCGATTTTGGGAGTCAGAGGCCGTCAGAGGCTGTCGGGCATTCGCGGCGCCGTAGTCAGGTTGGTGTGTCCCGCACCGTCGACCGTGACACGCCTTATTTGGACTGCCAGACCAAATAATCACTCTGATTGGCTGTTCAGCTAGCAAATCAGTGCATGAGAAGCGAAGCGGAAGTGAGGGACGTAAACAAACGATTTAAGAAGGCACACACAGACTGCTATTCATTTTCATCTCATCATGGCGATCTGGAATGATGCAAACGAAGACCTGTCCATCACCTTGATCCAGGAGAGGCCAGCTCTGTATGATATTACGGAGAAAATATACTCTTCTTCTTCTCTGTCTTCCGGTTGTTGCCTCTTTTGAATGACGAATACACACTACCGCCGCCTGCTGGTAAGGAGAGTTATTGCCACTCACGCACTGAAGTCGGTGCGGTGTGTTCCCGTGCGACACATGGCCAAAATGCAGGAGAACACGGCCAGGCAACAGCCGACTTCAGCGTCGGCTAGTCCTCTGGTGACTGCTTGGTGTGTCAGGGCCTTTAGGAACAGCTGACTGGCAGTTCCACAGGCCACCTGATGTTGGATCTCAGTGGAGCACGTGGGATAGACGAGAGCAGGCCGGTTATATCGATTACGAGATACACGGGGCCAGTTGTTAGGGCTGTACAAGGTCGACGAATCAAATGCACGATGCAGAGACAAACAAAGTATCAAATAAAGTGTTTTAATGTAGACAGGTCATAACACACTGAATACATAAAGCAACAAAACAAAAACTACTAATACACTAATCCAACTCTATGGACGATAACTCTATGGACAAAGACAAAAGAATCTTACGCTGGAAGGCTTGGAACACTCGAGACAATCTGGCAACGAGACAGGGGAAGACGATAACTATATACTAGACAGACAACACCAGGTGAAGACAATTAGACAATCACAACAGCGGGAAAACAGACAAGGCAGGAAACGTACTTTAGACACATGAGGGTAGACAAGACTATCAAAATAAAACAGGAACCTATCTAAACACATAACATGAAACCTAAACAAGGAAACAATCTTAGCAGAGCTGTCTATGCACAACACCAGTGATAATTGCGAGAAGACACATGATTATAGCCTGAGGGGCAAAAATAACTAAAGAAAATAAAACACCAGCGATACTTAGTTCAATCAAAGTAGGATTTGCCTCCTCTTTGCCTCCCGCAGGACTCCAGCAGGACTCTAATGTCTTTGTCAGTCTTACTCCCGCAGGACTCTAATGTCTTTGTCAGTCTTACTCCCGCAGGACTCTAATGTCTTTGTCAGTCTTACTCCAGCAGGACTCTAAAATGTCTTTGTCAGTCTTTGTCTGTCTGACGCTCCAGGAACGGGCTACCTAAAAATGGACACCTGATTGCTGAGTTCTCACAGCTGTGGGGCCACGTCCCTTTAATTAGTTAACTCTCCTCAAAGGGAAATCTAGACTGGCTCCCTCCTGAGTTGCTAGAGTATCTTTTCAGTGGCCCAATTACATTAAACCCTAAGTTATAAAGGTATGAGTTTAACCCTTAATACAGTTACACCTACTCAATAAAGCTCTTAGTATTCTACACATGTTTAAATCAAAGTTAACCCTAGCAGTCAGTTAGTTCAGTTTTAAGGTTTCAGTCAAATTACGTGTCCCAAGTTTCTGCCTGACAGATACTGTAGCGGTTTTGAGATTTAAAATCACAATTTCAGTCAGATCTACAGAGCATTGGTACAGAGAACACACACTGACACAGAGAAGTCTCAAGACAGAATGTCACTCACACAATGCTAGAAGTCACCAGTTGCTATCCTGTCAACATCGAGTTGCACAATTCTCTCTTCAATTCAACACAATCAAACTATTTTATGTTAAAATACTCAACAGATGTTTACTTCATCTCAATCACAAGCAATATAAACTTTTAGAATAATTTGCCAGGCCCTCTGAGCAGAGAATCGTTTGGCCATCTTGATCAGTTGTGATAAGGACCCAAACTGGCGAAGCTTAATTTATTGTGTCTCGCCCTAAATGTGCAGATGGGATAGAGTGTGAACAAAATAAAGATTGGTTCCCGCAAGACATCATGACACACACAGAGCGAACAGGGCAGAGACAAGTGCGCACAGGGACGAGGAGAAGCAAAGGGAAGGGTGTGCTCCAAAAGCCAATGAGAGCTGACAAGCCTCCCCACAGGCTTTCAGCAGTCTGCTCAGTGTGTGTGTGTGTGTGTGTGTGTGTGTGTGTGTGTGTGTGTGTGTGTGTGTGTGTGTGTGTGTGTGTGTGTGTGTGTGTGTGTGTGTGTGTGTGTGTGTGTGTGTGTGTGTGTGTGTGTGTGTGTGTGTGTGTGTGTGTGTGTGTGTGTGTTCAGACAGGTGCACAGGACCTACAATTTCCACACTTAAGTTAGCCCCGGGTCCAGTGGACCTGAACATCCTGTATGTGTGTGTGTGTGTGTGTGTGTGTGTGTGTGTGTGTGTGTGTGTGTGTGTGTGTGTGTGTGTGTGTGTGTGTGTGTGTGTGTGTGTGTGTGTGTGTGTGTGTGTGTGTGTGTGTGTGTGTGTGTGTGTGTGTGTGTGTGTGTGTGTGTGTGTGTGTGTGTGTGTGTGTTCAGACAGGTGCACAGGACCTACAATTTCCACACTTAAGTTAGCCCCGGGTCCAGTGGACCTGAACATCCTGTATGTGTGTGTGTGTGTGTGTGTGTGTGTGTGTGTGTGTGTGTGTGTGTGTGTGTGTGTGTGTGTGTGTGTGTGTGTGTGTGTGTGTGTGTGTGTGTGTGTGTGTGTGTGTGTGTGTGTGTGTGTGTTCAGACAGGTGCACAGGACCTACAATTTCCACACTTAAGTTAGCCCCGGGTCCAGTGGACCTGAACATCCTGTGTGTGTGTGTGTGTGTGTGTGTGTGTGTGTGTGTGTGTGTGTGTGTGTGTGTGTGTGTGTGTGTGTGTGTGTGTGTGTGTGTGTGTGTGTGTGTGTGTGTGTGTGTGTGTGTGTGTGTGTGTGGGGGGCTGTGCAGTGGGTGGTCATTGGAAATGTGTTCTGATATTTGTTCTCCACAGAAAGTGAGCAAAGGCCATTGAGTGTGAGTTTGAAAAACGTTAGCTAAATAATGAATGTAACGGGTCCCACAGACCCCGAACACCATACAGGGGTTAAAGGACAAGAGTACTTCTCCTGAGTTTTGACACATTCCTCCACCCTACGTCACATGGGCAACACGATCTTTTATTTAACTACCACTTCCAATCAAGTCCAATGCTGACACTCCCCAAGCATTTTCAATGGGAAGCAACGTCAAAGTGTGTTCTTGATCGAAACATCTGTCGACTTTTCCCTCCTTTTAACAACCTCACGGTCATCATTTAAACATCCTCACGGTCATCATTGAAACATCCTCACGGTCATCATTGAAACATCCTCACGGTCATCATTGAAACATCCTCACGGTCATCATTGAAACATCCTCACGGTCATCATTTAAACATCCTCACGGTCATCATTGAAACATCCTCACGGTCATCATTGAAACATCCTCACGGTCATCATTTAAACATCCTCACGGTCATCATTGAAACATCCTCACGGTCATCATTGAAACATCCTCACGGTCATCATTGAAACATCCTCACGGTCATCATTGAAACATCCTCACGGTCATCATTGAAACATCCTCACGGTCATCATTGAAACACGAGAAGTCTGAACGAAAACACGCTTTAACACGATAACACAAACTGTGCTGAGCCTGGTCGCCCCACTCACATTTATAACACCAAGTAAATATCGATTGGACCGTATACGTGTGTAATGCTGTCGTCCAAGATGAATGTGTCTTGCAGATATATTTTGTACACGTGCTAAATTATTCTTTCTTTGCACATTACCTTTTATGCATTTATTTGGAGATACTTCTGACACTTTTTAAGTGTCTATAATTTATCCTGTTCGACTTGGCTTGGCTTCAATGGTGGAGTACTTTCACAGCAGGTCGATGTAGTTCTAGGGAAACTGTCAAAAAACAGAACGGTTAAACCCTCAATGGCAAACACGCTGGTAAAAGTTTAAGCATTTGACATTTCTGAAGATTCAAATGGCTCTCTATATTATCCATGACATTCAGGAGAGCCAGTCTGACCTTCTGTCACGTAACGGACGAGTCGTGGAACAGAAGGGGATAAGGTTAGCTGGGGTCCATGGGGAAATTAAAATGATGAGGGCTTAAGAGGGTCCCACTGCTATTCTGATGGAGATTCACCTGATCAATTTGCACCAGGGCCACCGAGGGAATTTGTAACCAAACAACATGTTAAATGAGAGTCGAAACATTTTCTCTACTGCTATAGGCTAACATTGTGCATGACTGTCAAGTACGTGTGGATGCATGATGCATGGTCGCAGATATTGGAAATGGACGCTTACACTGGACGAAATGCTGCTCCAAAAACAAGTTAAACAATAATGGAAATAAGCTGTACAAAAATCAAGTGAATATTTGCGCGGTAAGATTTCTTGAAATAAGATTTATTATTGAATCAGATCTTGTAATTAGCTGGGAAACTTTTTTTAACTGTATTTTACCAGAATCAGGAATTGTTGTGTTACAATATAAGCCTCAAATGCTCGGCGTGCGTGTCTGAAGCTCGACCAACAACCAATCACATGAATCTCCCGCCCCTGACACACAAGCAGCGGTTTGATTGGCTAGAGCTTGTACTGGCATATGATTTGATTGGCTGACGGCCCGTCCACACGGCGGCGTGCATTGAAGCTTCCAACGCTTCTCCCCATTCACTTTGAATGGGGTGACGTCACTTTTAGCCGAACTGCATTTTGGGAAGCGACGTGGAGCGTTGCTGGCGTTGCTCGCTTCAAAAGTTGAGCAATGTTCAACTTTTGACGCCTCGACGGAAGCGTCAGCCAATCGAATCATATGCCAGTACAAGTGCTAGCCAATCAAACCGCGTGCTTGTGTGTCAGGGGCGGGAGATTCGTGTGATTGGTTGTTGGTCGAGTGTCAGACGCGCCCACCGGCAAGCGTCAACGCACGCCGCTGTGTGGACGGGCCGTGACGCTTCTGCCGAGGCTTCAAAAGTTGAACATTGCTCAACTTTTGCAGCGAGCAACGCCAGGAAAGCTCCGTTTCGCTTCCCACAATGCAGTTTGGCGAAAAGTGACGTCACCCGATTCAAAGTGAATGGTGAAGCTTTCAACGCCGCTGTGTGGACGGGCCGTTACTTCTGAAGTTATTGTGTCTTATAGCAGGTGTGAAGACATTGTCTAGATATTAGACACATATTCTTGGCAAGATATCGAGTTTTTGTAGAGTGTATAGAACCTTGCATGCATTGCTGTGAATATTTCATTTAGATCTGTAGAAAATCTATTAAAGCAGCTCCTGTGGTGACAGCATTATGCCTGCACCCTTTTTCTATTTAGTGCGAATGCTGTTTATAGTTCTTCAAATCTTTATTCTTCCCCTTATTTCAGCCAATACTTTGGCTCTCCATAACTTCAGCTTATTTTCAGCTACAGAAACCATTAAAATATTAAACTATTCAGTCTGTTCAGGAATCGATGGGAAACCTTCAACTTTTTAAAAATATTTTATACTTTTTGAAATATTCAGCTTTTTAAACTCTTTTTCTAACATTGGAGTCAATGGGAGATGCCTTCAAATCCTGTTTTCCTACACTTTGCGCCAAATGCTTCTCCTTCCACATAATTTCAGCCAGACACTTCATTCCAACTTTCAAATGATCACAATACCTTCAGCTATAAAACTTGTATAAAAGATTTTTGATATATTTTCAACTTTTTGAGATATTGAATTTAGTTTGGAGCTTAGCAGAGAGGCCTTTTTCAGATTTTAACATTAGAGTGGATGGAGCAGCTCGTTAAGTCTAGAGTGCTCAAAACAGAGTGGAGCAGTGCCTGAAATTCTCCCCCAAAAATATTTTAATCTTGCCATAATTCCCAAACCCTACACTCCTCAGACATATTTTTTCATGGAAAACGTAGGAAAACCTCTCCTAGGTTGAACAATAAAAATAAAAATAAGAACAAATATTAAACCAAATGCCTCTTGAGGGCATGAAGTGACAAAAACCTTCAACATTCCTCCATTGAAGCCCATTGTAATTGCAGGCAGATATTTCCTCATGGTAGCAGCCGCACACCTTTGGTTAAACTGCCAAAAAGGCCACATTATTAACCCGAAACTACACAAAAATTACACTTCAGATACTCAACTTCCTTGCCATGCTTCTCGTTTTGAAATTTCACAGATATCTGTTACGGTTCTTCCACAAAACGTTCACATGTAAGAGGTTCATCTCTCATTCAGAACAATGGAAACCTGACTTCAACAGTCCAGCTGTGAAGACATCTCAGAGACACACACACACACACACACACACACACACACACACACACACACACACACACACACACACACACACACACACACACACACACACACACACACACACACACACACACACACACACACACACACACACACACACACACACACACACACACACACACACACACACACACAGCAGACTTCAACAGTCCAGCTGTGAAGACATCTACGGGACAGTTTGGAGATTTCTTCAAATGCCGTTGCCATGGCAACACAATGCTCGCCTTGAAACACGGTTGTCTCATAGCTTCAGTGAAAATACTCCAAACAGCCCAGAACTTCACAGGTTTGATAACGATGCAGCCATCAATGCATCTAAGCGTAGTATGGGGTGTCATCAAATGTCGTTGCCATGGCGACAGACCACTCGCCATGAAACACGATGAGGCTGTAAGTCCAATGGACACGGTCCAATCGTCCCCCAATCTTCATTTGTATATCACCGGTCCATGCCTCAACAGCTCTACGCCAAATCTGAGATCTCACCATATGCCGTTTCCATGGAAACGCATCCCTTGCCATAAAATATGATGTCACTATAACTCCTATGCAAATGTTCAAAGAGTGCTCAAACTTCACATGTGTGCTAACAGTCCAGCCGTGAAGACATCTCCAGGACAGTTTTGAGATTTCTTCAAATGCCGTTGCCATGGCAACACAATGCTCACCATGAAACACGGTTTTCTCATAACTTCAGTGAAAATACTCGAAATGGCCCAAAACTTCACAGGTTTGGTAACAATGCATCCATCAACACATCTAAGAGTATTATGGGATGTCATCAAATGCCGTTGCCATGGCGACAGATCATTCACCATCAAGTTAGTTCAAAAGTTTCCCAATCCTTTTTACTTTCTTTTCTCATCTTAATACAAATTAATTCACTACTACTTACATCTGATATTTAACTCCTTCAGCCTATTTTCAGCTGCAGAAACCATTCAACTATTACATTATTCAGCTATTTCAGGACATCAAGGCTATACATGTTGTTGTTTATACCTTTTTTTAAACGTTTTCTTTTAAATATTAAGCTTTTTCTGCATTTGTTTAGCTAAAAGCAGCTACCATTCAGCTAATAACACATTCAGCTTTTTCTGCATTTTCAGCTAAATTCAGCCATGAATGTTCACAGTTTACAGCATCCGCACGCATTTTCTGCAAGAAATGCATTTTCTATTTACCCTGGGGAAGTTAACAGATTGTAGATTACAGGTTTTGTTAGGCAAACATTTCTTGAAGTACACACTTGCATAGGCAGTGTTTTTCTGACGCCCGGTGATAAGGAAACACAAAGAGAGGGGGAAGTGTGTGTGAAGCCTACAAGCTAAAAAAGGCAGTCTCACACAGTTATCAGTGTCAGGTGGCTTTTCTACTTTAAACCCACCATCCCTTAGAGTTATCTACGCATGCTAGGTCTACCCTTTGATGGAGTTTATGGTCATAGATAAATAGAGAAGAATTCGAGGAAGCTTACCAGTTAGCAAACTTGTCATCAGAAGAAGTTTTTGGGGTATGCTCAATATTGTTAACTATTGCTATGCTTCTATCTTCTATCCCTATCATCACTATGCACCAACAAAACCTGCTTAAAAACAGTTATATTTCCCGAACAGCTTTAACTTCACCAATGTCTCTCATCTCTACATGTCCAATTTTTGAGCTGATCTGAATTTAGGATTTCTGAGTTTTCATTAAGAAGATTTTGCAGGTCTCCCTTGACCTCCCTGCATGCTACATTGAAAAGTTATTTACAATCATCAACTTCAACGACGATTCCGTAGGAGAAAGACGGTACATTTATATACGTCCTATTCGATGGCGTTAGAGCTAGCTGTTGTTAGCCTCTGCATGCGCCGAGCTCCAAATACCCAGCTTTGCAGCATTCATTACTATAACATTAAAACTGATTCCCAATGTCATTTCCACAGATCATGTTGAAGCTGGCGGAAAGGCGGGTGTCTCGTATTATTTGGACACAGCCCAGATCCGCCGTAAGCGTGACGTATGCGCGGTGCTTGCTTTCTAGACCGACAACGTTTTGGTGCTTGAAACGAACCGCTTTCCGGAGCTTAGAGGCGGCTCCGCTGCGGTGTGAACAGGAACAACCGGTGCTTTTCAAGCGCCAGCTCCGAACCGGCCCTGGAACCACGTTGGTGTGAAAGGGGCATCACACACTTTTTCATGTGAAGAACCGCCTCAGAGTCATTGAGACCATTTAATAATGTGTTTACTTTTCTTATCTCATATAATACTACAGGCAGGTCTGATGATTATACATTCCAGCAGCTAGAGTAGTACAAGTCGAAACTCAATTTACGACTTTTTGGCAACAAATCTGTATTACTTTTTAAAGAAGAACTGACTCTTCAAAATGGAAAAGGGCTTAGAATAAAATTGAACTTCTGCCTACACAGTATCTCTATTCATCTTGTGTTTTACTTGGTGTGGCGGCTCAATCCCCAGTTACGTTTGAGTCGCCGAGAAGCTAAACTTGGCTACAAACTGTGACGCGTTTTCGAAGAGAAAGTCCAAATTCAAGCAATATAGTTTTAGGGATATTTAATAAACAAAATCAAAACATAGTAACTATGGACAAAACGGTCAACAGACAACATGACAGCACAAGCTCACCCTCTGTCATCCCACTCGACATCAAACAGGTGACTTATAAACCAAACCACACCCATGTGACGATTACCGGATGTGCTCAACGAACTGATGTAAACGAATAATAATAATACAAATAATGAACTTGAGCTAAGTAGCGTTATGGCACCTACACTTATATGATTGCAAATAATACACTTTGTGCTGCTACAGTAACTGGTGCGATGCACATACTGTCATCCTGTTGTTCTACTGCATTGATTAGATCATGTCTTTCTGTTGTAAAACTAACAGCATTGAATCGTATATACACTTTACTATTCCAGGGTTTTATGTATGACATGAGCCGCATGTGTCAGAGACATGGGGACTTTATTATCCCGGAGGAAAGTGCTGCAGTGTGATCATATAAATATATATTATACAGACATGTTGTATTACTATCCAGTGAGAGGTTGAGATGGGACAAATACAAGACATGAGCCTTGTAATGTTTTCATTATGCATTACAGCATTTGACATTTATTAAAAAGTGCATTATTCTTGCATTTTAAAAGAAGCCAATATATAATTTACGATGATGCAAAGATGAACGAGAATCTCAAGTGAATGGCTATGTGTACATGTGATTGTATCTCTGATAAAGAGCTATACGCCAATATGTTGATGTTTTCAGGATAATGAAATGAAGAACAGCTCTGACACTGTTAACATAAAGGATTGAATCCTCATATAATGCCGCAACGCCCCGCCCTCTTCTGACACTTGTAGTAAGGAAGAGACTTTCTTCACAGGCCTAGAGAGTTGAGTGTCTCGGGATGAAGAGCTAAACCAAAGCAGCGTGACGGGGGGTTTAAAAGGCCGGATCTGATCCATGGCGCGGGTACAGAGGAGAATGTGTCACAGAGTGAGGGGGGAAGTGAGGGGAGACACGGCAAATCCGCCTTTTCCGTCACGCATCCCAGTGTGTGTAATGCGCGGTATAAATAGCGGCAATACAGGATAAAGTTGTAAAGGTACAGTTGTTTTCCAGTTGAAAATGTTGGTGTGAGAAAACGTTTTTTTGTGTTTTTGAGGACATTTTAGCAGTGGATCACTTTTACAAAGGGCTGTATGATATGTTGGCAACTTGCACATACACACATAAATTTAAAAAAAGTACTCTGGTTGATTAGACACGTTGATGCATGGGAGGATTATGAAACAATGGACCCATGTTGGCATGGACACGCATAGGAACATAATATACTGCCCAATCTTTCACAATGGTTTGACAGCAGGAAGAACACAGGTGCAAATACTGTAATACCCTTATGGCTGAAGTCCTTTTCTTCAGTTTAAGAGTCCTGTTAATAGAAATATGACGAGTGTAAAGCGGACAATTAACTGTTTGCCATCATTTGACTGGAATGGACTAAGAAAATGGCGGTATTGTTGTGTGTGCACGCTCTCACAGTCTACACACATTCAATGGAAGTGAAAGGAGAAATAATCAATATTTTAAGACTTGTTCTTTGGGCAATGATTAGCTCTCGGGTTTGGCTAAGGCACTGTGATCAATAAGAGCTATACATGAAGTGTTATAATGGTGCAAGTCGTGGACCACCATGTGTGAAAGCGCCAACTGTCTATTTCCATTTAGAGTCCATGCACTAGTTAACACGCCTTTAAGTGAGGGGGAAGGACACGCATACATTACTTGCAATGGCGAGTCTTAAAACCTGCAGAGACGTGGCTCCTTGTTAGACATCAATGAATCCAAAAAACATACCTTTCACTTTCCTTAGTGACTTTAATCGAGTCAAATGAAAACTGCAACTTTGATGAATCTTTTGTACATTGCAACCATCAAAGATCTCCTATTTGCAGACGACACCTCACTCCATCAGCATAAATAAATACATATATAACAAGCAGTGTCCCACATATTGCCATCTGGCTACTGTGCAGCTGGTTTGTATTTCCACACAGCAGAGTAGGGGTTGTTTGTAATTCAACATTGTGCACGAGCTTGTTTGAATTTCAGACTTGTTGAGACGTCACAGCAGAAGTTGACTTGTGGTCGGTGAAGCGAGTCGGACTCTACCTCTCTCTCTCTCTCTCTCTCTCTCTCTCTCTCTCTCTCTCTCTCTCTCTCTCTCTCTCTCTCTCTCTCTCTCACTCCTCTCAGTCAGTCAGTCAGCAGTCGCTTCTTTCTCCTCCTCTCCGGACTCAACTTTCCAGACGGATCCCTTAAAATCCAATTATAAAACAAAACTGTCTCCGTTTCCGGGAGTTTAAAGAAGGATTTATTGTCACCGTGTCTCATTTTTTAACTGGAGAACGCACGTGTCTCGGTGAGCACGAACCAAAATGAACCACTTAATGTCTCCAGTGCGTCCTCGCCGGTGCTTCGCCGCTGTTTACGGGACAAACTGACGGAACACCAGACCGGAGGTGGACTGAACACACACTCACTGTCCGTCTCTGAGCGCAGAAGATACAACAGAAGCGGAGACTCGTTCCTCAGACCAACGAGAAGACATGGACATACTGTAGCCAGCGCGGACAGAGAGGAAGGATGCAGCTTTACACAGAGGGACATCACAACTTGCCAGGACGCAGAAGAGACTAGCGGATGTTTTCACCGGTGAGTGAACCAGATGTTCTGCTATGTGGTGTGTGGTGCGTCCTTGCTTCTTGGACATGGACGGTCAGCGAAAAGAAGGTTAGCTCGGTTTGTGCAGAATTGTAAGGGTGAAAGTGACGGTAAGACATGCTTAAAGCTTAACACATTTGGATAAGGTGGAACTTTAAAGACACCGAATTAGAATCATTAAATCGATAATTAGACGGACTTTTGGTTAAATTTAGACGCTAAACAAGCTGTTGCAGCCCCGAGGTGTGCACGTGTGCAACATTATCGTGAAGAAACACACAATATGTTAGAATGGGAAACTTGACACTATTGGTAGTTAGATTTACAGGTGGATGAAGCACTCGGGGTTGTTGCGAGGGCTGCGTGTTTACGCATCGCACCGTCTGCTTCTCCGCCAACAATGTCCTTATTAAGTCTGTTTTTTTTTTTTTTAAATGTACATGTTTTGCTTCAGGAATGCAATTATTGATTCAAAACATAAATTCAAGATGGTGGAAATCTTGTCTTTGTTGGAAAATTCCTTCAGGTATTCTGGATGATATGTGCTCAAAGCAATCGAGATGTACGTATCATTCAGATATGTCGTCTTTGTTTATATTAATAATTAACATAATTTAGAGCATCATCAATGGACCAAATCACTTTGGGAGGGGCGGTAGATATTTCTGAGGTTCTCATTCAGAGGGTGTGGTTGTTTCCATCCCTCTGAAGCTTTTCCGCACTTTGTCCATGCTCAGATCCATGGGTTCAGCTGCACACAAATCATCTAGCAGTGTGCGTGTGTGTGTGTGCACGTGCGTATTCAATAACCGCCTCGCTAATCCACCTGTCTCCAGGGAGGATTAGAGCGCATGGGACATTTTAGGACCTGCTTCTTTCTCCCCTTTCTCCTCCGCCTTCAACAACATAATCTACAAGACAAACTGCCTGTTCCTTTAGTGGCATCCCCCAGAGATGCAGCCACAAGGGAAGGCAATTTAATCCGAAACAACTGCCTGGCACTGCATTGTTTGCAAATAATGTTAGTAGCCAATGCTGCTTGGCTCATCTGATGTGAAGTCAAACTGTGACATGTGTCAGCTTTGAGGCATTTGGTACCAGCTGATAATGCATTTAACACCATCAAGGCAGTTTTACACTCAGACTAATCTGCATGCAGGTTGTTGGACACGTCGTGACCAAGGCATTAGTCTCAGGGTTTTCATTTATCATTGTTTTTCTCATTTCAATCCCCCTCTCTCCGTCTTCTTCTCTCCGTCTGCTCAAATACCATTTCCAATTCGACGTGCTTCATTGGCGTGAACATGGAAAGTAAAACACTCTATTTTCCACATCGTACCCCGGTCTTGCCTCTTGTCGTCGGTTTGGTTCATCTGACATTGAGGGTTTTATTAAAGCATTAAAGGGTTTCTCTCCGTGATCCAGTTCTAGAATTTGATTTTGTTTTGAGTTATACGTCTTCTCAACAGGAAACTGCCATTTCATTGGATTTATTTGGTGTTTTAAATCATTCATCCCCACGTTCTACCTTCATTCACTAAAAGCTGAATGATTGACAGTCATGGCTGTCTGAGATAACTTGCCAACAATCTGTCTGCTCCATTGTTCTCGTTCGATATCCCTCCCCTCTCGTTCCATGCTCACGATGCCAGCACGGCCATTTGAAGACAGATGGATAACGGGGGAAACCTGCGGGTTGATTTGTGTGAATGGCTGTTTGTTCTTCTGCCAAGTGGAAAGCCCCTTGACCTGAGGGATGCTCGAGGCACCCACAGACGGTCAGATGTACACAAACAAGCCTCTCTGTCTCACTCCGTCTCCATTGTTCCCTCAGGGCGACTCTTTTGAAAATGCCACATCCATCAATTGCACCCATAATTTGATTTACACAATTAATCAGAGTGGATCAGCGGGCTTGACATATCGCCGCAAACTGTTTCTTTTCCTGAAATAGAAACAAAGAATAAGAAAGTCCCGCTCTCCGATTGGCTGCACGTGCTGGAGAGGACGATAACTGTAGAGGATGAGATCAGAACGGCCGCAATACGAGAAGAAAATAGATTTCAAGGGCGAGCCTGGCGAATCAAATCAGGTTTTATTTATATAACACATTTTGAAAACGATTTTTGGTCGAGCCAAAGTGCTGTACAGTAAAAATACTTTACAATAAGGACACTTTACAACAAATGCTCTGTCACGCTCTGTCCTCAGACCCTCAAGGAAACACTTCCAGAGAAAAAACGTGTGTGTACAAACCCCTGCATTCAGGACACTAAGGGTGGGTTGTCTGTGTGTGTGCATGCTGCTTAGACACAGGTGTGTGCACTCTTATGCTTGCATCCTTGTGAGGACCAATTCGATCTTTGTCTTGGATTCTTTCAAGGGCTTCAGTCCTCTGTGGGCTCTTCTTCTGTGCAAGCGTAGATGTAGAACCTCTATGGAAAGGTCAATGGCCCGGAGGATGTGAGATGAGATGTAAAACACACGCAACCCACAGTCATTGTGTTGCTGACCGTCATGTTCGGCATGAAGAGCAGGTGTTGCTTGACCTTCGAACGAATACTCGACATAAACCATGTTCAGGATGGACGAGGTTTAACATCAGGACTTATCAACACTCACTAAAAAGACACGTGTCTTTATATTTTCTTGCCTTTATTTTTAGACACGAGAATCACCTGCTGTTGTTTATATCCCTGTCACACATATCTCGATGAATCTTACCACCGTGAATCATTACTGCGTGAAAGCACTCTCGCATTGTTCCCTTACAAATCAGATTCATTCAGCTTTCCCCCACACGTTCCCCCATGCGTCCTCTTAAGTGTGTGTGTGTGGTGTGTGTGTGTGTGTGTGTGTGTGTGTGTGTGTGTGTGTGTGTGTGTGTGTGTGTGTGTGTGTGTGTGTGTGTGTGTGTGTGTGTGTGTGTGTGTGTGTGTGTGTGTGTGTGTGTGTGTGTGTGTCGATGGCAGCTCTTGATTCAGCAGAAGAGAATTTCATTCGGCTGAATTGCCTCAGTCTCTCCTGGACCGAGACCCGAAAGATTAAAGTGACAATCAGCACGTGAAACAACAACACCCGCCATTCCCGCCCCTTCTCTGTAGATCTGGACCTGTCCGAGGAGGAGGAGGAGGAGGAGGAGGAGGAGGAGGAGGAGGAGGAGGAGGAGGAGGAGGAGGAGGAGGTGGAGGTGGGCTGAGCGATCAGAGATGTTAACGTCCAGTGTGTCGGGGTGGCGGTAGACAAACCACATCAATTGCCAATCAATGGTCCAAATGGAAAGCAGCGATAATGGAGGCTCCTTGACTCTGATTACATATTTCCGTGATGGTAGAGGGGACGTGTGTGGCTCTGTGTGTAAACTGGGATTATCCAGCTGCCACTGCCTCAAAAAGACTGACTGGAATCCTAAATGAGTCGAAAATGAAGGGTCGTCCATCTTTTGAAAGTCCCTCGAGGATTTAAAAGCCATTGTCACAGAAAACTCAACTTCTCTCAAGGTGTCTTTGTACCTGTTCCTTGTGTGTAACCTTCTGACATTTGGGCATAGTATCAAAAGTATCTATCTTTTATGGGTCTTTTATTGCCTGCAGTAAAAACTAAAAGGAAAAGAAGGGGTGTTTTAAATCAGGAAAGCAAAGCCATTTGTGCTCTTTAAATGTCCATTAGTGAACAAGAGGAGATTATATTCATTCGGTTCTTTTAGGAAACTTTCTCTAGTTCTCTGTAATTATATCTATTACTTGTCAAGTGAGCGGAGTGCTCCATAGGAGAGCTCGACCATTACATTTCAAGTTGGATTTATAGGATCCAGAGGGTGATTTAAAGACTGGGATTGTCTGCTTTAATGAGGTCAGGATGGGTCGGGAAGATTTAAATTAGGGCTGTCAAACGATTACAATTTGTAATCAGATTAATCACAGCTTAACAATTAATTAATCATGATTAATCACCATTCAAACTATGTCCATGGCTAGTGGAGTACTTCGTGACCACAGAGTGTGAACGTTGTGATCAGCTGTTTTAGCGCAGTTCTCCAGTGAAGGGGGGAGTCTCCCTCCGCAGCCGGTTGGCGTAGTTTTGGCACAGTTCCGTTGTACAGACCGACGTTAACAGCAGCCCTGTCTGTGCACACGGAGACCGACTCTGTCGTCCGGTGATCGAACCGCCTTCTGGAAAAGCTTCACAAGTACGTCGGTACGCAAATGCGCTTTGTGACACAAGTGACGGTACGCATTTCAGATTACGCACATAACCTGCGTACCAGTTATGTGCACCCCTGTACTACAGAAAAAGTTTTCTCCGTCTGGACTTCCTGCAACAACACCACGCCGTTATCTTGATTCTGATTGGCCAGAAGACATTATCAAAGATGTTCTATTGAGAAGTCGATCACTACGTGACAAAAGTTTTCAAAACCGTGGCTACTGAAATCAATCTTACTAACTGCTGTCTGTGCAATTTACTCCGCGAGTTGGCAGACTTTATTTTGCTTACTTTAACATCATTTTTCATGGTGGGGCTAAGCCATTTCTTGGTATGGGTGTAGCATACCCCAGCCATACCCTGGCGCTGCCACTGGTGGCACGTATGGGGCGGGCCATTCTGCACATGCGATAAATGCATTAAATATTTTAACGCAATTAATTCAAAAAATGTATTACCGCCGTTAACGCGATAATTTTGACAGCTCTAATTTAAATACATAGATGGGAGAGGGAGTTATGGAAAGGTACAAATGAAAGGATTCGTGAAGCTGGACATCGGATACAGAGATGTTGGGTCAGCCCTTTCTGATGTGGTTTAAGCCTCCCTATAGAGGGTCAGCAAACAAAACAAGACGCTCGGTACTTCTCAGAATCAAATTATCCCTCAATGTTCCAGAGATTAGACAAAACATCTGTTGTGACTGCAGAGACGTTAAGGTTCATTTTGTAGCTTCAGCCCACCGTTAATTTAACCCAATTCAGTAACTCCTTTAGTGATGGGAAGTGTAATGTCTATTCCCTGGACTTTCAGAAGAAGTCCTTCAATGTATTCACTTTCTTTTTGCGCATCATTGAGTTTCTGTTTTGTCACACGCCATCTTGGTAGTTGTTCGTCCTGCATGTGGTTATCCTCTTATGCGGCCATTTCCAAGATGTTTTTTATTGTTGTAATACTTTATTGCTATAGTTTGTGTGCCTAATTGGGGGCGTGGCATGTTCCTATATAACTTATGTGAATCCCTTTGACTTAAAATATGAGTACATTAGCTAGGGCTGCTCGATTATGGCAAAAATCATAATCTCGATTATTTGGGTCAATAATTGATATCACGATTATTAAAAACGATTTTCCATTTACTTTGAAAACATCAATTTATTGGAGACAAACATTTCAACAGTATGTTTTTAACAGTTGATTACCCTGAACTTTAAGTAAAACTCAACTGAAAAACCAAAAAAAGAAAAAAAAATTGAAAAAAAGAAAAGTAATAATAATAATAATAATAAAGAAATAATCGTTTTATTACGTTGTTTTCGTAATCGTTGCATAATAATCATAATTGCGATTAAAATACGATTAATTGAGCAGCACTAACATTAGCTGTTTATAGAAGCCCCTTATATAATATGTTTTCCGTATGAACTATGTTGAACAATGTATTCTTTTCATTTGCATTAATAACCTCGCATTGTGGATTTAAATGTATGTTTCGCAGAACAGATCAAAGGTTTCAGACTAGAAACAAAAGCTGTGTGTTCTAAAAGCTTTTCGCAGAACACCATGTCCTCTTAGTAACAGAGTAGAAATAAGGCAAGCATACATCAAAACTTGACTTCAGTGACTGTATTTAAAGGTGTTCTTCTCTTTGCCTTGATCCACGCTCTGCATCCTTTCTGTTTCACTCACCACCGTTCTCCTTTTGTGCGACTCGTTCAGATGTTTGCGTCAGCGGAGTACTGAAGGCTGTGAAGACCAAAGGCTACAGGAATGCTAAAGCACGAACAGAAAGCCTCCATTTAGTCATTTCCTCAAAGAGACCTTGAACGGCTGCACACTCTTTAAACCTCTTGAGATCTAAAAAGGTTTATCTGAGGGGGAGAACAGTAAATATGTGGTGGTGTGATTAGGAGAGTTAAAACGCCGGGAGTGAGGGAAACAAATCTCATTTGAAAATAAGTAGACCGGCCGAGTTAGGTCTGTACGTTTGAAGGTGGGGTCGGTAAGTTTGAGAAACCGGCTCGAGATACACTTTCTGTTATATTCCATGGAATGCTCTTAAAGGTCCCGTGTCATGGCCATTTCCACTGATCATAATTTTATTGTTGAGGTCTACTAGAATAGATTTATACTGTGCAATTTTCCAAACTCACATTGGTTTCGCATACAGCATCTCTGTAAAGTACGTGTATTCACTCTCTCCACTAAACGGCTCGTTGCAGCTCTTGCCCCCCCCTCCCTGTGAGCCCAGTGTGCTCTGATTGGTCGGGACGTTGTGAATCGCGCTGAGCTCCGTGGAGGTGTGATTTCCTTGTTTAGCGATACACAGCGATACACAGCCAAACTCACCCTGAGCACACACAAAGTCACAGCCGAAGTGAAAACAATAAGTGTGGCTTGATATTGAGGAAGAAAAAGGTTGATGAACGCTGTGAGAATGGGTCTGCAGAGAGAATTTCACCGCGATCCCAACTGTCTGTTATCAGCCTGCAGCCAGGGAGGAGAGATCAGCTGAGCTGCCAGCACTGAGTGTGTGAGGAAGTCCGTGGATTGGTCAATTTGGACCAATCAGCGGCGGCTTAACGTAACGGCTCCACGGACGTAACGTAACGGCTCCACGGATTGGTCCATTTTGTTCCGGGGACGACATGACATCATGCGTACCCGGAAGAATCAAATGGACAGTGACGTATCTCCAACGAGGTGTTTTGGGGAGGTATTTTCTGTTTTAGAGTTGTACTCCCTACATGGTGTACTTTGAGGGTTTTGACTCCGCACACCATTTACATGCATAAAAACCTTCATAACACACAAGGGGACGGGCAATAACCGGAAAAGCATGACATGTCACCTTTAACATCCCGATAGCAATGAATATCTAAAGGCCCGGACACACCACTCTGACAACAAAGAACTGACACAGACGGACCCCGACTGTTGCGTCACCTCACGTCTCTGCGTCTTGGCCATGTGTCGCACTGGAACACACCGCAAAGACTTTCCGCATGGTAAAAGTGGGGGGGGTCTAAACTAATCATTTCAAAAAGTGGGGGGGACTTGTCCCACCCTCATATAATGGCTGCGACGCCCATGCCGCAAAGACTTCAGCCGACGGCCAAGAAGCACGTACGAACTGCGCATGCGTGAGTGGCAATAACTCTCCTTGCCAGCAGGCGGCGGTAGTGTGTATTCGCCATTCAAAAGAGGCAACAACCGGAAGACAGACTGTGCGATAACCGAGAGAAGAAGAACAGACTGCGTGATATAAAGAAACAACAAATAGCGTGTGCGTTCCATTTTCCCTCTACAGCGAGAAGCTTACGGGGCTTTCCTGAACCTGAGTCGAGAGCTGGAGTTCAATGAAATCTCAGATTTGCCTTCTTAATGGTTTGTTTGGGTCCCTCACTTCCGTTTCGCTTCTCATGCACTGATTCGCTAGCTGAACAGCCAATCAGAGTGATTTATTTGGCCGACTGCCTTTGGCCGACTTCAACATGTTGAATCGGCGGGTTTTCGGCCGAAAAGGTGTCTGCCCGGCTGAAAAGACCCGACGGAGCGGGACACAATCTGAGTAGGGCGTGTCGACGCTCATCGTCGGCCTGACGCACACCGACGCCGATAATCGGCCTGGTGTGTCCGTGCCTTTAAGTGCTTTGACAATAAATCCATTAAAAAAAAGTCATCTGTGGAAGCCGTGGCGCTGTAAAAAGCACGACCAATCATCTGAGCCGGCCCGGCTAAAATAACTGGATGGCCTACCTGCCTGTCAGCCTTCCATCTGGGCACAAACTTATCTCGTGCCCTCATTGGTCATGTGCGCGTTCCTGTGTGTTGGAGGAGGGGCTCTGTGAGGAAGTGGCAGATTTTCTCCGGTTGTGTATTTTCAAATTCTAGCGCACTCGAGCTGGTTTCTCCAACATTACCTACCCCACCTTTAACTTGATTTGTTATTTCTATCAAATGTATTGTACATATTTATTCCAATGAACGCAAATATAAAATCGATTAGTTCTGTAACACAATGGTTTATTGAGCATCACGAGTACCACCATTTCAAGCGAACAAATCAAAATAGAGCTCGTGCTCTGTTATCAATTTCAACGCCAGTGTACAATTTGAGGAACAAAAGTGACAATATCATCTTTGGATTTACAAACAAAAACAAATAATTTGTCAAACCCGTTTTAACTGTCTTCCCTGAGGAATAAACATAGATCATTGCAACAAATTAAAAACAGTTTTTGGTTAAACTGGAGGGAGACGCCCCCGGTCACTTATTGAGAGGAGAGAGAGTAGTAACATAGACATAGTAAATTAATGAGTAAAGACCGTCTTCCTGGTTGAACTTGCGCTGAGCTTCTTTAGCGTAAGACTAGAAAAAAAGTTAGGAATAACACAGAAAAACATCTTTGTTTTGATAATTTACAGCTGTTTCTCAATCTGGCAATTAAGGTCACCAGGGGCTGTTTAATCCATTATAATCCCAATTCCCAATCTCTATGAATACACGTAATTACCCCAGTGTTTTCATGTGTTAGTTAATATTCAGCAGAGCAGATGGAAACAGCTAATGGCAGCGCGTGTGTAACCAGCTGCTACATAATACCCACGATGCTTATTTATAGAGAAATATATGGAATTCACCCAAAGACCATGCACACTACTGAGTTTATTCCTGAAACTATCTATTACTTAATTCCATTAATCAGTCGATACATGTGTAGCATGTTTTTCTTGGTGATTCTTTTGGACACAGTTGTGCTATTACAGCATTTGCAAAGTTATGGGGGGGAGAACATCTTGGACACTCTTCAGGAATTTGCTCGGCTTTTTTCATCGTCCAAGCGCCTGGTTTTACTTGGATGAAGCAACACATTTTCCTTTTACATTTAAGTCCAAGTTAAAGTTGCTGTGCGCCAATACAAGCTATTAGACAATCAGATGAGTTAAACAAGCACGTGAGACGAAAAGAAAAGAATAAGAAAGGCATTCGGACATATTCAGCGACTACATTTGGTATCTTAAATTGATACTCGGTCACGGAAACGAGAATAAGTCACACATATTGAAATAATGAACAATATTCAAGAAGGTAAACATGTTTAGTTGGTGAGAGCCAGGGTTGGGAGGGTTACTTTGTAAATGTAATCAGTTACTGATTACTGATTACATGGCTCTGAAAGTAATCCGAATACAGTTACAGTTACGTGTCTTTAAAAAGTAACGTAATCAGATTACTTTTAAATTACTTTTGGATTACTTTCTTTTTCCATGGTATGTTTTGGTGAACAGGAGACACAAAAAGCAAAAGGAAACTGAACGTGGTTTTACTGTTTTAATGGCGTATCAAGAGCACAACTGAAACATCACATCTGAAACGATGTAACAACATAATACACTTGTTGGGGATGCAGCTTGGGATGTGAGGAGAGTGAGGGACACGGCTTAGAACGGGCGTGTCGCCTTCTGTCCTGCCAGTGTTGGCAGGACATGAATTAAAATGTCGAACTCAGACTTCATTTTAAGGACATGTCGGCCAGGTGTCGAGCTATATTTGTTTAAGCACCGGATCGGCAAAACAGGAGAGTGCAAACGAAATGCAATGTGTCCATAAATGAAAATTAACTTCAAATGCTTTAAACACCTTAGTATTATCAGTTGGTTTGAACTTGTTATAGTACTGAATTTAAAATAACACATCTCTCAGCGAGGGAATAACTCAATTATCTGGAATAACCGAGCAACATTTTTTTACATCTGTACGCTCAATGCAACAGTGAAATAAAATTAAATATCCCCCTGGACAGTATTAACTAAAGGTAAACGAGTAAGCCGAATGATATTATGCAAAGTTGAATCAAGAAATAAGTTTAACATCATCCATATAAAGTAGTTTTCGCTAAAGTCAAGTCCCTTTTTATGCATTTCTATTGGAATACAATACATGTCTTACCAATTCATTTCAGTTATTCAGTCTATGCAACAGGCAGTCTTAATAAAATACTAAATCAAGTCAAGCTCAGTCTTTTAGCTTCTTGCTTCTGTAATCCAATTTTACAAGATAATAAGATTAAAACATATTTGTTGATATAATCCTGCCTTTAAGAACTACACATTTAATTATAAGAGACTTAATATAATATAATACTTCTGTTTATTGCATCCTCACCGGAGTACGACTCTTTAGACAAATTAGTTGCAAATGTGACTTCATGAAGGTTGTAGGATTTTGTTTTGATTTATTTGGAACCTTTATTAATGCGTTTTTCTGTTTCAGTGAGAGGTGCGCTTTGCTCAGGTGAAGGGGCGGGGCTAAGGAGGTACGGTGTGTGACGGGAGAGCAGCAAGCAGCAGCAATACCGTCATTGACACGCAGACGCAACCTTATGCTGAGTAGAAGACAGATTATTAGGATCTGCTGTTTAAGTTTACGTTACATATTGTTTTCCTATTTTGATTTATGTTTGCTGGAAATAAACGTTGAAAAGCAACGGAAACGTCCAGTGGATTTTGAACTGCGAGTCTGACACTGCTTCCCAGGCCCAAGCTCTACATGTGGCCAAAAACAATAACTTTGGAGTTATCGAGCTACAAGACAAACCTTTTGGGATTTTGGCCACTACAAAGGTCATAATGTTCAGTTTTAGTTGGAGCTGCTTCAGATTAAAACTTCAGGATGTAGTTTGTGTAATTAATATTTTTAATAAAGTAATACAAATCTTCAATTAGGTTTTAGTTAAAAACAAGATGTCGAGAATCATGAGATATCCTTGCCAAGATGTTAAAAGATGTGCCGTTATAACTCCACGGAGCGTCCTCTGAATTAATATGTGAGTTACATCCCGTATGGCTCCTTGTAGATTTCCCTCGCTCTCCTCATTCGTATGCACCTCTCCCACTGCACTTATTTGACAATTTCCTTCCTGTTTGATCTCCTTTCAATCATCCTCTGTTGGAGTGTCACTGAAGACAGCAGTGGAGAGAGGGAGGGAGATGAGAAGAAGATCTGACGTGGAAGGAGAGTTTTTTTATATGCATGAACTCTGCTCGAGTTATAGGTGAAAGCAAGGACGTGACATCCGATGACCACTCAGGACGAAGTGTGTGTGAACATATAAACAGCTGGGTTCATGGTGGAAATACATGCTGATGTATGAAAGTAAGGAGTACTTGCATTGGCTTGGAAAATAGTTGTTAAATACTCTCACATGCACTAACACCTATAACACACTACAACATAGGTCAGTAACAGGCGGCCCATGGCCCGGGTCCGGACGCCGACCTATACGGACCCGGGCGTATAATCAATACATTAATAGGGGATTTACATTTTGACGGGGCGATTCTATTTTAACCGCCGCCGACAGCCGGTGAAAGAGACGAGTGAGCGATACAGGGAGAGAAACACAGAAGAAGAGACGAGTGAGCGATACAGGGAGAGAAACACAGAAGAAGAGACGAGTGAGCGATACAGGGAGAGAAACACAGAAGAAGAGACGAGTGAGCGATACAGGGAGAGAAACACAGAAGAAGAGACGAGTGAGCGATACAGGGAGAGAAACACAGAAGAAGAGACGAGTGAGCGATACAGGGAGAGAAACACAGAAGAAGAGACGAGTGAGCAATACAGGGAGAGAAACACAGAAGAAGAGACGAGTGAGCGATACAGGGAGAGAAACACAGAAGAAGAGACGAGCGAGCGATACAGGGAGAGAAACACAGAAGAAGAGACGAGAGGACATGTACCTGGCCATCAAGGAGGTGTTAGCAAAGCGAGGAATAGAGCCAAAACAAGTGGTTTCAATAACAACAGATGGAGCCCCTGCCGTAAGGGAGAGAGACAGGAGCGGAGGATAATCCTGATGTATCGTCCATCAACCTGTCCTGCTCCTCCCTCTCAGCTGAGGTGATGAACACAATGATGGAAATGATACATGTTCTCAGTGCATCCTCCTCCTATCAGCATCGCATGCTCAGGGAATTCCTCAGAGAAGTTGATGCAAACGCTGATGGTCTTTTGCTGCACGACAATGTGAGATGGCTCAGAAAAGGCAGGGTGTTGGAGCGCTTTTGGTCCATCCGAAGGGAAGTAGCAGCTTTCTTGGCAGAGATGGGAAGTCAGAAGGCAACACAGTTCTCTCTCTTTTTAGAAGATGAGAAAAAGATGGATAATGTGGCCTTTCTGGTTGACGTCACTTCACATCTGAATGAACTGAATTTGAAGCTACAGGGCAAAGACAATTCGATGTGTGAATGGAAGACAGCTGTCCGCTCCTTTCAGAGGAAACTTGAAGTGTTCGAGGAAGGTCTGCAGGGAGACCGTGCGTGCACACTTCCCAGCAGCGCAGGAACAGCTTCAGGGACAGAGACGTGTGTGACGGCAACTCACTGAACCAAGAGAAGGAGCGTTGTGTGGTGGAGAAGGATGCAAACACGGCCGCCATGCAAAAGACTAACCAAGAATTCAAACAACAAAAGGAGTTGGCGGCTTTGCGTGAGAGAAACCAGGAACTAAAACAACTGAAGGAACGTTCTGTTGAGGAGAAGGTGGACAAGAGGTGGAGGTGAAGGTGGAACCAGGAGAAGTCACGATGTGAAAATGAATGCCTTGGAAATTGAGCAGAAAGTCTTGCCCGTAAGCAATGAGGACCTGGGGCCTCATTTGTAAACGGTGCGTACGCACAAAAGATGGCGTACGGCAGTTTCTACGCACTGTTTGCGATTTATAAAAAACTAACTTGACGGGAAAACGTGCGGTCCTCCACGCAAACTCTGACCCATGCGTACGCACTAAGCACAAAAACGGGAGAGACGAGAAACTGCGGCCGGTTGGCAGAAGCAAGAATGGAGAGAAATATGTGGAAATAATACCATAAATAAAATGTTACTTCTCATTTATCATATATGAAGAATTCACTTTCATAAATTGATTAAAGCCAATCTTAAAATGATTTAACAAACGCCCTCAGTGCACACATACACATAACTTGGAGAAATAAATAAATACGGAAATGTTATTGATCACCCCTCGATTATGTTCTCTTGTTAAGAAATGTTTTCTCATAAATGATGCGGTAAGCAGAAGGACAGAACTACGTCTAAACTGACGCCGTTTTGCATTTCTATAGGTTGCATAGATACGAGCATGGTTTTATATACTATCATGTTTAATCAAGTTTTATGCCGTTCGCCAAAAGCCAAACACACACACAAACTCCCAGCCAGGCTGCGGGTGTGTGTGTGTGCGCTCGGGCTGGTTTCGGGCTGGGTTTCACTGTGTCTGGCTGTCTCGCAGACGGCCACTGGGCTCAAAGGAAGGGGAGGGGGGGAGGAGCTCCAACAAGCCGTTTAGGACACAGAGTGAATACACATAC